>NW_027184619.1:1878157-2191184 GCF_032405125.1 Capricornis sumatraensis
GTGGAGTCAGGGCCGGAACCGAGAATTCCTCTCAATGGCTGACATGGATCTGTGGGTACTTCAGGAGTCTCCCCAGGGGAGTCAGGCCTCGTCTCGAGTGGGGGCATGCACGTGCGCTTTCCTTACAGGCTGTAGCAGCAATGTCACGCTTCCCGTGGCGTGGATCAAAGGATCTGTGGTTTTCCATCGAGGCTTTCCCACAGGGCTGTCCCACGTGCCACCGTGGTGTGAGTCGATCCTCGGCGTGAAAGATGAGCCAGTGAAGGGCAAAGAGGTTCCTCTGGAATGGACTGAGACATCTGGGGGACTCTTGGAATGGTGATACGACCATGAAGTTCCTCTCGCCTTTCCTGTTGAGAGTGCCTCCTCTTGAGATGCGACGGGAACGCCGGGAATTCTTTCCCGTTGAAAGCAGGGAAAGGATCCCTCATCTCGAGCTCCGAGAAGGATACGGGGCTCCTCTGGATGTGCGCGTGATCATCGTGCTTCCTCTCGATTGGAGATGGGTATGGCGGTGAACTTCTTGAGTTGCCGCAAGGGTGTGAAAGACCCTTTCGAATTTCCAGAGGTTAGGTGTCATTACTCTCCAGACGCCTCATCGGAAATTGGCCTCATCTCGCCTGTAAGGGAGAACTTCCTGGATTTTCTCGAGCTGCGGCAGGTGTTCTCGAGATACGACGGGGACATCAGGGATCCGCTCTGGTGGCCTCTGGAAAGGCCAGTCCCCATGCGAGTTGCTAGGGGGCCTCTAGAGATTCCTCTCCCGTCGATATTGGGGCCAAAAACCTTGTGTGGAGTCAGGGCCGGAACCGAGGATTCCTCTCAGGGGCTGACATGAATCTTTGAGTACTTCTGGAGTCTCCCCAGGGGAGTCAGGCCTCGTCTCGAGTGGGGGCATGGACGTGCGCTTTCCTTCCAAACTGTAGCAGCAATGTCACGCTTCCCGTCGCGTGGATCAAAGGATCTGTGGTTTTCCCTCGAGGCTTTCCCACAGGGCTGCCCCACGTGCCACCTTGGTGTGAGTAGATCCTCGGCGTGAAAGATGAGCCAGTGCAGGGCAAAGAGGTTCCTCTGGAATGGACTGAGACATCTGGGGGACTCCTGGAATGGTGGTACGACCATGGAGTTCCTCTCGCCTTTCCTGTTGAGAGTGCCTCCTCTTGAGATGCGACGGGAACGCCGGGAATTCTTTCCCGTTGAAAGCAGGGAAAGGATCCCTCATCTCGAGCTCCGAGGGGGAAACGGGGCTCCTCTGGATGTGGGCGGGACCATCGTGCTTCCTCTCGAGTGGAGACGGGTATGGCGGTGAACTTCTTGAGTTGCAGCAAGGGTGTGAAAGACCCTTTCGAAGTTCCAGAGGTTAGGTGTCATTAGTCTCCAGATGCCTCATCGGAAATAGGCCTCATCTCGCCTGGAAGGGAGAACTTCCTGGATTTTCTCGAGTTGCGGGAGGTGTTCTAGAGTTAAGACGGGGACATCGGGGACCCGCCCTGGTGGCCTCAATAGAGGACAGTCCCCATGCGTGTTGCTAGGTGGCCTCTCGGGATTCCTCTCCCGTCGATACCGGGGCCAAAAAACTTGTGTGGAGTCAGGGCCGGAACCGAGGATTCCTCTCAGGGGCTGACATGGATCTTTGGGTACTTCTGGAGTCTCCCCAGCTGAGTCAGGCCTCGTCTCGAGTGGGGACATGCACGTGCGCTTTCTTTCGAGGCTGTAGCAGGAATGTCACGCTTCCCGTGGCGTGGATCAAAGGATCTGTGGTTTTCCCTCGAGGCTTTCCCTCGAGGCTTTCCCATAGGGCTGTCCCACGTGCCACCGTGGTGTGAGTCGATCCTCGGCGTGAAAGATGAGCCAGTGCAGGGCAAAGAGGTTCCTTTGGAATGGACTGAGACATCTGGGGGACTCTTGGAATGGTGGTACGACCATGGAGTTCCTCTCGCCTATCCTGTTGAGAGTGCCACCTCTTGAGATGCGACGCAAAAGCCGGGAATTCTTTGCTTTGAAAGCAGTGAAAGGATCCCTCATCTCGAGCTACGAGGGGGAAACGGGGCTCCTCTGGATGTGGGCGGGACCATCGTGCTTCCTCTCGAGTGGAGACGGGTATGGCGGTGAACTTCTTGAGTTGCAGCAAGGGTGTGAAAGACCCTTTCGAAGTTCCAGAGGTTAGGTGTCATTAGTCTCCAGACGCCTCATCGGAAATAGGCCTCATCTCGCCTGGAAGGGAGAACTTCCTGGATTTTCTCGAGTTGCGGCAGGTGTTCTCGAGTTACGACGGGGACCTCAGGGACCCGCCCTGGTGGCCTCAGGAGAGGCCAGTCCCCATGCGAGTTGCTAGGCGGCCTCTCGGGATTACTCTCCCGTCGATACCGGGGTCAAAAACCTTGTGTAGAGTCAGGGCCGGAACCGAGGATTCCTCTCAGGGGCTGACATGGATCTTTGGGTACTTCTGGAGTCTCCCCAGGGGAGTCAGGCCTCGTCTCGAGTGGGGGCATGCACGTGCGCTTTCCTTCCAGGCTGTAGCAGCAATGTCACGCTTCCCGTCGCGTGGATCAAAGGATCTGTGATTTTCCATCGAGGCTTTCCCACAGGGCTGTCCCACGTGCCACCGTGGTGTGAGTCGATCCTCGGCGTGAAAGATGAGCCAGTGCAGGGCAAAGAGGTTCCTCTGGAATGGACTGAGACATCTGGTGGACTCTTGGAATGGTGGTACGACCATGGAGTTCCTCTCGCCTTTCCTGTTTAGAGTGCCACCTCTTGAGATGCGTCAGGAACGCCGGGAATTCTTTGCTTTGAAAGCAGGGAAAGGATCCCTCATCTCGAGCTTCGAGGGGGAAACGGGGCTCCTCTCGATGTGGGCGGGACCATCGTGCTTCCTCTCGAGTGGAGACGGGTATGGCGGTGAACTTCTTGAGTTGCAGCAAGGGTGTGAAAGACCCTTTCGAAGTTCCAGAGGTTAGGTGTCATTCGTCTCCAGACGCCTCATCGGAAATAGGCCTCATCTCGCCTGGAAGGGAGAACTTCCTGGATTTTCTCGAGTTGCGGCAGGTGTTCTCGAGTTACGACGGGGACCTCAGGGACCCGCCCTGGTGGCCTCAGCAAAGGCCAGTCCCCATGCGAGTTGCTGGGAGGCCTCTCGGGATTCCTCTCCCGTCGATACTGGGGTCAAAAACCTTGTGTGGAGTCAGGGCCGGAACCGAGAATTCCTCTCAATGGCTGACATGGATCTGTGGGTACTTCAGGAGTCTCCCCAGGGGAGTCAGGCCTCGTCTCGAGTGGGGGCATGCACGTGCGCTTTCCTTCCAGGCTGTAGCAGCAATGTCACGCTTCCCGTGGCGTGGATCAAAGGATCTGTGGTTTTCCCTCGAGGCTTTCCCTCGAGGCTTTCCCACAGGGCTGTCCCACGTGCCACCGTGGTGTGAGTCGATCCTCGGCGTGAAAGATGAGCCAGTGCAGGGCAAAGAGGTTCCTCTGGAATTGACTGAGACATCTGGGGGAAGCTTGGAATGGTGGTACGACCATGGAGTTCCTCTCGCCTTTCCTGTTGAGAGTGCCTCCTCTTGAGATGCGACGGGAATGCTGGGAATTTTTTCCTGTTGAAAGCAGGGAAACGATCCCTCATCTCGAGCTCCGAGTGGGAAACGGGGCTCCTCTGGATGTGGGCGGGACCATCGTGCTTCCTCTCGAGTGGAGACGGGTATGGCGGTGAACTTCTTGAGTTGCAGCAAGGGTGTGAAAGACCCTTTCGAAGTTCCAGAGGTTAGGTGTCAGTAGTCTCCAGAGGCCTCATCGGAAATAGGCCTCATCTCGCCTGGAAGGGAGAACTTCCTGGATTTTCTCGAGTTGCGGCAGGAGTTCTCGAGTTACGACGGGGAACTCAGGGACCCGCCCTGGTGGCCTCAGGAACGGCCAGTCCCCATGCGAGTTGCTAGGGGGCCTCTCGGGATTCCTCTCCCATCAATACTGGGGCCAAAAACATTGTGTGGAGTCAGGGCCGGAACCGAGGATTCCTCTCAGGGGCTGACATGGATCTTTGGGTACTTCTGGAGTCTCCCCAGGGGAGTCAGGCCTCGTCTCGAGTGGGGGCATGCACGTGCGCTTTCCTTCCAGGCTGTAGCAGCAATGTCACGCTTTCCGTGGCGTGGATCAAAGGATCTGTGGTTTTCCCTCGAGGCTTTCCCTCGAGGCTTTCCCACAGGGCTGTCCCACGTGCCACTGTGGTGTGAGTCGATCCTCGGCGTGAAAGATGAGCCAGTGCAGGGCAAAGAGTTTCCTCTGGAATGGACTGAGACATCTGGGGGACTCTTGGAATGGTGGTACGACCATGGTGTTCCTCTCGCCTTTCCTGTTGAGAGTGCCTCCTCTTGACATGCGACGGGAACGCCAGGAATTCTTTTCCGTTGAAAGCAGGGAAAGGATCCCTCATCTCGAGCTCCGAGGGGGAAACGGGGCTCCTCTGGATGTGGGCGGGACCATCGTGCTTCCTCCCGAGTGGAGACGGGTATGGCGGTGAACTTCTTGAGTTGCAGCAAGGGTGTGAAAGACCCTTTCGAAGTTCCAGAGGTTAGGTGTCATTAGTCTCCAGACGCCTCATCGGAAATAGGCCTCATCTCGCCTGGAAGGGAGAACTTCCTGGATTTTCTCGAGTTGCGGCAGGTGTTCTCGAGTTACGACGGGGACCTCAGGGACCCACCCTGGTGGCCTCAGGAGAGGCCAGTCCCCGTGCTAGTTGCTAGGGGGCCCCTCGGGATTCCTCTCCCGTCGATACCGGGGCCAAAAACCTTGTGTGGAGTCAGGGCCGGAACCGAGGATTCCTCTCAGGGGCTGACATGGATCTTTGGGTACTTCTGGAGTCTCCCCAGGGGAGTCAGGCCTCGTCTCGAGTGGGGGCATGCACGTGCGCTTTCCTTCCAGGCTCTAGCAGCAATGTCACGCTTCCCGTCGCGTGGATCAAAGAATCTGTGGTTTTTCCTCGAGGCTTTCCCATGAGGCTTTCCCACAGGGCTGTCCCACGTGCCACCGTGGTGTGAGTCGATCCTCGGCGTGAAAGATGAGCCAGTGCAGGGCAAAGAGGTTCCTCTGGAATGGACTGAGACATCTGGGGGACTCTTGGAATGGTGGTACGACCATGGAGTTCCTCTCGCCTTTCCTGTTGTGAGTGCCTCCTCTTGAGATGCGACGGGAACGCCGGGAATTCTTTCCCGTTGAAAGCAGGGAAAGGATCCCTCATCTCGAGCTACGAGGGGGAAACGGGGCTCCTCTGGATGTGGGCGGGACCATCGTGCTTCCTCCCGAGTGGAGACGGGTATGGCGGTGAACTTCTTGAGTTGCAGCAAGGGTGTGAATGACCCTTTCGAAGTTCCAGAGGTTAGGTGTCATTAGTCTCCAGACGCCTCATCGGAAATAGGCCTCATCTGGCCTGGAAGGGAGAACTTCCTGGATTTGCTCGAGTTGCGGCAGGTGTTCTCGAGTTACGACGGGGACCACAGGGACCCGCCCTGGTGGCCTCAGGAGAGGCCAGTCCCCATGCTAGTTGCTAGGGGGCCCCTCGGGATTCCTCTCCCTTCGATACCGGGGCCAAAAACCTTGTGTGGAGTCAGGGCCGGAACCGAGGATTCCTCTCAGGGGCTGACATGGATCTTTGGGTACTTCTGGAGTCTCCCCAGGGGAGTCAGGCCTCGTCTCGAGTGGGGGCATGCACGTGCGCTTTCCTTCCAGGCTGTAGCAGCAATGTCATTCTTCCCGTCGCATTTATCAAAGGATCTGTGGCTTTCCCTCGAGACTTCCCCTCGAGGCTTTCCCACAGGGCTGTCCCACGTGCCACCGTGGTGTGAGTCGATCCTCGGCGTGAAAGATGAGCCAGTGCAGGGCAAAGAGGTTCCTCTGGAATTGACTGAGACATCTGGGGGAAGCTTGGAATGGTGGTACGACCATGGAGTTCCTCTCGCCTTTCCTGTTGAGAGTGCCTCCTCTTGAGATGCGACGGGAACGCCGGGAAATCTTTCCCGTTTAAAGCAGGGAAAGGATCCCTCATCTCAAGCTCTGAGGGGGAAACGGGGCTCCTCTGGATGTGGGCGGGACCATCGTGCTTCCTCCCGAGTGGAGACGGGTATTTCGGTGAACTTCTTGAGTTGCAGCAAGGGTGTGAATGACCCTTTCGAAGTTCCAGAGGTTAGGTGTCATTAGTCTCCAGACGCCTCATCGGAAATAGGCCTCATCTCGCCTGGAAGGGAGAACTTCCTGGATTTGCTCGAGTTGCGGCAGGTGTTCTCGAGTTACGACGGGGACCTCAGGGACCCGCCCGAGTGGCCTCAGGAGAGGCCAGTCCCCATGCTAGTTGCTAGGGGGCCCCTCGGGATTCCTCTCCCGTCGATACCGGGGCCAAAAATCTTGTGTGGAGTCAGGGCCGGAACCGAGGATTCCTCTCAGGGGCTGACATGGATCTTTGGGTACTTCTGGAGTCTCCCCAGGGGAGTCAGGCCTCGTTTCGAGTGGGGGCATGCACGTGCGCTTTCCTTCCAGGCTGTAGCAGCAATGTCATTCTTCCCGTCGCATTTATCAAAGGATCTGTGGCTTTCCCTCGAGGCTTTCCCTCGAGGCTTTCCCACAGGGATGTCCCACGTGCCACCGTGGTGTGAGTCGATCCTCGGCGTGAAAGATGAGCCAGTGCAGGTCAAAGAGGTTCCTCTGGAATGGACTGAGACATCTAGGGGACTCTAGGAATGGTGGTACGACCATTGAGTTCCTCTCGCCTTTCCTGTTGAGAGTGCCTCCTCTTGAGATGCGACGGGAATGCTGGGAATTTTTTCCTGTTGAAAGCAGGGAAACGATCCCTCATCTCGAGCTCCGAGGGGGAAACGGGGCTCCTCTGGATGTGGGCGGGACCATCGTGCTTCCTCTCGAGTGGAGACGGGTATGGCGGTGAACTTCTTGAGTTGCAGCAAGGGTGTGAAAGACCCTTTCGAAGTTCCAGAGGTTAGGTGTCATTAGTCTCCAGACGCCTCATCGGAAATAGGCCTCATCTCGCCTGGAAGGGAGAACTTCCGGGATTTTCTCGAGTTGCGGCAGGTGTTCTCGAGTTACGACGGGGACCTCAGGGACCCGCCCTGGTGGCCTCAGGAACGGCCAGTCCCCATGCGAGTTGCTAGGGGGCCTCTCGGGATTCCTCTCCCATCAATACTGGGGCCAAAAACATTGTGTGGAGTCAGGGCCGGAACCGAGGATTCCTCTCAGGGGCTGACATGGATCTTTGGGTACTTCTGGAGTCTCCCCAGGGGAGTCAGGCCTCGTCTCGAGTGGGGGCATGCACGTGCGCTTTCCTTCCAGGCTGTAGCAGCAATGTCACGCTTTCCGTGGCGTGGATCAAAGGATCTGTGATTTTCCCTCGAGGCTTTCCCTCGAGGCTTTCCCAAAGGGCTGTCCCACGTGCCACTGTGGTGTGAGCCGATCCTCGGCGTGAAAGATGAGCCAGTGCAGGGCAAAGAGGTTCCTCTGGAATGGACTGAGACATCTGGGGGACTCTTGGAATGGTGGTACGACCATGGTGTTCCTCTCGCCTTTCCTGTTGAGAGTGCCTCCTCTTGACATGCGACGGGAATGCCAGGAATTCTTTTCCGTTGAAAGCAGGGAAAGGATCCCTCATCTCGAGCTCCGAGGGGGAAACGGGGCTCCTCTGGATGTGGGAGGGACCATCGTGCTTCCTCCCGAGTGGAGACGGGTATGGCGGTGAACTTCTTGAGTTGCAGCAAGGGTGTGAAAGACCCTTTCGAAGTTCCAGAGGTTAGGTGTCATTAGTCTCCAGACGCCTCATCGGAAATAGGCCTCATCTCGCCTGGAAGGGAGAACTTCCTGGATTTTCTCGAGTTGCGGCAGGTGTTCTCGAGTTACGACGGGGACCTCAGGGACCTGCCCTGGTGGCCTCAGGAGAGGCCAGTCCCCATGCTAGTTGCTAGGGGGCCCCTCGGGATTCCTCTCCCGTCGATACCGGGGCCAAAAACCTTGTGTGGAGTCAGGGCCGGAACCGAGGATTCCTCTCAGGGGCTGACATGGATCTTTGGGTACTTCTGGAGTCTCCCCAGGGGAGTCAGGCCTCGTCTCGAGTGGGGGCATGCACGTGCGCTTTCCTTCCAGGCTCTAGCAGCAATGTCACGCTTCCCGTCGCGTGGATCAAAGAATCTGTGGTTTTTCCTCGAGGCTTTCCCATGAGGCTTTCCCACAGGGCTATCCCACGTGCCACCGTGGTGTGAGTCGATCCTCGGCGTGAAAGATGAGCCAGTGCAGGGCAAAGAGGTTCCTCTGGAATGGACTGAGACATCTGGGGGACTCTTGGAATGGTGGTACGACCATGGAGTTCCTCTCGCCTTTCCTGTTGAGAGTGCCTCCTCTTGAGATGCGACGGGAACGCTGGGAATTCTTTCCCGTTGAAAGCAGGGAAAGGATCCCTCATCTCGAGCTACGAGGGGGAAACGGGGCTCCTCTGGATGTGGGCGGGACCATCGTGCTTCCTCTCGAGTGGAGACGGGTATGGCGGTGAACTTCTTGAGTTGCAGCAATTGTGTGAAAGACCCTTTCGAAGTTCCAGAGGTTAGGTGTCATTAGTCTCCAGACGCCTCATCGGAAATAGGCCTCATCTCGCCTGGAAGGGAGAACTTCCTGGATTTTCTGGAGTTGCGGCAGGTGTTCTCGAGTTACGACGGGGAGGTTAGGGACCCGCCCTGGTGGCCTCAGGAGAGGCCACTCCCCATGCGAGTTGCTAGGCGTCCTCTCGGGATTCCTCTCCCGTTGATACCGGGGCCAAAAACCTTGTGTGGAGTCAGGGCCGGAACCGAGGATTCCTCTCAGGGGCTGACATGGATCTTTGGGTACTTCTGGAGTCTCCCCAGGGGAGTCAGGCCTCGTCTCGAGTGGTGGCATGCACTTGCGCTTTCCTTCCAGGCTGTAGCAGCAATGTCACGCTTCCCGTCGCGTGGATCAAAGGATATGTGGTTTTCCCTCGAGGCTTTCCCTCGAGGCTTTCCCACAGGGCTGTCCCACGTGCGACCGTGGTGTGAGTCGATCCTCGGCGTGAAACATGAGCCAGTGCAGGGCAAAGAGGTTCCTCTGGAATGGACTGAGACATCTGGGGGACTCTTGGAATGGTGGTACGACCATGGAGTTCCTCTCGCCTTTCCTGTTGAGAGTGCCTCCTCTTGAGATGCGACGGGAACGCCGGGAACTCTTTCCCGTTGAAAGTAGGGAAAGGATCCCTCATCTCGAGCTACGAGGGGGAAACGGGGCTCCTCTGGATGTGGGCGGGACCATCGTGCTTCCTCTGGAGTTAAGACGGGTATGGCGGTGAACTTCTTGAGTTGCAGCTAGGGTGTGAAAGACCCTTTCGAAGTTCCAGAGGTTAGGTGTCATTAGTCTCCAGACGCCTCATCGGAAATAGGCCTCATCTCGCCTGGAAGGGAGAACTTCCTGGATTTTCTCGAGTTGTGGCAGGTGTTCTCGAGTTACGACGGGGACCTCAGGGACCCGCCCTGGTGGCCTCAGGAGAGGCCAGTCCCCATGCGAGTTGCTAGGGGGCCTCTCGGGATTCCTCTCCTGTCGATACCGGGGCCAAAAATCTTGTGTGGAGTCAGGGCCGGAACCGAAGATTCCTCTCAAGGGTGACATGGATCTTTGGGTACTTCTGGAGTCTCCCTAGGGGAGTCAGGCCTCGTCTCGAGTGGGGGCATGCACGTGCGCTTTCCTTCCAGGCTGTAGCAGCAATGTCACGCTTCCCGTCGCATTTATCAAAGGATCTGTGGCTTTCCCTCGAGGCTTTCCCACAGGGCTGTCCCACGTGCCACCGTTGAGTGAGTCGATCCTCGGCGTGAAAAATGAGCCAGTGCAGGTCAAAGAGGTTTCTCTGGAATGGACTGAGACATCTAGGGGACTCTAGGAATGGTGGTACGACCATTGAGTTCCTCTCGCCTTTCCTGTTGAGAGTGCCTCCTTTTGAGATGCGACGGGAATGATGGGAATTTTTTCCCGTTGAAAGCAGGGAAACGATCCCTCATCTCGAGCTACGAGGGGGAAACGGGGTTCCTCTGGATATGGGCGGGACCATCGTGCTTCCTCCCGAGTGGAGACGGGTATGGCGGTGAACTTCTTGAGTTGCAGCAAGGGTGTGAAAGACCCTTTCGAAGTTCCAGAGATTAGGTGTCATTAGACTCCAGACGCCTCATCGGAAATAGGCCTCATCTCGCCTGGAAGGGAGAACTTCCTGGATTTTCTCGAGTTGCGGCAGGTGTTCTCGAGTTACGACGGGGACCTCAGGGACCCGCCCTGGTGGCCTCAGGAGAGGCCAGTCCCCATGCGAGTTGCTAGGGGGCTTCTCGGGATTCCTCTCCCGTCGATACCGGGGCCAAAAACCTTGTGTGGAGTCAGGGCCGGAACCGAGGATTCCTCTCAGGGGCTGACATGGATCTTTGGGTACTTCTGGAGTCTCCCCACGGGAGTCAGGCCTCGTCTCGAGTGGGGGCATGCACGTGCGCTTTCCTTCCAGGCTGTAGCAGCAATGTCACGATTCCCGTCGCATTTATCAAAGGATCTGTGGCTTTCCCTCGAGGCTTTCCCTCGAGGCTTTCCCACAGGGCTGTCCCAAGTGCCACCGTGTTGTGAGTCGATCCTCGGCGTGAAAGATGAGCCAGTGCAGGGCAAAGAGTTTCCTCTGGAATGGACTGAGACATCTGGGGGAGTCTTGGAATGGTGGTACGACCATGGAGTTCCTCTCGCCTTTCCTGTTGAGAGTGCCTCCTCTTGAGATGCGACGGGAACGCCGGGAATTCTTTCCCGTTGAAAGCAGGGAAAGGATCCCTCATCTCGAGCTACGAGGGGGAAACGGGGCTCCTCTGGATGTGGGTGGGACCATCGTGCTTCCTCTCGAGTGGAGACGGGTATGGCGGTGAACTTCTTGAGTTGCAGCAAGGGTGTGAAAGACCCTTTCGAAGTTCCAGAGGTTAGGTGTCATTAGACTCCAGACGCCTCATCGGAAATAGGCCTCATCTCGCCTGGAAGGGAGAACTTCCTGGATTTTCTCGAGTTGCGGCAGGTGTTCTCGAGTTACGACGGGGAACTCAGGGACCCGCCCTGGTGGCCTCAGGAGAGGCCACTCCCCGTGCGAGTTGCTAGGCGGCCTCTCGGGATTCCTCTCCCGTCGATACCGGGGCCAAAAACCTTGTGTGGAGTCAGGGCCGGAACCGAGGATTCCTCTCAGGGGCTGACATGGATCTTTGGGTACTTCTGGAGTCTCCCCAGGGGAGTCAGGCCTCGTCTCGAGTGGTGGCATGAACTTGCGCTTTCCTTCCAGGCTGTAGCAGCAATGTCACGCTTCCCGTCGGGTGGATCAAAGGATCTGTGTTTTTCCCTCGAGGCTTTCCCTCGAGGCTTTCCCACAGGACTGGCCCACGTGCCACCGTGGTGTGAGTCGATCCTCGGCGTGAAAGATGAGCCAGTGCAGGGCAAAGAGGTTCCTCTGGAATGGACTGAGACATCTGGGGGACTCTTGGAATGGTGGTACGACCATGGAGTTCCTCTCGCCTTTCCTGTTGAGAGTGCCTCCTCTTGAGATGCGACGGGAACGCCGGGAATTCTTTCCCGTTGAAAGCAGGGAAGGGATCCCTCATCTCGAGCTACGAGGGGGAAACGGGGCTCCTCTGGATGTGGGCGGGACCATCGTGCTTCCTCTCGAGTGGAGACGGGTATGGCGGTGAACTTCTTGAGTTGCAGCAAGGGTGTGAAAGACCCTTTCGAAGTTCCAGAGGTTAGGTGTCATTAGTCTCCAGACGCCTCATCGGAAATAGGCCTCATCTCGCCTAGAAGGGAGAACTTCCTGGATTTCCTCGAGTTGCGGCAGGTTTTCTCGAGTTACGACGGGGACCTCAGGGACCCGCCCTGGTGGCCTCAGGAGAGGCCAGTCCCCATGCGAGTTGCTAGGCGGCCTCTCGGGATTCCTCTCCCGTCGATACCGGGGCCAAAAACCTTGTGTGGAGTCAGGGCCGGGACCGAGGATTCCTCTCAGGGGCTGACATGGATCTTTGGGTACTTCTGGAGTCTCCCCACGGGAGTCAGGCCTCGTCTCGAGTGGGGGCATGCACGTGCGCTTTCCTTCCAGGCTGTAGCAGCAATGTCACGATTCCCGTCGCATTTATCAAAGGATCTGTGGCTTTCCCTCGAGGCTTTCCCTCGAGGCTTTCCCACAGGGCTGTCCCACGTGCCACCATGGTGTGAGTCGATCCTCGGCGTGAAAGATGAGCCAGTGCAGGGCAAAGAGTTTCCTCTGGAATGGACTGAGACATCTGGGGGAGTCTTGGAATGGTGGTACGACCATGGAGTTCCTCTCGCCTTTCCTGTTGAGAGTGCCTCCTCTTGAGATGCGACGGGAACGCCGGGAATTCTTTCCCGTTGAAAGCAGGGAAAGGATCCCTCATCTCGAGCTACGAGGGGGAAACGGGGCTCCTCTGGATGTGGGTGGGACCATTGTGCTTCCTCTCGAGTGGAGACAGGTATGGCGGTGAACTTCTTGAGTTGCAGCAAGGGTGTGAAAGACCCTTTCGAAGTTCCAGAGGTTAGGTGTCATTAGACTCCAGACGCCTCATCGGAAATAGGCCTCATCTCGCCTGGAAGGGAGAACTTCCTGGATTTTCTCGAGTTGCGGCAGGTGTTCTCGAGTTACGACGGGGAACTCAGGGACCCGCCCTGGTGGCCTCAGGAGAGGCCACTCCCCGTGCGAGTTGCTAGGCGGCCTCTCGGGATTCCTCTCCCGTCGATTCCGGGGCCAAAAACCTTGTGTGGAGTCAGGGCCGGAACCGAGGATTCCTCTCAGGGGCTGACATGGATCTTTGGGTACTTCTGGAGTCTCCCCAGGGGAGTCAGGCCTCGTCTCGAGTGGTGGCATGAACTTGCGCTTTCCTTCCAGGCTGTAGCAGCAATGTCACGCTTCCCGTCGGGTGGATCAAAGGATCTGTGTTTTTCCCTCGAGGCTTTCCCTCGAGGCTTTCCCACAGGACTGGCCCACGTGCCACCGTGGTGTGAGTCGATCCTCGGCGTGAAAGATGAGCCAGTGCAGGGCAAAGAGGTTCCTCTGGAATGGACTGAGACATCTGGGGGACTCTTGGAATGGTGGTACGACCATGGAGTTCCTCTCGCCTTTCCTGTTGAGAGTGCCTCCTCTTGAGATGCGACGGGAACGCCGGGAATTCTTTCCCGTTGAAAGCAGGGAAGGGATCCCTCATCTCGAGCTACGAGGGGGAAACGGGGCTCCTCTGGATGTGGGCGGGACCATCGTGCTTCCTCTCGAGTGGAGACGGGTATGGCGGTGAACTTCTTGAGTTGCAGCAAGGGTGTGAAAGACCCTTTCGAAGTTCCAGAGGTTAGGTGTCATTAGTCTCCAGACGCCTCATCGGAAATAGGCCTCATCTCGCCTAGAAGGGAGAACTTCCTGGATTTTCTCGAGTTGCGGCAGGTTTTCTCGAGTTACGACGGGGACCTCAGGGACCCGCCCTGGTGGCCTCAGGAGAGGCCAGTCCCCATGCGAGTTGCTAGGCGGCCTCTCGGGATTCCTCTCCCGTCGATACCGGGGCCAAAAACCTTGTGTGGAGTCAGGGCCGGGACCGAGGATTCCTCTCAGGGGCTGACATGGATCTTTGGGTACTTCTGGAGTCTCCCCACGGGAGTCAGGCCTCGTCTCGAGTGGGGGCATGCACGTGCGCTTTCCTTCCAGGCTGTAGCAGCAATGTCACGATTCCCGTCGCATTTATCAAAGGATCTGTGGCTTTCCCTCGAGGCTTTCCCTCGAGGCTTTCCCACAGGGCTGTCCCACGTGCCACCATGGTGTGAGTCGATCCTCGGCGTGAAAGATGAGCCAGTGCAGGGCAAAGAGTTTCCTCTGGAATGGACTGAGACATCTGGGGGAGTCTTGGAATGGTGGTACGACCATGGAGTTCCTCTCGCCTTTCCTGTTGAGAGTGCCTCCTCTTGAGATGCGACGGGAACGCCGGGAATTCTTTCCCGTTGAAAGCAGGGAAAGGATCCCTCATCTCGAGCTACGAGGGGGAAACGGGGCTCCTCTGGATGTGGGTGGGACCATTGTGCTTCCTCTCGAGTGGAGACAGGTATGGCGGTGAACTTCTTGAGTTGCAGCAAGGGTGTGAAAGACCCTTTCGAAGTTCCAGAGGTTAGGTGTCATTAGACTCCAGACGCCTCATCGGAAATAGGCCTCATCTCGCCTGGAAGGGAGAACTTCCTGGATTTTCTCGAGTTGCGGCAGGTGTTCTCGAGTTACGACGGGGAACTCAGGGACCCGCCCTGGTGGCCTCAGGAGAGGCCACTCCCCGTGCGAGTTGCTAGGCGGCCTCTCGGGATTCCTCTCCCGTCGATTCCGGGGCCAAAAACCTTGTGTGGAGTCAGGGCCGGAACCGAGGATTCCTCTCAGGGGCTGACATGGATCTTTGGGTACTTCTGGAGTCTCCCCAGGGGAGTCAGGCCTCGTCTCGAGTGGTGGCATGAACTTGCGCTTTCCTTCCAGGCTGTAGCAGCAATGTCACGCTTCCCGTCGGGTGGATCAAAGGATCTGTGGTTTTCCCTCGAGGCTTTCCCTCGAGGCTTTCCCACAGGGCTGTACCACGTGCCACCGTGGTGTGAGTCGATCCTCGGCGTGAAAGATGAGCCAGTGCAGCGCAAAGAGTTTCCTCTGGAATGGACTGAGACATCTGGGGGACTCTTGGAATGGTGGTACGACCATGGAGTTCCTCTCGCCTTTCCTGTTGAGAGTGCCTCCTCTTGAGATGCGACGGGAACACCGGGAATTCTTTCCCGTTGAAAGCAGGGGAGGGATCCCTCATCTCGAGCTACGAGGGGGAAACGGGGCTCCTCTGGATGTGGGCGGGACCATCGTGCTTCCTCTCGAGTGGAGACGGGTATGGCGGTGAACTTCTTGAGTTGCAGCAAGGGTGTGAAAGACCCTTTCAAAGTTCCAGAGGTTAGGTGTCATTAGTCTCCAGACGCCTCATCGGAAATAGGCCTCATCTCGCCTGCAAGGGAGAACTTCCTGGATTTTCTCGAGTTGCGGCAGGTGTTCTCGAGTTACGACGGGGACCTCAGGGACCCGCCCTGGTTGCCTCAGGAGAGGCCAGTCCCCATGCGAGTTGATAGGGGGCCTCTCGGGATTCCTCTCCCGTCGATACCGGGGACAAAAACCTTGTGTGGAGTCAGGGCCGGAACCGAGGAATCCTCTCAGGGGTGACATGTATCTTTGGGTACTTCTGGAGTCTCCAAAGGGGAGTCAGGCCTCGTCTCGAGTGGGGGCATGCACGTGCGCTTTCCTTCCAGGCTGTAGCAGCAATGTCACGATTCCCGTCGCATTTATCAAAGGGTCTGTGGCTTTCCCACGAGTCTTTCCCTCGAGGCTTTCCCACAGGGCTGTCCCACGTGCCACCGTGGTGTGAATCGATCCTCGGCGTGAAAGATGAGCCAGTGCAGGTCAAAGAGGTTCCTCTGGAATGGACTGAGACATCTAGGGGACTCTAGGAATGGTGGTACGACCATGGAGTTCCTCTCGCCTTTCCTGTTGAGAGTGCCTCTTCTTGAGATGCGACAGAAACGCCGGGAATTCTTTCCCGTTGAAAGCAGGGAAAGGATCCCTCATCTAGAGCTACGAGGGGGAAACGGGGCTCCTCTGGATGTGGGCGGGACCATCGTGCTTCCTCTCGAGTGGAGACAGGTATGCCGGTGAACTTCTTGAGTTGCAGCAAGGGTGTGAAAGACCCTTTCGAAGTTCCAGAGGTTAGGTGTCATTAGTCTCCAGACGCCACATCGGAAATAGGCCTCATCTCGCCTGCAAGGGAGAACTTCCTGGATTTTCTCGAGTTGCGGCAGGTGTTCTCGAGTTACGACGGGGACCTCAGGGACCCGCCCTGGTTGCCTCAGGAGAGGCCAGTCCCCATGCGAGTTGATAGGGGGCCTCTCGGGATTCCTCTCCCGTCGATACCGGGGACAAAAACCTTGTGTGGAGTCAGGGCCGGAACCGAGGATTACTCTCAGGGGTGACATGTATCTTTGGGTACTTCTGGAGTCTCCCCAGGGGAGTCAGGACTCGTCTCGAGTGGGGGCATGCACGTGCGCTTTCCTTCCAGGCTGCAGCAGCAATGTCACGCTTCCCGTCGCGTGGATCAAAGGATCTGTGGTTTTCCCTCGAGGCTTTCCCTCGAAGCTTTCCCACAAGGCTTTCCCACGTGCCACCGTGGTGTGAGTCGATCCTCGGCGTGAAAGCTGAGCCAGTGCAGGGCAAAAGGTTCCTCTGGAATGGACTGAGACATCTGGGGGACTCTTGGAATGGTGGTACGACCATGGAGTTCCTCTCGCCTTTCCTGTTGAGAGTGCCTCCTCTTGAGATGCGACGGGAACGCTGGGAATTCTTTCCCGTTGAAAGCAGGGAAAGGATCCCTCATCTCGAGCTACGAGGGGGAAACGGGGCTCCTCTGGTTGTGGGCGGGACCATCGTGCTTCCTCTCGAGTGGAGACGGGTATGGCGGTGAACTTCTTGAGTTGCAGCAAGGGTGTGAAAGACCCTTTCGAAGTTCCAGAGTTTAGGTGTCATTAGTCTCCAGACGCCTCATCGGAAATAGGCCTCATCTCGCCTGGAAGGGAGAACTTCCTGGATTTTCTCGAGTTGCGGCAGGTGTTCTCGAGTTACGACGGGGACCTCAGGGACCCGCCCTGGTGGCCTCAGGAGAGGCCAGTCCCCATGCGAGTTGCTAGGGGGCCTCTCGGGACTCCTCTCCCGTCGATACCGGGGACAAAAACCTTGTGTGGAGTCAGGGCCGGGACCGAGGATTCCTCTCAGGGGCTGACATGGATCTTTGGGTACTTCTGGAGTCTCCCCACGGGAGTCAGGCCTCGTCTCGAGTGGGGGCATGCACGTGCGCTTTCCTTCCAGGCTGTAGCAGCAATGTCACGATTCCCGTCGCATTTATCAAAGGATCTGTGGCTTTCCCTCGAGGCTTTCCCTCGAGGCTTTCCCACAGGGCTGTCCCACGTGCCACCGTGTTGTGAGTCGATCCTCGGCGTGAAAGATGAGCCAGTGCAGGGCAAAGAGTTTCCTCTGGAATGGACTGAGACATCTGGGGGAGTCTTGGAATGGTGGTACGACCATGGAGTTCCTCTCGCCTTTCCTGTTGAGAGTGCCTCCTCTTGAGATGCGATGGGAACGCCGGGAATTCTTTCCCGTTGAAAGCAGGGAAAGGATCCCTCATCTCGAGCTACGAGGGGGAAACGGGGCTCCTCTGGATGTGGGCGGGACCATCGTGCTTCCTCTCGAGTGGAGACGGGTATGGCGGTGAACTTCTTGAGTTGCAGCAAGGGTGTGAAAGACCCTTTCGAAGTTCCAGAGGTTAGGTGTCATTAGACTCCAGACGCCTCATCGGAAATAGGCCTCATCTCGCCTGGAAGGGAGAACTTCCTGGAATTTCTCGAGTTGCGGCAGGTGTTCTCGAGTTACGACGGGGAACTCAGGGACCCGCCCTGGTGGCCTCAGGAGAGGCCACTCCCCGTGCGAGTTGCTAGGCGGCCTCTCGGGATTCCTCTCCCGTCGATACCGGGGCCAAAAACCTTGTGTGGAGTCAGGGCCGGAACCGAGGATTCCTCTCAGGGGCTGACATGGATCTTTGGGTACTTCTGGAGTCTCCCCAGGGGAGTCAGGCCTCGTCTCGAGTGGTGGCATGAACTTGCGCTTTCCTTCCAGGCTGTAGCAGCAATGTCACGCTTCCCGTCGGGTGGATCAAAGGATCTGTGGTTTTCCCTCGAGGCTTTCCCTCGAGGCTTTCCCACAGGGCTGGCCCACGTGCCACCGTGGTGTGAGTCGATCCTCGGCGTGAAAGATGAGCCAGTGCAGGGCAAAGAGGTTCCTCTGGAATGGACTGAGACATCTGGGGGACTCTTGGAATGGTGGTACGACCATGGAGTTCCTCTCGCCTTTCCTGTTGAGAGTGCCTCCTCTTGAGATGCGACGGGAACGCCGGGAATTCTTTCCCGTTGAAAGCAGGGAAGGGATCCCTCATCTCGAGCTACGAGGGGGAAACGGGGCTCCTCTGGATGTGGGCGGGACCATCGTGCTTCCTCTCGAGTGGAGACGGGTATGGCGGTGAACTTCTTGAGTTGCAGCAAGGGTGTGAAAGACCCTTTCGAAGTTCCAGAGGTTAGGTGTCATTAGTCTCCAGACGCCTCATCGGAAATAGGCCTCATCTCGCCTGCAAGGGAGAACTTCCTGGATTTTCTCGAGTTGCGGCAGGTGTTCTCGAGTTACGACGGGGACCTCAGGGACCCGCCCTGGTTGCCTCAGGAGAGGCCAGTCCCCATGCGAGTTGATAGGGGGCCTCTCGGGATTCCTCTCCCGTCGATACCGGGGACAAAAACCTTGTGTGGAGTCAGGGCCGGAACCGAGGATTCCTCTCAGGGGTGACATGTATCTTTGGGTACTTCTGGAATCTCCAAAGGGGAGTCAGGCCTCGTCTCGAGTGGGGGCATGCACGTGCGCTTTCCTTCCAGGCTGTAGCAGCAATGTCACGATTCCCGTCGAATTTATCAAAGGGTCTGTGGCTTTCCCTCGAGTCTTTCCCTCGAGGCTTTCCCACAGGGCTGTCCCACGTGCCACCGTGGTGTGAATCGATCCTCGGCGTGAAAGATGAGCCAGTGCAGGTCAAAGAGGTTCCTCTGGAATGGACTGAGACATCTAGGGGACTCTAGGAATGGTGGTACGACCATGGAGTTCCTCTCGCCTTTCCTGTTGAGAATGCCTCCTCTTGAGATGCGACGGGAACACTGGGAATTCTTTCCCGTTGAAAGCAGGGAAAGGATCCCTCATCTCGAGCTACGAGGGGGAAACGGGGCTCCTCTGGATGTGGGCGGGACCATCGTGCTTCCTCTCGAGTGGAGACGGGTATGGCGGTGAACTTCTTGAGTTGCAGCAAGGGTGTGAAAGACCCTTTCGAAGTTCCAGAGGTTAGGTGTCATTAGTCTCCAGACGCCTCATCATAAATAAGCCACATGTCGCCTGGAAGGGAGAACTTCCTGGATTTTCTCGAGTTGCGGCAGGTGTTCTCGAGTTACGACGGGGACCTCAGGGAACCGCCCTGGTGGCCTCAGGAGAGGCCAGTCCCCATGCGAGTTGCTAGGGGGCCTCTCGGGATTCCTCTCCCGTCGATACCGGGGCCAAAAACCTTGTGTGGGGTCAGGCCCGGAACCGAGGATTCCTCTCAGGGGCTGACATGGATCTTTGGGTACTTCTGGAGTCTCCCCAGGGGAGTCAGGCCTCGTCTCGAGTGGGGGCATGCACGTGCGCTTTCCTTCCAGGCTGCAGCAGCAATGTCACGCTTCCCGTCGCGTGGATCAAAGGATCTGTGGTTTTCCCTCGAGGCTTTCCCTCGAGGCTTTCCCACAAGGCTTTCCCACGTGCCACCGTGGTGTGAGTCGATCCTCGGCGTGAAAGATGAGCCAGTGCAGGGCAAAAGGTTCCTCTGGAATGGACTGAGACATCTGGGGGACTCTTGGAATGGTGGTACGACCATGGAGTTCCCCTCGCCTTTCCTGTTGAGAGTGCCTCCTCTTGAGATGCGACGGGAACGCTGGGAATTCTTTCCCGTTGAAAGCAGGGAAAGGATCCCTCATCTCGAGCTACGAGGGGGAAACGGGGCTCCTCTGGATGTGGGCGGGACCATCGTGCTTCCTCTCGAGTGGAGACGGGTATGGCGGTGAACTTCTTGAGTTGCAGCAAGGGTGTGAAAGACCCTTTCGAAGTTCCAGAGGTTAGGTGTCATTAGACTCCAGACGCCTCATCGGAAATAGGCCTCATCTCGCCTGGAAGGGAGAATTTCCTGGATTTTCTCGAGTTGCGGCAGGTGTTCTCGAGTTACGACGGGGACCTCAGGGACCCGCCCTGGTTGCCTCAGGAGAGGCCAGTCCCCATGCGAGTTGTTAGGGGGCCTCTCGGGATTCCTCTCCCGTCGATACCGGGGCCAAAAACCTTGTGTGGAGTCAGGGCCGGAACCGAGGATTCCTCTCAGGGGTGACATGAATCTTTGGGTACTTCTGGAGTCTCCCCAGGGGAGTCAGGACTCGTCTCGAGTGGGGGCATGCACGTGCGCTTTCCTTCCAGGTTGCAGCAGCAATGTCACGCTTCCCGTCGCGTGGATCAAAGGATCTGTGGTTTTCCCTCGAGGCTTTCCCTCGAGGCTTTCCCACAAGGCTTTCCCACGTGCCACCGTGGTGTGAGTCGATCCTCGGCGTGAAAGATGAGCCAGTGCAGGGCAAAAGGTTCCTCTGGAATGGACTGAGACATCTGGGGGACTCTTGGAATGTTGGTACGACCATGGAGTTCCTCTCGCCTTTCCTGTTGAGAGTGCCTCCTCTTGAGATGCGACGGGAACGCTGGGAATTCTTTCCCGTTGAAAGCAGGGAAAGGATCCCTCATCTCGAGCTACGAGGGGGAAACGGGGCTCCTCTGGATGTGGGCGGGACCATCGTGCTTCCTCTCGAGTGGAGACGGGTATGGCGGTGAACTTCTTGAGTTGCAGCAAGGGTGTGAAAGACCTTTCGAAGTTCCAGAGTTTAGGTGTCATTAGTCTCCAGACGCCTCATCGGAAATAGGCCTCATCTCGCCTGGAAGGGAGAACTTCCTGGATTTTCTCGAGTTGCGGCAGGTGTTCTCGAGTTACGACGGGGACCTCAGGGACCCGCCCTGGTGGCCTCAGGAGAGGCCAGTCCCCATGCGAGTTGCTAGGGGGCCTCTCGGGATTCCTCTCCCGTCGATACCGGGGACAAAAACCTTGTGTGGAGTCAGGGCCGGAACCGAGGATTCCTCTCAGGGGTGACATGTATCTTTGGGTACTTCTGGAGTCTCCAAAGGGGAGTCAGGCCTAGTCTCGAGTGGGGGCATGCACGTGCGCTTTCCTTCCAGGCTGTAGCAGCAATGTCACGCTTCCCGTCGCGTGGATCAAAGGATCTGTGGTTTTCCCTCGAGGCTTTCATTCGGGGCTTTCCCACAGGGCTGTCCCACGTGCCACCGTGCTGTGAGTCGATCCTCGGCGTGAAAGATGAGCCAGTGCAGGGCAAAGAGGTTCCTCTGGAATGGACTGAGACATCTGGGCAATCCTGGAATGGTGGTACGACCATGGAGTTCCTCTCGCCTTTCCTGTTGAGAATGCCTCCTCTTGAGATGCGACCGGAACACTGGGAATTCTTTCCCGTTGAAAGCAGGGAAAGGATCCCTCATCTCGAATTACGAGGGGGAAACGGGGCTCCTCTGGATGTGGGCGGGACCATCGTGCTTCCTCTCGAGTGGAGACGGGTATGGCGGTGAACTTCTTGAGTTGCAGCAAGGGTGTGAAATACCCTTTCGAAGTTCCAGAGGTTAGGTGTCATTAGTCTCCAGACGCCTCATCGGAAATAGGCCACATGTCGCCTGGAAGGGAGAACTTCCTGGATTTTCTCGAGTTGCGGCAGGTGTTCTCGAGTTACGACGGGGACCTCAGGGAACCGCCCTGGTGGCCTCAGGAGAGGCCAGTCCCCATGCGAGTTGCTAGGGGGCCTCTCGGGATTCCTCTCCCGTCGATACCGGGGCCAAAAACCTTGTGTGGGGTCAGGCCCGGAACCGAGGATTCCTCTCAGGGGCTGACATGGATCTTTGGGTACTTCTGGAGTCTCCCCAGGGGAGTCAGGCCTCGTCTCGAGTGGGGGCATGCACGTGCGCTTTCCTTCCAGGCTGTAGCAGCAATGTCACGCATCCCGTCGGGTGGATCAAAGGATCTGTGGTTTTCCCTCGAGGCTTTCCCTCGAGGCTTTCCCACAGAGCTGTCCCACGTGCCACCGTGGTGTGAGTCGATCCTCGGCGTGAAAGATGAGCCAGTGCAGGGCAAAGAGGTTCCTCTGGAATGGACTGAGACATCTGGGGGACTCTTGGAATGGTGGTACGACCATGGAGTTCCTCTCGCCTTTCCTGTTTAGAGTGCCTCCACTTGAGATGCGACGGGAACGCCGGGAATTCTTTCCCGTTGAAAGCAGGGAAAGGATCCCTCATCTCGAGCTACGAGGGGGAAACGGGGCTCCTCTGGATGCGGGCGGGACCATCGTGCTTCCTCTCGAGTGGAGACGGGTATGGCGGTGAACTTCTTGAGTTGCAGCAAGGGTGTGAAAGACCCTTTCGAAGTTCCAGAGGTTAGGTGTCATTAGTCTCCAGACGCCTCATCGGAAATAGGCCTCATCTCGCCTGCAAGGGAGAACTTCCTGGATTTTCTCGAGTTGCGGCAGGTGTTCTCGAGTTACGACGGGGACCTCAGGGACCCGCCCTGGTTGCCTCAGGAGAGGCCAGTCCCCATGCGAGTTGCTAGGGGGCCTCTCGGGATTCCTCTCCCGTCGATACCGGGGCCAAAAACCTTGTGTGGAGTCAGGGCCGGAACCGAGGATTACTCTCAGGGGTGACATGTATCTTTGGGTACTTCTGGAGTCTCCCCAGGGGAGTCAGGACTCGTCTCGAGTGGGGGCATGCACGTGCGCTTTCCTTCCAGGCTGCAGCAGCAATGTCACGCTTCCCGTCGCGTGGAACAAAGGATCTGTGGTTTTCCCTCGAGGCTTTCCCTCGAGGCTTTCCCAGAAGGCTTTCCCACCTGCCACCGTGGTGTGAGTCGATCCTCGGCGTGAAAGATGAGCCAGTGCAGGGCAAAAGGTTCCTCTGGAATGGACTGAGACATCTGGGGGACTCTTGGAATGGTGGTACGACCATGGAGTTACCCTCGCCTTTCCTGATGAGAGTGCCTCCTCTTGAGATGCGACGGGAACGCTGGGAATTCTTTCCCGTTGAAAGCAGGGAAAGGATCCCTCATCTCGAGCTACGAGGGGGAAACGGGGCTCCTCTGGATGTGGGCGGGACCATCGTGCTTCCTCTCGAGTGGAGACAGGTATGGCGGTGAACTTCTTGAGTTGCAGCAAGGGTGTGAAAGACCCTTTCGAAGTTCCAGAGGTTAGGTGTCATTAGACTCCAGACGCCTCATCGGAAATAGGCCTCATCTCGCCTGGAAGGGAGAATTTCCTGGATTTTCTCGAGTTGCGGCAGGTGTTCTTGAGTTACGACGGGGACGTCAGGGACCCGCCCTGGTGGCCTCAGGAGAGGCCACTCCCCGTGCGAGTTGCTAGGCGGCCTCTCGGGATTCCTCTCCCGTCGATACCGGGGCCAAAAACCTTGTGTGGAGTCAGGGCCGGAACCGAGGATTCCTCTCAGGGGCTGACATGGATCTTTGGGTACTTCTGGAGTCTCCCCACGGGAGTCAGGCCTCGTCTCGAGTGGGGGCATGCACGTGCGCTTTCCTTCCAGGCTGTAGCAGCAATGTCACGATTCCCGTCGCGTGGATCAAAGGATCTGTGGTTTTCCCTCGAGGCTTTCCCTCGAGGCTTTCCCACAAGGCTTTCCCACGTGCCACCGTGGTGTGAGTCGATCCTCGGCGTGAAAGATGAGCCAGTGTAGGGCAAAAGGTTCCTCTGGAATGGACTGAGACATCTGGGGGACTCTTGGAATGGTGGTACGACCATGGAGTTCCCCTCGCCTTTCCTGTTGAGAGTGCCTCCTCTTGAGATGCGACGGGAACGCTGGGAATTCTTTCCCGTTGAAAGCAGGGAAAGGATCCCTCATCTCGAGCTACGAGGGGGAAACGGGGCTCCTCTGGATGTGGGCGGGACCATCGTGCTTCCTCTCGAGTGGAGACGGGTATGGCGGTGAACTTCTTGAGTTGCAGCAAGGGTGTGAAAGACCTTTCGAAGTTCCAGAGTTTAGGTGTCATTAGTCTCCAGACGCCTCATCGGAAATAGGCCTCATCTCGCCTGGAAGGGAGAACTTCCTGGATTTTCTCGAGTTGCGGCAGGTGTTCTCGAGTTACGACGGGGACCTCAGGGACCCGCCCTGGTGGCCTCAGGAGAGGCCAGTCCCCATGCGAGTTGCTAGGGGGCCTCTCGGGATTCCTCTCCCGTCGATACCGGGGCCAAAAACCTTGTGTGGAGTCAGGGCCGGGACCGAGGATTCCTCTCAGGGGCTGACATGGATCTTTGGGTACTTCTGGAGTCTCCCCACGGGAGTCAGGCCTCGTCTCGAGTGGGGGCATGCACGTGAGCTTTCCTTCCAGGCTGTAGCAGCAATGTCACGATTCCCGTCGCATTTATCAAAGGATCTGTGGCTTTCCCTCGAGGCTTTCCCTCGAGGCTTTCCCACAGGGCTGTCCCACGTGCCACCGTGTTGTGAGTCGATCCTCGGCGTGAAAGATGAGCCAGTGCAGGGCAAAGAGTTTCCTCTGGAATGGACTGAGACATCTGGGGGAGTCTTGGAATGGTGGTACGACCATGGAGTTCCTCTCGCCTTTCCTGTTGAGAGTGCCTCCTCTTGAGATGCGACGGGAACGCCGGGAATTCTTTCCCGTTGAAAGCAGGGAAAGGATCCCTCATCTCGAGCTACGAGGGGGAAACGGGGCTCCTCTGGATGTGGGCGGGACCATCGTGCTTCCTCTCGAGTGGAGACGGGTATGGCGGTGAACTTCTTGAGTTGCAGCAAGGGTGTGAAAGACCCTTTCGAAGTTCCAGAGGTTAGGTGTCATTAGACTCCAGACGCCTCATCGGAAATAGGCCTCATCTCGCCTGGAAGGGAGAACTTCCTGGATTTTCTCGAGTTGCTGCAGGTGTTCTCGAGTTACGACGGGGAACTCAGGGACCCGCCCTGGTGGCCTCAGGAGAGGCCACTCCCCGTGCGAGTTGCTAGGCGGCCTCTCGGGATTCCTCTCCCGTCGATACCGGGGCCAAAAACCTTGTGTGGAGTCAGGGCCGGAACCGAGGATTCCTCTCAGGGGCTGACATGGATCTTTGGGTACTTCTGGAGTCTCCCCAGGGGAGTCAGGCCTCGTCTCGAGTGGTGGCATGAACTTGCGCTTTCCTTCCAGGCTGTAGCAGCAATGTCACGCTTCCCGTCTGGTGGATCAAAGGATCTGTGGTTTTCCCTCGAGGCTTTCCCTCGAGGCTTTCCCACAGGGCTGGCCCACGTGCCACCGTGGTGTGAGTCGATCCTCGGCGTGAAAGATGAGCCAGTGCAGGGCAAAGAGGTTCCTCTGGAATGGACTGAGACATCTGGGGGACTCTTGGAATGGTGGTACGACCATGGAGTTCCTCTCGCCTTTCCTGTTGAGAGTGCCTCCTCTTGAGATGCGACGGGAACGCCGGGAATTCTTTCCCGTTGAAAGCAGGGAAGGGATCCCTCATCTCGAGCTACGAGGGGGAAACGGGGCTCCTCTGGATGTGGGAGGGACCATCGTGCTTCCTCTCGAGTGGAGACGGGTATGGCGGTGAACTTCTTGAGTTGCAGCAAGGGTGTGAAAGACCCTTTCGAAGTTCCAGAGGTTAGGTGTCATTAGTCTCCAGACGCCTCATCGGAAATAGGCCTCATCTCGCCTGCAAGGGAGAACTTCCTGGATTTTCTCGAGTTGCGGCAGGTGTTCTCGAGTTACGACGGGGACCTCAGGGACCCGCCCTGGTTGCCTCAGGAGAGGCCAGTCCCCATGCGAGTTGATAGGGGGCCTCTCGGGATTCCTCTCCCGTCGATACCGGGGACAAAAACCTTGTGTGGAGTCAGGGCCGGAACCGAGGATTCCTCTCAGGGGTGACATGTATCTTTGGGTACTTCTGGAATCTCCAAAGGGGAGTCAGGCCTCGTCTCGAGTGGGGGCATGCACGTGCGCTTTCCTTCCAGGCTGTAGCAGCAATGTCACGATTCCCGTCGAATTTATCAAAGGGTCTGTGGCTTTCCCTCGAGTCTTTCCCTCGAGGCTTTCCCACAGGGCTGTCCCACGTGCCACCGTGGTGTGAATCGATCCTCGGCGTGAAAGATGAGCCAGTGCAGGTCAAAGAGGTTCCTCTGGAATGGACTGAGACATCTAGGGGACTCTAGGAATGGTGGTACGACCATGGAGTTCCTCTCGCCTTTCCTGTTGAGAATGCCTCCTCTTGAGATGCGACGGGAACACTGGGAATTCTTTCCCGTTGAAAGCAGGGAAAGGATCCCTCATCTCGAGCTACGAGGGGGAAACGGGGCTCCTCTGGATGTGGGCGGGACCATCGTGCTTCCTCTCGAGTGGAGACGGGTATGGCGGTGAACTTCTTGAGTTGCAGCAAGGGTGTGAAAGACCCTTTCGAAGTTCCAGAGGTTAGGTGTCATTAGTCTCCAGACGCCTCATCATAAATAGGCCACATGTCCCCTGGAAGGGAGAACTTCCTGGATTTTCTCGAGTTGCGGCAGGTGTTCTCGAGTTACGACGGGGACCTCAGGGAACCGCCCTGGTGGCCTCAGGAGAGGCCAGTCCCCATGCGAGTTGCTAGGGGGCCTCTCGGGATTCCTCTCCCGTCGATACCGGGGCCAAAAACCTTGTGTGGGGTCAGGCCCGGAACCGAGGATTCGTCTCAGGGGCTGACATGGATCTTTGGGTACTTCTGGAGTCTCCCCAGGGGAGTCAGGCCTCGTCTCGAGTGGGGGCATGCACGTGCGCTTTCCTTCCAGGCTGCAGCAGCAATGTCACGCTTCCCGTCGCGTGGATCAAAGGATCTGTGGTTTTCCCTCGAGGCTTTCCCTCGAGGCTTTCCCACAAGGCTTTCCCACGTGCCACCGTGGTGTGAGTCGATCCTCGGCGTGAAAGATGAGCCAGTGCAGGGCAAAAGGTTCCTCTGGAATGGACTGAGACATCTGGGGGACTCTTGGAATGGTGGTACGACCATGGAGTTCCCCTCGCCTTTCCTGTTGAGAGTGCCTCCTCTTGAGATGCGACGGGAACGCTGGGAATTCTTTCCCGTTGAAAGCAGGGAAAGGATCCCTCATCTCGAGCTACGAGGGGGAAACGGGGCTCCTCTGGATGTGGGCGGGACCATCGTGCTTCCTCTCGAGTGGAGACGGGTATGGCGGTGAACTTCTTGAGTTGCAGCAAGGGTGTGAAAGACCCTTTCGAAGTTCCAGAGGTTAGGTGTCATTAGACTCCAGACGCCTCATCGGAAATAGGCCTCATCTCGCCTGGAAGGGAGAATTTCCTGGATTTTCTCGAGTTGCGGCAGGTGTTCTCGAGTTACGACGGGGACCTCAGGGACCCGCCCTGGTTGCCTCAGGAGAGGCCAGTCCCCATGCGAGTTGTTAGGGGGCCTCTCGGGATTCCTCTCCCGTCGATACCGGGGCCAAAAACCTTGTGTGGAGTCAGGGCCGGAACCGAGGATTCCTCTCAGTGGTGACATGAATCTTTGGGTACTTCTGGAGTCTCCCCAGGGGAGTCAGGACTCGTCTCGAGTGGGGGCATGCACGTGCGCTTTCCTTCCAGGTTGCAGCAGCAATGTCACGCTTCCCGTCGCGTGGATCAAAGGATCTGTGGTTTTCCCTCGAGGCTTTCCCTCGAGGCTTTCCCACAAGGCTTTCCCACGTGCCACCGTGGTGTGAGTCGATCCTCGGCGTGAAAGATGAGCCAGTGCAGGGCAAAAGGTTCCTCTGGAATGGACTGAGACATCTGGGGGACTCTTGGAATGTTGGTACGACCATGGAGTTCCTCTCGCCTTTCCTGTTGAGAGTGCCTCCTCTTGAGATGCGACGGGAACGCTGGGAATTCTTTCCCGTTGAAAGCAGGGAAAGGATCCCTCATCTCGAGCTACGAGGGGGAAACGGGGCTCCTCTGGATGTGGGCGGGACCATCGTGCTTCCTCTCGAGTGGAGACGGGTATGGCGGTGAACTTCTTGAGTTGCAGCAAGGGTGTGAAAGACCTTTCGAAGTTCCAGAGTTTAGGTGTCATTAGTCTCCAGACGCCTCATCGGAAATAGGCCTCATCTCGCCTGGAAGGGAGAACTTCCTGGATTTTCTCGAGTTGCGGCAGGTGTTCTCGAGTTACGACGGGGACCTCAGGGACCCGCCCTGGTGGCCTCAGGAGAGGCCAGTCCCCATGCGAGTTGCTAGGGGGCCTCTCGGGATTCCTCTCCCGTCGATACCGGGGACAAAAACCTTGTGTGGAGTCAGGGCCGGAACCGAGGATTCCTCTCAGGGGTGACATGTATCTTTGGGTACTTCTGGAGTCTCCAAAGGGGAGTCAGGCCTCGTCTCGAGTGGGGGCATGCACGTGCGCTTTCCTTCCAGGCTGTAGCAGCAATGTCACGCTTCCCGTCGCGTGGATCAAAGGATCTGTGGTTTTCCCTCGAGGCTTTCATTCGAGGCTTTCCCACAGGGCTGTCCCACGTGCCACCGTGCTGTGAGTCGATCCTCGGCGTGAAAGATGAGCCAGTGCAGGGCAAAGAGGTTCCTCTGGAATGGACTGAGACATCTGGGCAATCCTGGAATGGTGGTACGACCATGGAGTTCCTCTCGCCTTTCCTGTTGAGAATGCCTCCTCTTGAGATGCGACGGGAACACTGGGAATTCTTTCCCGTTGAAAGCAGGGAAAGGATCCCTCATCTCGAGCTACGAGGGGGAAACGGGGCTCCTCTGGATGTGGGCGGGACCATCGTGCTTCCTCTCGAGTGGAGACGGGTATGGCGGTGAACTTCTTGAGTTGCAGCAAGGGTGTGAAAGACCCTTTCGAAGTTCCAGAGGTTAGGTGTCATTAGTCTCCAGACGCCTCATCGGAAATAGGCCACATGTCGCCTGGAAGGGAGAACTTCCTGGATTTTCTCGAGTTGCGGCAGGTGTTCTCGAGTTACGACGGGGACCTCAGGGAACCGCCCTGGTGGCCTCAGGAGAGGCCAGTCCCCATGCGAGTTGCTAGGGGGCCTCTCGGGATTCCTCTCCCGTCGATACCGGGGCCAAAAACCTTGTGTGGGGTCAGGCCCGGAACCGAGGATTCCTCTCAGGGGCTGACATGGATCTTTGGGTACTTCTGGAGTCTCCCCAGGGGAGTCAGGCCTCGTCTCGAGTGGGGGCATGCACGTGCGCTTTCCTTCCAGGCTGTAGCAGCAATGTCACGCATCCCGTCGCGTGGATCAAAGGATCTGTGGTTTTCCCTCGAGGCTTTCCCTCGAGGCTTTCCCACAGAGCTGTCCCACGTGCCACCGTGGTGTGAGTCGATCCTCGGCGTGAAAGATGAGCCAGTGCAGGGCAAAGAGGTTCCTCTGGAATGGACTGAGACATCTGGGGGACTCTTGGAATGGTGGTACGACCATGGAGTTCCTCTCGCCTTTCCTGTTTAGAGTGCCTCCACTTGAGATGCGACGGGAACGCCGGGAATTCTTTCCCGTTGAAAGCAGGGAAAGGATCCCTCATCTCGAGCTACGAGGGGGAAACGGGGCTCCTCTGGATGTGGGCGGGACCATCGTGCTTCCTCTCGAGTGGAGACGGGTATGGCGGTGAACTTCTTGAGTTGCAGCAAGGGTGTGAAAGACCCTTTCGAAGTTCCAGAGGTTAGGTGTCATTAGTCTCCAGACGCCTCATCGGAAATAGGCCTCATCTCGCCTGCAAGGGAGAACTTCCTGGATTTTCTCGAGTTGCGGCAGGTGTTCTCGAGTTACGACGGGGACCTCAGGGACCCGCCCTGGTTGTCTCAGGAGAGGCCAGTCCCCATGCGAGTTGCTAGGGGGCCTCTCGGGATTCCTCTCCCGTCGATACCGGGGCCAAAAACCTTGTGTGGAGTCAGGGCCGGAACCGAGGATTACTCTCAGGGGTGACATGTATCTTTGGGTACTTCTGGAGTCTCCCCAGGGGAGTCAGGACTCGTCTCGAGTGGGGGCATGCACGTGCGCTTTCCTTCCAGGCTGCAGCAGCAATGTCACGCTTCCCGTCGCGTGGATCAAAGGATCTGTGGTTTTCCCTCGAGGCTTTCCCTCGAGGCTTTCCCACAAGGCTTTCCCACGTGCCACCGTGGTGTGAGTCGATCCTCGGCGTGAAAGATGAGCCAGTGCAGGGCAAAAGGTTCCTCTGGAATGGACTGAGACATCTGGGGGACTCTTGGAATGGTGGTACGACCATGGAGTTCCCCTCGCCTTTCCTGATGAGAGTGCCTCCTCTTGAGATGCGACGGGAACGCTGGGAATTCTTTCCCGTTGAAAGCAGGGAAAGGATCCCTCATCTCGAGCTACGAGGGGGAAACGGGGCTCCTCTGGATGTGGGCGGGACCATCGTGCTTCCTCTCGAGTGGAGACAGGTATGGCGGTGAACTTCTTGAGTTGCAGCAAGGGTGTGAAAGACCCTTTCGAAGTTCCAGAGGTTAGGTGTCATTAGACTCCAGACGCCTCATCGGAAATAGGCCTCATCTCGCCTGGAAGGGAGAATTTCCTGGATTTTCTCGAGTTGCGGCAGGTGTTCTTGAGTTACGACGGGGACGTCAGGGACCCGCCCTGGTGGCCTCAGGAGAGGCCACTCCCCGTGCGAGTTGCTAGGCGGCCTCTCGGGATTCCTCTCCCGTCGATACCGGGGCCAAAAACCTTGTGTGGAGTCAGGGCCGGAACCGAGGATTCCTCTCAGGGGCTGACATGGATCTTTGGGTACTTCTGGAGTCTCCCCACGGGAGTCAGGCCTCGTCTCGAGTGGGGGCATGCACGTGCGCTTTCCTTCCAGGCTGTAGCAGCAATGTCACGATTCCCGTCGCGTGGATCAAAGGATCTGTGGTTTTCCCTCGAGGCTTTCCCTCGAGGCTTTCCCACAAGGCTTTCCCACGTGCCACCGTGGTGTGAGTCGATCCTCGGCGTGAAAGATGAGCCAGTGTAGGGCAAAAGGTTCCTCTGGAATGGACTGAGACATCTGGGGGACTCTTGGAATGGTGGTACGACCATGGAGTTCCCCTCGCCTTTCCTGTTGAGAGTGCCTCCTCTTGAGATGCGACGGGAACGCTGGGAATTCTTTCCCGTTGAAAGCAGGGAAAGGATCCCTCATCTCGAGCTACGAGGGGGAAACGGGGCTCCTCTGGATGTGGGCGGGACCATCGTGCTTCCTCTCGAGTGGAGACGGGTATGGCGGTGAACTTCTTGAGTTGCAGCAAGGGTGTGAAAGACCTTTGGAAGTTCCAGAGTTTAGGTGTCATTAGTCTCCAGACGCCTCATCGGAAATAGGCCTCATCTCGCCTGGAAGGGAGAACTTCCTGGATTTTCTCGAGTTGCGGCAGGTGTTCTCGAGTTACGACGGGGACCTCAGGGACCCGCCCTGGTGGCCTCAGGAGAGGCCAGTCCCCATGCGAGTTGCTAGGGGGCCTCTCGGGATTCCTCTCCCGTCGATACCGGGGCCAAAAACCTTGTGTGGAGTCAGGGCCGGACCGAGGATTCCTCTCAGGGGCTGACATGGATCTTTGGGTACTTCTGGAGTCTCCCCACGGGAGTCAGGCCTCGTCTCGAGTGGGGGCATGCACGTGCGCTTTCCTTCCAGGCTGTAGCAGCAATGTCACGATTCCCGTCGCATTTATCAAAGGATCTGTGGCTTTCCCTCGAGGCTTTCCCTCGAGGCTTTCCCACAGGGCTGTCCCACGTGCCACCGTGTTGTGAGTCGATCCTCGGCGTGAAAGATGAGCCAGTGCAGGGCAAAGAGTTTCCTCTGGAATGGACTGAGACATCTGGGGGAGTCTTGGAATGGTGGTACGACCATGGAGTTCCTCTCGCCTTTCCTGTTGAGAGTGCCTCCTCTTGAGATGCGACGGGAACGCCGGGAATTCTTTCCCGTTGAAAGCAGGGAAAGGATCCCTCATCTCGAGCTACGAGGGGGAAACGGGGCTCCTCTGGATGTGGGCGGGACCATCGTGCTTCCTCTCGAGTGGAGACGGGTATGGCGGTGAACTTCTTGAGTTGCAGCAAGGGTGTGAAAGACCCTTTCGAAGTTCCAGAGGTTAGGTGTCATTAGACTCCAGACGCCTCATCGGAAATAGGCCTCATCTCGCCTGGAAGGGAGAACTTCCTGGATTTTCTCGAGTTGCGGCAGGTGTTCTCGAGTTACGACAGGGACGTCAGGGACCCGCCCTGGTGGCCTCAGGAGAGGCCACTCCCCGTGCGAGTTGCTAGGCGGCCTCTCGGGATTCCTCTCCCGTCGATACCGGGGCCAAAAACCTTGTGTGGAGTCAGGGCCGGAACCGAGGATTCCTCTCAGGGGCTGACATGGATCTTTGGGTACTTCTGGAGTCTCCCCACGGGAGTCAGGCCTCGTCTCGAGTGGGGGCATGCACGTGCGCTTTCCTTCCAGGCTGTAGCAGCAATGTCACGATTCCCGTCGCATTTATCAAAGGATCTGTGGCTTTCCCTCGAGGCTTTCCCTCGAGGCTTTCCCACAGGGCTGTCCCACGTGCCACCGTGTTGTGAGTCGATCCAAGGCGTGAAAGATGAGCCAGTGCAGGGCAAAGAGTTTCCTCTGGAATGGACTGAGACATCTGGGGGAGTCTTGGAATGGTGGTACGACCATGGAGTTCCTCTCGCCTTTCCAGTTGAGAGTGCCTCCTCTTGAGATGCGACGGGAACGCCGGGAATTCTTTACCGTTGAAAGCAGGGAAAGGATCCCTCATCTCGAGCTACGAGGGGAAAACGGGGCTCCTCTGGATGTGGGCGGGACCATCGTGCTTCCTCTCGAGTGGAGACGGGTATGGCGGTGAACTTCTTGAGTTGCAGCAAGGGTGTGAAAGACCCTTTCGAAGTTCCAGAGGTTAGGTGTCATTAGACTCCAGACGCCTCATCGGAAATAGGCCTCATCTCGCCTGGAAGGGAGAACTTCCTGGATTTTCTCGAGTTGCGGCAGGTGTTCTCGAGTTACGACGGGGACGTCAGGGACCCGCCCTGGTGGCCTCAGGAGAGGCCACTCCCCGTGCGAGTTGCTAGGCGGCCTCTCGGGATTCCTCTCCCGTCGATACCGGGGCCAAAAACCTTGTGTGGAGTCAGGGCCGGGACCGAGGATTCCTCTCAGGGGCTGACATGGATCTTTGGGTACTTCTGGAGTCTCCCCACGGGAGTCAGGCCTCGTCTCGAGTGGGGGCATGCACGTGCGCTTTCCTTCCAGGCTGTAGCAGCAATGTCACGATTCCCGTCGCATTTATCAAAGGATCTGTGGCTTTCCCTCGAGGCTTTCCCTCGAGGCTTTCCCACAGGGCTGTCCCACGTGCCACCGTGTTGTGAGTCGACCCTCGGCGTGAAAGATGAGCCAGTGCAGGGCAAAGAGTTTCCTCTGAAATGGACTGAGACATCTGGGGGAGTCTTGGAATGGTGGTACGACCATGGAGTTCCTCTCGCCTTTCCTGTTGAGAGTGCCTCCTCTTGAGATGCGACGGGAACGCCGGGAATTCTTTCCCGTTGAAAGCAGGGAAAGGATCCCTCATCTCGAGCTACGAGGGGGAAACGGGGCTCCTCTGGATGTGGGCGGGACCATCGTGCTTCCTCTCGAGTGGAGACGGGTATGGCGGTGAACTTCTTGAGTTGCAGCAAGGGTGTGAAAGACCCTTTCGAAGTTCCAGAGGTTAGGTGTCATTAGACTCCAGACGCCTCATCGGAAATAGGCCTCATCTCGCCTGGAAGGGAGAACTTCCTGGATTTTCTCGAGTTGCGGCAGGTGTTCTCGAGTTACGACGGGGACGTCAGGGACCCGCCCTGGTGGCCTCAGGAGAGGCCACTCCCCGTGCGAGTTGCTAGGCGGCCTCTCGGGATTCCTCTCCCGTCGATACCGGGGCCAAAAACTTTGTGTGGAGTCAGGGCCGGGACCGAGGATTCCTCTCAGGGGCTGACATGGATCTTTGGGTACTTCTGGAGTCTCCCCACGGGAGTCAGGCCTCGTCTCGAGTGGGGGCATGCACGTGCGCTTTCCTTTCAGGCTGTAGCAGCAATGTCACGATTCCCGTCGCATTTATCAAAGGATCTGTGGCTTTCCCTCGAGGCTTTCCCTCGAGGCTTTCCCACAAGGCTTTCCCACCTGCCACCGTGTTGTGAGTCGATCCTCGGCGTGAAAGATGAGCCAGTGCAGGGCAAAAGGTTCCTCTGGAATGGACTGAGACATCTGGGGGACTCTTGGAATGGTGGTACGACCATGGAGTTCCTCTCGCCTTTCCAGTTGAGAGTGCCTCCTCTTGAGATGCGACGGGAACGCCGGGAATTCTTTACCGTTGAAAGCAGGGAAAGGATCCCTCATCTCGAGCTACGAGGGGGAAACGGGGCTCCTCTGGATGTGGGCGGGACCATCGTGCTTCCTCTCGAGTGGAGACGGGTATGGCGGTGAACTTCTTGAGTTGCAGCAAGGGTGTGAAAGACCCTTTCGAAGTTCCAGAGGTTAGGTGTCATTAGACTCCAGACGCCTCATCGGAAATAGGCCTCATCTCGCCTGGAAGGGAGAACTTCCTGGATTTTCTCGAGTTGCGGCAGGTGTTCTCGAGTTACGACGGGGACCTCAGGGACCCGCCCTGGTGGCCTCAGGAGAGGCCAGTCCCCATGCGAGTTGCTAGGGGGCCTCTCGGGATTCCTCTCCCGTCGATACCGGGGACAAAAACCTTGTGTGGAGTCAGGGCCGGAACCGAGGATTCCTCTCAGGGGTGACATGTATCTTTGGGTACTTCTGGAGTCTCCAAAGGGGAGTCAGGCCTCGTCTCGAGTGGGGGCATGCACGTGCGCTTTCCTTCCAGGCTGTAGCAGCAATGTCACGCTTCCCGTCGCGTGGATCAAAGGATCTGTGGTTTTCCCTCGAGGCTTTCATTCGAGGCTTTCCCACAGGGCTGTCCCACGTGCCACCGTGCTGTGAGTCGATCCTCGGCGTGAAAGATGAGCCAGTGCAGGGCAAAGAGGTTCCTCTGGAATGGACTGAGACATCTGGGCAATCCTGGAATGGTGGTACGACCATGGAGTTCCTCTCGCCTTTCCTGTTGAGAATGCCTCCTCTTGAGATGCGACGGGAACACTGGGAATTCTTTCCCGTTGAAAGCAGGGAAAGGATCCCTCATCTCGAGCTACGAGGGGGAAACGGGGCTCCTCTGGATGTGGGCGGGACCATCGTGCTTCCTCTCGAGTGGAGACGGGTATGGCGGTGAACTTCTTGAGTTGCAGCAAGGGTGTGAAAGACCCTTTCGAAGTTCCAGAGGTTAGGTGTCATTAGTCTCCAGACGCCTCATCGGAAATAGGCCACATGTCGCCTGGAAGGGAGAACTTCCTGGATTTTCTCGAGTTGCGGCAGGTGTTCTCGAGTTACGACGGGGACCTCAGGGAACCGCCCTGGTGGCCTCAGGAGAGGCCAGTCCCCATGCGAGTTGCTAGGGGGCCTCTCGGGATTCCTCTCCCGTCGATACCGGGGCCAAAAACCTTATGTGGGGTCAGGCCCGGAACCGAGGATTCCTCTCAGGGGCTGACATGGATCTTTGGGTACTTCTGGAGTCTCCCCAGGGGAGTCAGGCCTCGTCTCGAGTGGGGGCATGCACGTGCGCTTTCCTTCCAGGCTGTAGCAGCAATGTCACGCATCCCGTCGCGTGGATCAAAGGATCTGTGGTTTTCCCTCGAGGCTTTCCCTCGAGGCTTTCCCACAGAGCTGTCCCACGTGCCACCGTGGTGTGAGTCGATCCTCCGCGTGAAAGATGAGCCAGTGCAGGGCAAAGAGGTTCCTCTGGAATGGACTGAGACATCTGGGGGACTCTTGGAATGGTGGTACGACCATGGAGTTCCTCTCGCCTTTCCTGTTTAGAGTGCCTCCACTTGAGATGCGACGGGAACGCCGGGAATTCTTTCCCGTTGAAAGCAGGGAAAGGATCCCTCATCTCGAGCTACGAGGGGGAAACGGGGCTCCTCTGGATGTGGGCGGGACCATCGTGCTTCCTCTCGAGTGGAGACGGGTATGGCGGTGAACTTCTTGAGTTGCAGCAAGGGTGTGAAAGACCCTTTCGAAGTTCCAGAGGTTAGGTGTCATTAGTCTCCAGACGCCTCATCGGAAATAGGCCTCATCTCGCCTGCAAGGGAGAACTTCCTGGATTTTCTCGAGTTGCGGCAGGTGTTCTCGAGTTACGACGGGGACCTCAGGGACCCGCCCTGGTTGCCTCAGGAGAGGCCAGTCCCCATGCGAGTTGCTAGGGGGCCTCTCGGGATTCCTCTCCCGTCGATACCGGGGCCAAAAACCTTGTGTGGAGTCAGGGCCGGAACCGAGGATTACTCTCAGGGGTGACATGTATCTTTGGGTACTTCTGGAGTCTCCCCAGGGGAGTCAGGCCTCGTCTCGAGTGGGGGCATGCACGTGCGCTTTCCTTCCAGGCTGCAGCAGCAATGTCACGCTTCCCGTCGCGTGGATCAAAGGATCTGTGGTTTTCCCTCGAGGCTTTCCCTCGAGGCTTTCCCACAAGGCTTTCCCACCTGCCACCGTGGTGTGAGTCGATCCTCGGCGTGAAAGATGAGCCAGTGCAGGGCAAAAGGTTCCTCTGGAATGGACTGAGACATCTGGGGGACTCTTGGAATGGTGGTACGACCATGGAGTTCCCCTCGCCTTTCCTGATGAGAGTGCCTCCTCTTGAGATGCGACGGGAACGCTGGGAATTCTTTCCCGTTGAAAGCAGGGAAAGGATCCCTCATCTCGAGCTACGAGGGGGAAACGGGGCTCCTCTGGATGTGGGCGGGACCATCGTGCTTCCTCTCGAGTGGAGACAGGTATGGCGGTGAACTTCTTGAGTTGCAGCAAGGGTGTGAAAGACCCTTTCGAAGTTCCAGAGGTTAGGTGTCATTAGACTCCAGACGCCTCATCGGAAATAGGCCTCATCTCGCCTGGAAGGGAGAATTTCCTGGATTTTCTCGAGTTGCGGCAGGTGTTCTTGAGTTACGACGGGGACGTCAGGGACCCGCCCTGGTGGCCTCAGGAGAGGCCACTCCCCGTGCGAGTTGCTAGGCGGCCTCTCGGGATTCCTCTCCCGTCGATACCGGGGCCAAAAACCTTGTGTGGAGTCAGGGCCGGAACCGAGGATTCCTCTCAGGGGCTGACATGGATCTTTGGGTACTTCTGGAGTCTCCCCACGGGAGTCAGGCCTCGTCTCGAGTGGGGGCATGCACGTGCGCTTTCCTTCCAGGCTGTAGCAGCAATGTCACGATTCCCGTCGCATTTATCAAAGGATCTGTGGCTTTCCCTCGAGGCTTTCCCTCGAGGCTTTCCCACAGGGCTGTCCCACGTGCCACCGTGTTGTGAGTCGATCCTCGGCGTGAAAGATGAGCCAGTGCAGGGCAAAGAGTTTCCTCTGGAATGGACTGAGACATCTGGGGGAGTCTTGGAATGGTGGTACGACCATGGAGTTCCTCTCGCCTTTCCTGTTGAGAGTGCCTCCTCTTGAGATGCGACGGGAACGCCGGGAATTCTTTCCCGTTGAAAGCAGGGAAAGGATCCCTCATCTCGAGCTACGAGGGGGAAACGGGGCTCCTCTGGATGTGGGCGGGACCATCGTGCTTCCTCTCGAGTGGAGACGGGTATGGCGGTGAACTTCTTGAGTTGCAGCAAGGGTGTGAAAGACCCTTTCGAAGTTCCAGAGGTTAGGTGTCATTAGACTCCAGACGCCTCATCGGAAATAGGCCTCATCTCGCCTGGAAGGGAGAACTTCCTGGATTTTCTCGAGTTGCGGCAGGTGTTCTCGAGTTACGACAGGGACGTCAGGGACCCGCCCTGGTGGCCTCAGGAGAGGCCACTCCCCGTGCGAGTTGCTAGGCGGCCTCTCGGGATTCCTCTCCCGTCGATACCGGGGCCAAAAACCTTGTGTGGAGTCAGGGCCGGAACCGAGGATTCCTCTCAGGGGCTGACATGGATCTTTGGGTACTTCTGGAGTCTCCCCACGGGAGTCAGGCCTCGTCTCGAGTGGGGGCATGCACGTGCGCTTTCCTTCCAGGCTGTAGCAGCAATGTCACGATTCCCGTCGCATTTATCAAAGGATCTGTGGCTTTCCCTCGAGGCTTTCCCTCGAGGCTTTCCCACAGGGCTGTCCCACGTGCCACCGTGTTGTGAGTCGATCCAAGGCGTGAAAGATGAGCCAGTGCAGGGCAAAGAGTTTCCTCTGGAATGGACTGAGACATCTGGGGGAGTCTTGGAATGGTGGTACGACCATGGAGTTCCTCTCGCCTTTCCTGTTGAGAGTGCCTCCTCTTGAGATGCGACGGGAACGCCGGGAATTCTTTACCGTTGAAAGCAGGGAAAGGATCCCTCATCTCGAGCTACGAGGGGGAAACGGGGCTCCTCTGGATGTGGGCGGGACCATCGTGCTTCCTCTCGAGTGGAGACGGGTATGGCGGTGAACTTCTTGAGTTGCAGCAAGGGTGTGAAAGACCCTTTCGAAGTTCCAGAGGTTAGGTGTCATTAGACTCCAGACGCCTCATCGGAAATAGGCCTCATCTCGCCTGGAAGGGAGAACTTCCTGGATTTTCTCGAGTTGCGGCAGGTGTTCTCGAGTTACGACGGGGACGTCAGGGACCCGCCCTGGTGGCCTCAGGAGAGGCCACTCCCCGTGCGAGTTGCTAGGCGGCCTCTCGGGATTCCTCTCCCGTCGATACCGGGGCCAAAAACCTTGTGTGGAGTCAGGGCCGGGACCGAGGATTCCTCTCAGGGGCTGACATGGATCTTTGGGTACTTCTGGAGTCTCCCCACGGGAGTCAGGCCTCGTCTCGAGTGGGGGCATGCACGTGCGCTTTCCTTCCAGGCTGTAGCAGCAATGTCACGATTCCCGTCGCATTTATCAAAGGATCTGTGGCTTTCCCTCGAGGCTTTCCCTCGAGGCTTTCCCACAGGGCTGTCCCACGTGCCACCGTGTTGTGAGTCGATCCTCGGCGTGAAAGATGAGCCAGTGCAGGGCAAAGAGTTTCCTCTGGAATGGACTGAGACATCTGGGGGAGTCTTGGAATGGTGGTACGACCATGGAGTTCCTCTCGCCTTTCCTGTTGAGAGTGCCTCCTCTTGAGATGCGACGGGAACGCCGGGAATTCTTTCCCGTTGAAAGCAGGGAAAGGATCCCTCATCTCGAGCTACGAGGGGGAAACGGGGCTCCTCTGGATGTGGGCGGGACCATCGTGCTTCCTCTCGAGTGGAGACGGGTATGGCGGTGAACTTCTTGAGTTGCAGCAAGGGTGTGAAAGACCCTTTCGAAGTTCCAGAGGTTAGGTGTCATTAGACTCCAGACGCCTCATCGGAAATAGGCCTCATCTCGCCTGGAAGGGAGAACTTCCTGGATTTTCTCGAGTTGCGGCAGGTGTTCTCGAGTTACGACGGGGACGTCAGGGACCCGCCCTGGTGGCCTCAGGAGAGGCCACTCCCCGTGCGAGTTGCTAGGCGGCCTCTCGGGATTCCTCTCCCGTCGATACCGGGGCCAAAAACCTTGTGTGGAGTCAGGGCCGGGACCGAGGATTCCTCTCAGGGGCTGACATGGATCTTTGGGTACTTCTGGAGTCTCCCCACGGGAGTCAGGCCTCGTCTCGAGTGGGGGCATGCACGTGCGCTTTCCTTCCAGGCTGTAGCAGCAATGTCACGATTCCCGTCGCATTTATCAAAGGATCTGTGGCTTTCCCTCGAGGCTTTCCCTCGAGGCTTTCCCACAGGGCTGTCCCACGTGCCACCGTGTTGTGAGTCGATCCTCGGCGTGAAAGATGAGCCAGTGCAGGGCAAAGAGTTTCCTCTGGAATGGACTGAGACATCTGGGGGAGTCTTGGAATGGTGGTACGACCATGGAGTTCCTCTCGCCTTTCCTGTTGAGAGTGCCTCCTCTTGAGATGCGACGGGAACGCCGGGAATTCTTTCCCGTTGAAAGCAGGGAAAGGATCCCTCATCTCGAGCTACGAGGGGGAAACGGGGCTCCTCTGGATGTGGGCGGGACCATCGTGCTTCCTCTCGAGTGGAGACGGGTATGCCGGTGAACTTCTTGAGTTGCAGCAAGGGTGTGAAAGACCCTCTCGAAGTTCCAGAGGTTAGGTGTCATTAGTCTCCAGACGCCTCATCGGAAATAGGCCTCATCTCGCCTAGAAGGGAGAACTTCCTGGATTTTCTCGAGTTGCGGCAGGTGTTCTCGAGTTACGACGGGGACCTCAGGGACCCGCCCTGGTTGCCTCAGGAGAGGCCAGTCCCCATGCGAGTTGCTAGGGGGCCTCTCGGGATTCCTCTCCCGTCGATACCGGGGCCAAAAACCTTGTGTGGAGTCAGGGCCGGAACCGAGGATTACTCTCAGGGGTGACATGTATCTTTGGGTACTTCTGGAGTCTCCCCAGGGGAGTCAGGCCTCGTCTCGAGTGGGGGCATGCACGTGCGCTTTCCTTCCAGGCTGCAGCAGCAATGTCACGCTTCCCGTCGCGTGGATCAAAGGATCTGTGGTTTTCCCTCGAGGCTTTCCCTCGAGGCTTTCCCACAAGGCTTTCCCACGTGCCACCGTGGTGTGAGTCGATCCTCGGCGTGAAAGATGAGCCAGTGCAGGGCAAAAGGTTCCTCTGGAATGGACTGAGACATCTGGGGGACTCTTGGAATGGTGGTACGACCATGGAGTTCCCCTCGCCTTTCCTGTTGAGAGTGCCTCCTCTTGAGATGCGACGGGAACGCTGGGAATTCTTTCCCGTTGAAAGCAGGGAAAGGATCCCTCATCTCGAGCTACGAGGGGGAAACGGGGCTCCTCTGGATGTGGGCGGGACCATCGTGCTTCCTCTCGAGTGGAGACGGGTATGGCGGTGAACTTCTTGAGTTGCAGCAAGGGTGTGAAAGACCTTTCGAAGTTCCAGAGTTTAGGTGTCATTAGTCTCCAGACGCCTCATCGGAAATAGGCCTCATCTCGCCTGGAAGGGAGAACTTCCTGGATTTTCTCGAGTTGCGGCAGGTGTTCTCGAGTTACGACGGGGACCTCAGGGACCCGCCCTGGTGGCCTCAGGAGAGGCCAGTCCCCATGCGAGTTGCTAGGGGGCCTCTCGGGATTCCTCTCCCGTCGATACCGGGGCCAAAAACCTTGTGTGGAGTCAGGGCCGGGACCGAGGATTCCTCTCAGGGGCTGACATGGATCTTTGGGTACTTCTGGAGTCTCCCCACGGGAGTCAGGCCTCGTCTCGAGTGGGGGCATGCACGTGCGCTTTCCTTCCAGGCTGTAGCAGCAATGTCACGATTCCCGTCGCATTTATCAAAGGATCTGTGGCTTTCCCTCGAGGCTTTCCCTCGAGGCTTTCCCACAGGGCTGTCCCACGTGCCACCGTGTTGTGAGTCGATCCTCGGCGTGAAAGATGAGCCAGTGCAGGGCAAAGAGTTTCCTCTGGAATGGACTGAGACATCTGGGGGACTCTTGGAATGGTGGTACGACCATGGAGTTCCTCTCGCCTTTCCTGTTGAGAGTGCCTCCTCTTGAGATGCGACGGGAACGCCGGGAATTCTTTCCCGTTGAAAGCAGGGAAAGGATCCCTCATCTCGAGCTACGAGGGGGAAACGGGGCTCCTCTGGATGTGGGCGGGACCATCGTGCTTCCTCTCGAGTGGAGACGGGTATGGCGGTGAACTTCTTGAGTTGCAGCAAGGGTGTGAAAGACCCTTTCGAAGTTCCAGAGGTTAGGTGTCATTAGACTCCAGACGCCTCATCGGAAATAGGCCTCATCTCGCCTGGAAGGGAGAACTTCCTGGATTTTCTCGAGTTGCGGCAGGTGTTCTCGAGTTACGACGGGGACGTCAGGGACCCGCCCTGGTGGCCTCAGGAGAGGCCACTCCCCGTGCGAGTTGCTAGGCGGCCTCTCGGGATTCCTCTCCCGTCGATACCGGGGCCAAAAACCTTGTGTGGAGTCAGGGCCGGAACCGAGGATTCCTCTCAGGGGCTGACATGGATCTTTGGGTACTTCTGGAGTCTCCCCACGGGAGTCAGGCCTCGTCTCGAGTGGGGGCATGCACGTGCGCTTTCCTTCCAGGCTGTAGCAGCAATGTCACGATTCCCGTCGCATTTATCAAAGGATCTGTGGCTTTCCCTTGAGGCTTTCCCTCGAGGCTTTCCCACAGGGCTGTCCCACGTGCCACCGTGTTGTGAGTCGATCCTCGGCGTGAAAGATGAGCCAGTGCAGGGCAAAGAGTTTCCTCTGGAATGGACTGAGACATCTGGGGGAGTCTTGGAATGGTGGTACCACCATGGAGTTCCTCTCGCCTTTCCAGTTGAGAGTGCCTCCTCTTGAGATGCGACGGGAACGCCGGGAATTCTTTACCGTTGAAAGCAGGGAAAGGATCCCTCATCTCGAGCTACGAGGGGGAAACGGGGCTCCTCTGGATGTGGGCGGGACCATCGTGCTTCCTCTCGAGTGGAGACGGGTATGGCGGTGAACTTCTTGAGTTGCAGCAAGGGTGTGAAAGACCCTTTCGAAGTTCCAGAGGTTAGGTGTCATTAGACTCCAGACGCCTCATCGGAAATAGGCCTCATCTCGCCTGGAAGGGAGAACTTCCTGGATTTTCTCGAGTTGCGGCAGGTGTTCTCGAGTTACGACGGGGACGTCAGGGACCCGCCCTGGTGGCCTCAGGAGAGGCCACTCCCCGTGCGAGTTGCTAGGCGGCCTCTCGGGATTCCTCTCTCGTCGATACCGGGGCCAAAAACCTTGTGTGGAGTCAGGGCCGGGACCGAGGATTCCTCTCAGGGGCTGACATGGATCTTTGGGTACTTCTGGAGTCTCCCCACGGGAGTCAGGCCTCGTCTCGAGTGGGCGCATGCACGTGCGCTTTCCTTCCAGGCTGTAGCAGCAATGTCACGATTCCCGTCGCATTTATCAAAGGATCTGTGGCTTTCCCTCGAGGCTTTCCCTCGAGGCTTTCCCACAGGGCTGTCCCACGTGCCACCGTGTTGTGAGTCGATCCTCGGCGTGAAAGATGAGCCAGTGCAGGGCAAAGAGTTTCCTCTGGAATGGACTGAGACATCTGGGGGAGTCTTGGAATGGTGGTACGACCATGGAGTTCCTCTCGCCTTTCCTGTTGAGAGTGCCTCCTCTTGAGATGCGACGGGAACGCCGGGAATTCTTTCCCTTTGAAAGCAGGGAAAGGATCCCTCATCTCGAGCTACGAGGGGGAAACGGGGCTCCTCTGGATGTGGGCGGGACCATCGTGCTTCCTCTCGAGTGGAGACGGGTATGGCGGTGAACTTCTTGAGTTGCAGCAAGGGTGTGAAAGACCCTTTCGAAGTTCCAGAGGTTAGGTGTCATTAGTCTCCAGACGCCTCATCGGAAATAGGCCTCATCTCGCCTGCAAGGGAGAACTTCCTGGATTTTCTCGAGTTGCGGCAGGTGTTCTCGAGTTACGACGGGGACCTCAGGGACCCGCCCTGGTTGCCTCAGGAGAGGCCAGTCCCCATGCGAGTTGCTAGGGGGCCTCTCGGGATTCCTCTCCCGTCGATACCGGGGCCAAAAACCTTGTGTGGAGTCAGGGCCGGAACTGAGGATTACTCTCAGGGGTGACATGTATCTTTGGGTACTTCTGCAGTCTCCCCAGGGGAGTCAGGACTCGTCTCGAGTGGGGGCATGCACGTGCGCTTTCCTTCCAGGCTGCAGCAGCAATGTCACGCTTCCCGTCGCGTGGATCAAAGGATCTGTGGTTTTCCCTCGAGGCTTTCCCTCGAGGCTTTCCCACAAGGCTTTCCAACGTGCCACCGTGGTGTGAGTCGATCCTCGGCGTGAAAGATGAGCCAGTGCAGGGCAAAAGGTTCCTCTGGAATGGACTGAGACATCTGGGGGACTCTTGGAATGGTGGTACGACCATGGAGTTCCCCTCGCCTTTCCTGTTGAGAGTGCCTCCTCTTGAGATGCGACGGGAACGCTGGGAATTCTTTCCCGTTGAAAGCAGGGAAAGGATCCCTCATCTCGAGCTACGAGGGGGAAACGGGGCTCCTCTGGATGTGGGCGGGACCATCGTGCTTCCTCTCGAGTGGAGACGGGTATGGCGGTGAACTTCTTGAGTTGCAGCAAGGGTGTGAAAGTCCTTTCGAAGTTCCAGAGTTTAGGTGTCATTAGTCTCCAGACGCCTCATCGGAAATAGGCCTCATCTCGCCTGGAAGGGAGAACTTCCTGGATTTTCTCGAGTTGCGGCAGGTGTTCTCGAGTTACGACGGGGACCTCAGGGACCCGCCCTGGTGGCCTCAGGAGAGGCCAGTCCCCATGCGAGTTGCTAGGGGGCCTCTCGGGATTCCTCTCCCGTCGATACCGGGGCCAAAAACCTTGTGTGGAGTCAGGGCCGGGACCGAGGATTACTCTCAGGGGCTGACATGGATCTTTGGGTACTTCTGGAGTCTCCCCACGGGAGTCAGGCCTCGTCTCGAGTGGGGGCATGCACGTGCGCTTTCCTTCCAGGCTGTAGCAGCAATGTCACGATTCCCGTCGCATTTATCAAAGGATCTGTGGCTTTCCCTCGAGGCTTTCCCTCGAGGCTTTCCCACAGGGCTGTCCCACGTGCCACCGTGTTGTGAGTCGATCCTCGGCGTGAAAGATGAGCCAGTGGAGGGCAAAGAGTTTCCTCTGGAATGGACTGAGACATCTGGGGGAGTCTTGGAATGGTGGTACGACCATGGAGTTCCTCTCGCCTTTCCTGTTGAGAGTGCCTCCTCTTGAGATGCGACGGGAACGCCGGGAATTCTTTCCCGTTGAAAGCAGGGAAAGGATCCCTCATCTCGAGCTACGAGGGGGAAACGGGGCTCCTCTGGATGTGGGCGGGACCATCGTGCTTCCTCTCGAGTGGAGACGGGTATGGCGGTGAACTTCTTGAGTTGCAGCAAGGGTGTGAAAGACCCTTTCGAAGTTCCAGAGGTTAGGTGTCATTAGACTCCAGACGCCTCATCGGAAATAGGCCTCATCTCGCCTGGAAGGGAGAACTTCCTGGATTTTCTCGAGTTGCGGCAGGTGTTCTCGAGTTACGACGGGGACGTCAGGGACCCGCCCTGGTGGCCTCAGGAGAGGTCACTCCCCGTGCGAGTTGCTAGGCGGCCTCTCGGGATTCCTCTCCCGTCGATACCGGGGCCAAAAACCTTGTGTGGAGTCAGGGCCGGAACCGAGGATTCCTCTCAGGGGCTGACATGGATCTTTGGGTACTTCTGGAGTCCCCCCACGGGAGTCAGGCCTCGTCTCGAGTGGGGGCATGCACGTGCGCTTTCCTTCCAGGCTGTAGCAGCAATGTCACGATTCCCGTCGCATTTATCAAAGGATCTGTGGCTTTCCCTCGAGGCTTTCCCTCGAGGCTTTCCCACAGGGCTGTCCCACGTGCCACCGTGTTGTGAGTCGATCCTCGGCGTGAAAGATGAGCCAGTGCAGGGCAAAGAGTTTCCTCTGGAATGGACTGAGACATCTGGGGGAGTCTTGGAATGGTGGTACGACCATGGAGTTCCTCTCGCCTTTCCTGTTGAGAGTGCCTCCTCTTGAGATGCGACGGGAACGCCGGGAATTCTTTACCGTTGAAAGCAGGGAAAGGATCCCTCATCTCGAGCTACGAGGGGGAAACGGGCCTCCTCTGGATGTGGGCGGGACCATCGTGCTTCCTCTCGAGTGGAGACGGGTATGGCGGTGAACTTCTTGAGTTGCAGCAAGGGTGTGAAAGACCCTTTCGAAGTTCCAGAGGTTAGGTGTAATTAGACTCCAGACGCCTCATCGGAAATAGGCCTCATCTCGCCTGGAAGGGAGAACTTCCTGGATTTTCTCGAGTTGCGGCAGGTGTTCTCGAGTTACGACGGGGACGTCAGGGACCCGCCCTGGTGGCCTCAGGAGAGGCCACTCCCCGTGCGAGTTGCTAGGCGGCCTCTCGGGATTCCTCTCCCGTCGATACCGGGGCCAAAAACCTTGTGTGGAGTCAGGGCCGGAACCGAGGATTCCTCTCAGGGGCTGACATGGATCTTTGGGTACTTCTGGAGTCTCCCCAGGGGAGTCAGGCCTCGTCTCGAGTGGGGGCATGAACTTGCGCTTTCCTTCCAGGCTGTAGCAGCAATGTCACGCTTCCCGTCGGGTGGATCAAAGGATCTGTGGTTTTCCCTCGAGGCTTTCCCTCGAGGCTTTCCCACAGGGCTGGCCCACGTGCCACCGTGGTGTGAGTCGATCCTCGGCGTGAAAGATGAGCCAGTGCAGGGCAAAGAGGTTCCTCTGGAATGGACTGAGACATCTGGGGGACTCTTGGAATGGTGGTACGACCATGGAGTTCCTCTCGCCTTTCCTGTTGAGAGTGCCTCCTCTTGAGATGCGACGGGAACGCCGGGAATTCTTTCCCGTTGAAAGCAGGGAAGGGATCCCTCATCTCGAGCTACGAGGGGGAAACGGGGCTCCTCTGGATGTGGGCGGGACCATCGTGCTTCCTCTCGAGTGGAGACGGGTATGGCGGTGAACTTATTGAGTTGCAGCAAGGGTGTGAAAGACCCTTTCGAAGTTCCAGAGGTTAGGTGTCATTAGTCTCCAGACGCCTCATCGGAAATAGGCCTCATCTCGCCTGCAAGGGAGAACTTCCTGGATTTTCTCGAGTTACGGCAGGTGTTCTCGAGTTACGACGGGGACCTCAGGGACCCGCCCTGGTTGCCTCAGGAGAGGCCAGTCCCCATGCGAGTTGATAGGGGGCCTCTCGGGATTCCTCTCCCGTCGATACCGGGGACAAAAACCTTGTGTGGAGTCAGGGCCGGAACCGAGGATTCCTCTCAGGGGTGACATGTATCTTTGGGTACTTCTGGAGTCTCCAAAGGGGAGTCAGGCCTCGTCTCGGGTGGGGGCATGCACGTGCGCTTTCCTTCCAGGCTGTAGCAGCAATGTCACGATTCCCGTCGCATTTATCAAAGGGTCTGTGGCTTTCCCTCGAGTCTTTCCCTCGAGGCTTTCCCACAGGGCTGTCCCACGTGCCACCGTGGTGTGAATCGATCCTCGGCGTGAAAGATGAGCCAGTGCAGGTCAAAGAGGTTCCTCTGGAATGGACTGAGACATCTAGGGGACTCTAGGAATGGTGGTACGACCATGGAGTTCCTCTCGCCTTTCCTGTTGAGAGTGCCTCTTCTTGAGATGCGACAGGAACGCCGGGAATTCTTTCCCGTTGAAAGCAGGGAAAGGATCCCTCATCTCGAGCTACGAGGGGGAAACGGGGCTCCTCTGGATGTGGGCGGGACCATCGTGCTTCCTCTCGAGTGGAGACGGGTATGGTGGTGAACTTCTTGAGTTGCAGCAAGGGTGTGAAAGACCCTTTCGAAGTTCCAGAGGTTAGGTGTCATTAGTCTCCAGACGCCTCATCGGAAATAGGCCTCATCTCGCCTGCAAGGGAGAACTTCCTGGATTTTCTCGAGTTGCGGCAGGTGTTCTCGAGTTACGACGGGGACCTCAGGGACCCGCCCTGGTGGCCTCAGGAGAGGCCAGTCCCCATGCGAGTTGATAGGGGGCCTCTCGGGATTCCTCTCCCGTCGATAAGGGGACAAAAACCTTGTGTGGAGTCAGGGCCGGAACCGAGGATTCCTCTCAGGGGTGACATGTATCTTTGGGTACTTCTGGAGTCTCCAAAGGGGAGTCAGGCCTCGTCTCGAGTGGGGGCATGCACGTGCGCTTTCCTTCCAGGCTGTAGCAGCAATGTCACGCTTCCCGTCGCATGGATCAAAGGATCTGTGGTTTTCCCTCGAGGCTTTCATTCGAGGCTTTCCCACAGGGCTGTCCCACGTGCCACCGTGGTGTGAGTCGATCCTCGGCGTGAAAGATGAGCCAGTGCAGGGCAAAGAGGTTCCTCTGGAATGGACTGAGACATCTGGGCAATCCTGGAATGGTGGTACGACCATGGAGTTCCTCTCGCCTTTCCTGTTGAGAATGCCTCCTCTTGAGATGCGACGGGAACACTGGGAATTCTTTCCCGTTGAAAGCAGGGAAAGGATCCCTCATCTCGAGCTACGAGGGGGAAACGGGGCTCCTCTGGATGTGGGCGGGACCATCGTGCTTCCTCTCGAGTGGAGACGGGTATGGTGGTGAACTTCTTGAGTTGCAGCAAGGGTGTGAAAGACCCTTTCGAAGTTCCAGAGGTTAGGTGTCATTAGTCTCCAGACGCCTCATCGGAAATAGGCCACATGTCGCCTGGAAGGGAGAACTTCCTGGATTTTCTCGAGTTGCGGCAGGTGTTCTCGAGTTACGACGGGGACCTCAGGGAACCGCCCTGGTGGCCTCAGGAGAGGCCAGTCTCCATGCAATTTGCTAGGGGGCCTCTCGGGATTCCTCTCCCGTCGATACCGGGGCCAAAAACCTTGTGTGGAGTCAGGCCCGGAACCGAGGATTCCTCTCAGGGGCTGACATGGATCTTTGGGTACTTCTGGAGTCTCCCCAGGGGAGTCAGGCCTCGTCTCGAGTGGGGGCATGCACGTGCGCTTTCCTTCCAGGCTGTAGCAGCAATGTCACGCTTCCCATCGCGTGGATCAAAGGATCTGTGGTTTTCCCTGGAGGCTTTCCCTCGAGGCTTTCCCACAGGGCTGTCTCACGTGCCACCGTGGTGTGAGTGGATCCTCGGCGTGAAAGATGAGCCAGTGCAGGGCAAAGAGGTTCCTCTGGAATGTACTGAGACATCTAGGGGACTCTTGGAATGGTGGTACGACCATGGAGTTCCTCTCGCCTTTCCTGTTGAGAGTGCCTCCTCTTGAGATGCGACGGGAACGCCGGGAATTCTTTCCCGTTGAAAGCAGGGAAAGGATCCCTCATCTCGAGCTACGAGGGGGAAACGGGGCTCCTCTGGATGTGGGCGGGACCATCGTGCTTCCTCTCGAGTGGAGACGGGTATGGCGGTGAACTTCTTGAGTTGCAGCAAGGGTGTGAAAGACCCTTTCGAAGTTCCAGAGGTTAGGTGTCATTAGTCTCCAGACGCCTCATCGGAAATAGGCCTCATCTCGCCTGCAAGGGAGAACTTCCTGGATTTTCTCGAGTTGCGGCAGGTGTTCTCGAGTTACGACGGGGACCTCAGGGACCCGCCCTGGTTGCCTCAGGAGAGGCCAGTACCCATGCGAGTTGCTAGGGGGCCTCTCGGGATTCCTCTCCCGTCGATACCGGGGCCAAAAACCTTGTGTGGAGTCAGGGCCGGAACCGAGGATTACTCTCAGGGGTGACATGTATCTTTGGGTACTTCTGGAGTCTCCCCAGGGGAGTCAGGACTCGTCTCGAGTGGGGGCATGCACGTGCGCTTTCCTTCCAGGCTGCAGCAGCAATGTCACGCTTCCCGTCGCGTGGATCAAAGGATCTGTGGTTTTCCCTCGAGGCTTTCCCTCGAGGCTTTCCCACAAGGCTTTCCCACGTGCCACCGTGGTGTGAGTCGATCCTCGGCGTGAAAGATGAGCCAGTGCAGGGCAAAAGGTTCCTCTGGAATGGACTGAGACATCTGGGGGACTCTTGGAATGGTGGTACGACCATGGAGTTCCTCTCGCCTTTCCTGTTGAGAGTGCCTCCTCTTGAGATGCGACGGGAACGCTGGGAATTCTTTCCCTTTGAAAGCAGGGAAAGGATCCCTCATCTCGAGCTACGAGGGGGAAACGGGGCTCCTCTGGATGTGGGCGGGACCATCGTGCTTCCTCTCGAGTGGAGACGGGTATGGCGGTGAACTTCTTGAGTTGCAGCAAGGGTGTGAAAGACCCTTTCGAAGTTCCAGAGTTTAGGTGTCATTAGTCTCCAGACGCCTCATCGGAAATAGGCCTCATCTCGCCTGGAAGGGAGAACTTCCTGGATTTTCTCGAGTTGCGGCAGGTGTTCTCGAGTTACGACGGGGACCTCAGGGACCCGCCCTGGTGGCCTCAGGAGAGGCCAGTCCCCATGCGAGTTGCTAGGGGGCCTCTCGGGATTCCTCTCCCGTCGATACCGGGGCCAAAAACCTTGTGTGGAGTCAGGGCCGGGACCGAGGATTCCTCTCAGGGGCTGACATGGATCTTTGGGTACTTCTGGAGTCTCCCCACGGGAGTCAGGCCTCGTCTCGAGTGGGGGCATGCACGTGCGCTTTCCTTCCAGGCTGTAGCAGCAATGTCACGATTCCCGTCGCATTTATCAAAGGATCTGTGGCTTTCCCTCGAGGCTTTCCCTCGAGGCTTTCCCACAGGGCTGTCCCACGTGCCACCGTGTTGTGAGTCGATCCTCGGCGTGAAAGATGAGCCAGTGCAGGGCAAAGCGTTTCCTCTGGAATGGACTGAGACATCTGGGGGAGTCTTGGAATGGTGGTACGACCATGGAGTTCCTCTCGCCTTTCCTGTTGAGAGTGCCTCCTCTTGAGATGCGACGGGAACGCCGTGAATTCTTTCCCGTTGAAAGCAGGGAAAGGATCCCTCATCTCGAGCTACGAGGGGGAAACGGGGCTCCTCTGGATGTGGGCGGGACCATCGTGCTTCCTCTCGAGTGGAGACGGGTATGGCGGTGAACTTCTTGAGTTGCAGCAAGGGTGTGAAAGACCCTTTCGAAGTTCCAGAGGTTAGGTGTCATTAGTCTCCAGACGCCTCATCGGAAATAGGCCACATGTCGCCTGGAAGGGAGAACTTCCTGGATTTTCTCGAGTTGCGGCAGGTGTTCTCGAGTTACGACGGGGACGTCAGGGACCCGCCCTTCTGGCCTCAGGAGACGCCACTCCCCGTGCGAGTTGCTAGGCGGCCTCTCGGGATTCCTCTCCCGTCGATACGGGGGCCAAAAACCTTGTGTGGAGTCAGGGCCGGAACCGAGGATTCCTCTCAGGGGTGACATGTATCTTTGGGTACTTCTGGAGTCTCCCCAGGGGAGTCAGGCCTCGTCTCGAGTGGGGGCATGCACGTGCGCTTTCCTTCCAGGCTGTAGCAGCAATGTCACGCTTCCCGTCGAGTGGATCAAAGGATCTGTGGTTTTCCCTCGAGGCTTTCCCTCGAGGCTTTCCCACAAGGCTGTCCCACGTGCCACCGTGGTGTGAGTCGATCCTCGGCGTGAAAGATGAGCCAGTGCAGGGCAAAGAGGTTCCTCTGGAATGGACTGAGACATCTGGGGGACTCTTGGAATGGTGGTACGACCATGGAGTTCCTCTCGCCTTTCCTGTTGAGAGTGCCTCCTCTTGAGATGCGACGGGAACGCTGGGAATTCTTTCCCGTTGAAAGCAGGGAAAGGATCCCTCATCTCGAGCTACGAGGGGGAAACGGGGCTCCTCTGGATGTGGACGGGACCATCGTGCTTCCTCTCGAGTGGAGACGGGTATGGCGGTGTACTTCTTGAGTTGCAGCAAGGGTGTGAAAGACCCTTTCGAAATTCCAGAGGTTAGGTGTCATTAGTCTCCAGACGCCTCATCGGAAATAGGCCTCATCTCACCTGGAAGGGAGAACTTCCTGGATTTTCTCGAGTTGCGGCAGGTGTTCTCGAGTTACGACGGGGACCTCAGGGACCCGCCCTGGTGGCCTCAGGAGAGGCCAGTCCCCATTCGAGTTGCTAGGGGGCCTCTCGGGATTCCTCTCCCGTCGATACCGGGGCCAATAACCTTGTGTGGACTCAGGGCCCGAACCGAGGATTCCTCTCAGGGGCTGACATGGATCTTTGAGTACTTCTGGAGTCTCCCCAGGGGAGTCAGGCCTCGTCTCGAGTGGGGGCATGCACGTGCGCTTTCCTTCCAGACTGTAGCAGCAATGTCACACTTCCCGTCGCGTGGATCAAAGGATCTGTGGTTTTCCCTCGAGGCTTTCCCTCGAGGCTTTCCCACAGGGCTGTCCCACGTGCCACCGTGGTGTGAGTCGATCCTCGGCGTGAAAGATGAGCCAGTGCAGGGCAAAGAGGTTACTCTGGAATGGACTGAGACATCTGGGGGACTCTTGGAATGGTGGTACGACCATGGAGTTCCTCTCGCCTTTCCTGTTGAGAGTGCCTCCTCTTGAGATGCGACGGGAACGCCGGGAATTCTTTCCCGTTGAAAGCAGGGAAAGGATCCCTCATCTCGAGCTCCGAGGGGGAAACGGGGCTCCTCTGGATGTGGGCGGGACCATCGTGCTTCCTCTCGAGTGGAGACGGGTATGGCGGTGAACTTCTTGAGTTGCAGCAAGGGTGTGAAAGACCCTTTCGAAGTTCCAGAGGTTAGGTGTCATTAGTCTCCAGACGCCTCATCGGAAATAGGCCTCATCTTGCCTGGAAGGGAGAACTTCCTGGATTTTCTCGAGTTGCGGCAGGTGTTCTCGAGTTACGACGGGGACCTCAGGGACCCGCCCTGGTGGCCTCAGGAGAGGCCAGTCCCCATGCGAGTTGCTAGGGGGCCTCTCGGGATTCCTCTCCCATCGATACCGGGGCCAAAAACCTTGTGTGTAGTCAGGGCCTGGACCGAGGATTCCTCTCAGGGGTGACATGGATCTTTGGGTACTTCTGGAGTCTCCCCAGGGGAGTCAGGCCTCCTCTCGAGTGGGGGCATGCACGTGCGCTTTCCTTCCAGGCTGTAGCAGCAATGTCACGCTTCCCGTCGCGTGGATCAAAGGATCTGTGGTTTTCCCTCGAGGCTTTCCCTCGAGGCTTTCCCATAGGGCTGTACCACGTGCCACCGTGGTGTGAGTCGATCCTCGGCGTGAAAGATGAGCCAGTGCAGGGCAAAGAGGTTCCTCTGGAATGGACTGAGACATCTGGGGGAGTATTGGAATGGTGATACGACCATGGAGTTCCTCTCGCCTTTCCTGTTGAGAGTGCCTCCTCTTGAGATGCGACGGGAACGCCGGGAATTCTTTCCCGTTGAAAGCAGGGAAAGGATCCCTCATCTCGAGCTCCGAGGGGGAAACGGGGCTCCTCTGGATGTGGGCGGGACCATCGTGCTTCCTCTCGAGTGGAGACGGGTATGGCGGTGAACTTCTTGAGTTGCAGCAAGGGTGTGAATGACCCTTTCGAAGTTCCAGAGGTTAGGTGTCATTAGTCTCCAGACGCCTCATTGGAAGTAGGCCTCATCTCGCCTGGAAGGGAGAACTTCCTGGATTTTCTCGAGTTGCGGCAGGTGTTCTCGAGTTACGACGGGGACCTCAGGGACCCGCCATGGTGGCCTCAGGAAAGGCCAGTCCCCATGCGAGTTGCTAGGGGGCCTCTCAGGATTCCTCTCCCGTCGATACCGGGGCCAAAAACCTTCTGTGAAATCAGGGCCGGAACCGGGGATTCCTCTCAGGGGCTGACATGGATCTTTGGGTACTTCTGGAGTCTCCCCAGGGGAGTCAGGCCTCGTCTCGAGTGGGGGCATGCACGTGTGCTTTCCTTCCAGGCTGTAGCAGCAATGTCACGCTTCTCGTCGCGTGGATCAAAGGATCTGTGGTTTTCCCTCGAGGCTTTCCCTCGAGGCTTTCCCACAGGGCTGTCCCACGTGCCACCGTGGTGTGAGTCGATCCTCGGCGTGAAAGATGAGCCAGTGCAGGGCAAAGAGGTTCCTCTGGAATGGACTGAGACATCTGGGGGATTCTTGGAATGGTGGTACGACCATAGAGTTCCTCTCGCCTTTCCTGTTGAGAGTGCCTCCTCTTGAGATGCGACGGGAATGCCGGGAATTCTTTCCCGTTGAAAGCAGGGAAAGGATCCCTCATCTCGAGCTACGAGGGGGAAACGGGGCTCCTCTGGATATGGGCGGGACCATCGTGCTTCCTCTCGAGTGGAGACGGGTATGGCGGTGAACTTCTTGAGTTGCAGCAAGGGTGTGAAAGACCCTTTCGAAGTTCCAGAGGTTAGGTGTCATTAGTCTCCAGACGCCTCATAGGAAATAGGCCTCATCTCGCCTGGAAGGGAGAACTTCCTGGATTTTCTCGAGTTGCGGCAGGTGTTCTCGAGTTACGACGGGGACCTCAGGGACCCGCCATGGTGGCCTCAGGAAAGGCCAGTCCCCATGCGAGTTGCTAGGGGGCCTCTCAGGATTCCTCTCCCGTCGATACCGGGGCCAAAAACCTTGTGTGGAGTCAGGGCCGGAACCGAGGTTTTCTCTCAGGGGAGAAATGGAACTTTGGGTATTTCTGGAGTCTCGCCAGGGGAGTCAGGCCTCGTCTCGAGTGGGGGCATGCACGTGCGCTTTCCTTCCAGGCTGTAGCAGCAATGTCACGCTTCCCGTCGCGTGGATCAAAGGATCTGTGGTTTTCCCTCGAGGCTTTCCCTCGAGGCTTTCCCACAGGGCTGTCCCACTTGCCACCGTGGTGTGAGTCGATCCTCGGCGTGAAAGATGAGCCAGTGCAGAGCAAAGAGGTTCCTCTGGAATGGACTGAGACATCTGGGGGATTCTTGGAATGGTGGTACGACCATAGAGTTCCTCTCGCCTTTCCTGTTGAGAGTGCTTCCTCTTGAGATGCGACGGGAATGCCGGGAATTCTTTCCCGTTGAAAGCAGGGAAAGGATCCCTCATCTCGAGCTACGAGGGGGAAACGGGGCTCCTCTGGATATGGGCGGGACCATCGTGCTTCCTCTCGAGTGGAGACGGGTATGGCGGTGAACTTCTTGAGTTGCAGCAAGGGTGTGAAAGACCCTTTCGAAGTTCCAGAGGTTAGGTGTCATTAGTCTCCAGACGCCTCATAGGAAATAGGCCTCATCTCGCCTGGAAGGGAGAACTTCCTGGATTTTCTCGAGTTGCGGCAGGTGTTCTCGAGTTACGACGGGGACCTCAGGGACCCGCCATGGTGGCCTCAGGAAAGGCCAGTCCCCATGCGAGTTGCTAGGGGGCCTCTCAGGATTCCTCTCCCGTCGATACCGGGGCCAAAAACCTTGTGTGGAGTCAGGGCGGAACCGAGGTTTTCTCTCAGGGGTGACATGGAACTTTGGGTATTTCTGGAGTCTCCCCAGGGGAGTCAGGCTTCGTCTCGAGTGGGGGCATGCACGTGCGCTTTCCTTCCAGGCTGTAGCAGCAATGTCACGCTTCCCGTCGCTTGGATCAAAGGATCTGTGGTTTTCCCTCGAGGCTTTCCCACAGGGCTGTCCCACGTGCCACCGTGGTGTGAGTCGATCCTCGGCGTGAAAGATGAGCCAGTGCAGGGCAAAGAGGTTCCTCTGGAATGGACTGAGACATCTGGGGGACTCTAGGAATGGTGGTACGACCATGGAGTTCCTCTCGCCTTTCCTGTTGAGAGTGCCTCCTCTTGAGATGCGACGGAAATGCCGGGAATTCTTTCCCGTTAAAAGCAGGGAAAGGATCCCTCATCTCGAGCTACGAGGGGAAACGGGTCTCCTCTGGATGTGGGCGGGACCATCGTGCTTCCTCTCGAGTGGAGACGGGTATGGCGGTGAACTTCTTGTGTTGCAGCAAGGATGTGAAAGACCCTTTCGAAGTTCCAGAGGTTAGGTGTCATTAGTCTCCAGACGCCTCATTGGAAATAGGCCTCATCTCGCCTGGAAGGGAGAACATCCTGGATTTTCTCGAGTTGCGGCAGGTGTTCTCGAGTTACGTCGGGGACCTCAGGGAACCGCCCTGGTGGCCTCAGGAAAAGCCACTCCCCATGCGAGTTGCTAGGGGGCCTCTCAGGATTCCTCTCCTGTCGATACCGGGGCCAAGAACCTTGTTTGGAGTCAGGGCCGGAACCGAGGATTCGTCTCAGGGGCTGACATGGATCTTTGGGTACTTCTGGAGTCTCCCCACTGGAGTCAGGCCTCGTTTCGAGTGGGGGCATGCACGAGCGCTTTTCTTCCAGGCTGTAGCAGCAATGTCACGCTTACCTTCGCGTGGATCAAAGGATCTGTGGTTTTCCCTCGAGGCTTTCCCTCGAGGCTTTCCCACAGGGCTGTCCCACTTGCCACCGTGGTGTGAGTCGATCCTCGGCGTGAAAGATGAGCCAGTGCAGGGCAAAGAGGTTCCTCTGGAATGGACTGAGACATCTGGGGGATTCTTGGAATGGTGGTACGACCATAGAGTTCCTCTCGCCTTTCCTGTTGAGAGTGCCTCCTTTTGAGATGCGAGGGGAATGCCGGGAATTCTTTCCCGTTGAAAGCAGGGAAAGGATCCCTCATCTCGAGCTACGAGGGGGAAACGGGGCTCCTCTGGATATGGGCGGGACCATCGTGCTTCCTCTCGAGTGGAGACGGGTATGGCGGTGAACTTCTTGAGTTGCAGCAAGGGTGTGAAAGACCTTTTCGAAGTTCCAGAGGTTAGGTGTCATTAGTCTCCAGACGCCTCATAGGAAATAGGCCTCATCTCGCCTGGAAGGGAGAACTTCCTGGATTTTCTCGAGTTGCGGCAGGTGTTCTCGAGTTACGACGGGGACCCCAGGGACCCGCCATGGTGGCCTCAGGAAAGGCCAGTCCCCATGCGAGTTGCTAGGGGGCCTCTCGGGATTCCTCTCCCATCGATACCGGGGCCAAAAACCTTGTGTGTAGTCAGGGCCGGGACCGAGGATTCCTCTCAGGGGTGACATGGATCTTTGGGTACTTCTGGAGTCTCCCCAGGGGAGTCAGGCCTCCTCTCGAGTGGGGGCATGCACGTGCGCTTTCCTTCCAGGCTGTAGCAGCAATGTCACGCTTCCCGTCGCGTGGATCAAAGGATCTGTGGTTTTCCCTCGAGGCTTTCCCTCGAGGCTTTCCCATAGGGCTGTACCACGTGCCACCGTGGTGTGAGTCGATCCTCGGCGTGAAAGATGAGCCAGTGCAGGGCAAAGAGGTTCCTCTAGAATGGACTGAGACATCTGGGGGAGTATTGGAATGGTGATACGACCATGGAGTTCCTCTCGCCTTTCCTGTTGAGAGTGCCTCCTCTTGAGATGCGACGGGAACGCCGGGAATTCTTTCCCGTTGAAAGCAGGGAAAGGATCCCTCATCTCGAGCTCCGAGGGGGAAACGGGGCTCCTCTGGATGTGGGCGGGACCATCGTGCTTCCTCTCGAGTGGAGACGGGTATGGCGGTGAACTTCTTGAGTTGCAGCAAGGGTGTGAATGACCCTTTCGAAGTTCCAGAGGTTAGGTGTCATTAGTCTCCAGACGCCTCATTGGAAGTAGGCCTCATCTCGCCTGGAAGGGAGAACTTCCTGGATTTTCTCGAGTTGCGGCAGGTGTTCTCGAGTTACGACGGGGACCTCAGGGACCCGCCATGGTGGCCTCAGGAAAGGCCAGTCCCCATGCGAGTTGCTAGGGGGCCTCTCAGGATTCCTCTCCCGTCGATACCGGGGCCGAAAACCTTCTGTGAAATCAGGGCCGGAACCGGGGATTCCTCTCAGGGGCTGACATGGATCTTTGGGTACTTCTGGAGTCTCCCCAGGGGAGTCAGGCCTCGTCTCGAGTGGGGGCATGCACGTGTGCTTTCCTTCCAGGCTGTAGCAGCAATGTCACGCTTCTCGTCGCGTGGATCAAAGGATCTGTGGTTTTCCCTCGAGGCTTTCCCTCGAGGCTTTCCCACAGGGCTGTCCCACGTGCCACCGTGGTGTGAGTCGATCCTCGGCGTGAAAGATGAGCCAGTGCAGGGCAAAGAGGTTCCTCTGGAATGGACTGAGACATCTGGGGGATTCTTGGAATGGTGGTACGACCATAGAGTTCCTCTCGCCTTTCCTGTTGAGAGTGCCTCCTCTTGAGATGCGACGGGAATGCCGGGAATTCTTTCCCGTTGAAAGCAGGGAAAGGATCCCTCATCTCGAGCTACGAGGGGGAAACGGGGCTCCTCTGGATATGGGCGGGACCATCGTGCTTCCTCTCGAGTGGAGACGGGTATGGCGGTGAACTTCTTGAGTTGCAGCAAGGGTGTGAAAGACCCTTTCGAAGTTCCAGAGGTTAGGTGTCATTAGTCTCCAGACGCCTCATAGGAAATAGGCCTCATCTCGCCTGGAAGGGAGAACTTCCTGGATTTTCTCGAGTTGCGGCAGGTGTTCTCGAGTTACGACGGGGACCTCAGGGACCCGCCATGGTGGCCTCAGGAAAGGCCAGTCCCCATGCGAGTTGCTAGGGGGCCTCTCAGGATTCCTCTCCCGTCGATACCGGGGCCAAAAACCTTGTGTGGAGTCAGGGCCGGAACCGAGGTTTTCTCTCAGGGGAGAAATGGAACTTTGGGTATTTCTGGAGTCTCGCCAGGGGAGTCAGGCCTCGTCTCGAGTGGGGGCATGCACGTGCGCTTTCCTTCCAGGCTGTAGCAGCAATGTCACGCTTCCCGTCGCGTGGATCAAAGGATCTGTGGTTTTCCCTCGAGGCTTTCCCTCGAGGCTTTCCCACAGGGCTGTCCCACTTGCCACCGTGGTGTGAGTCGATCCTCGGCGTGAAAGATGAGCCAGTGCAGAGCAAAGAGGTTCCTCTGGAATGGACTGAGACATCTGGGGGATTCTTGGAATGGTGGTACGACCATAGAGTTCCTCTCGCCTTTCCTGTTGAGAGTGCTTCCTCTTGAGATGCGACGGGAATGCCGGGAATTCTTTCCCGTTGAAAGCAGGGAAAGGATCCCTCATCTCGAGCTACGAGGGGGAAACGGGGCTCCTCTGGATATGGGCGGGACCATCGTGCTTCCTCTCGAGTGGAGACGGGTATGGCGGTGAACTTCTTGAGTTGCAGCAAGGGTGTGAAAGACCCTTTCGAAGTTCCAGAGGTTAGGTGTCATTAGTCTCCAGACGCCTCATAGGAAATAGGCCTCATCTCGCCTGGAAGGGAGAACTTCCTGGATTTTCTCGAGTTCCGGCAGGTGTTCTCGAGTTACGACGGGGACCTCAGGGACCCGCCATGGTGGCCTCAGGAAAGGCCAGTCCCCATGCGAGTTGCTAGGGGGCCTCTCAGGATTCCTCTCCCGTCGATACCGGGGCCAAAAACCTTGTGTGGAGTCAGGGCGGAACCGAGGTTTTCTCTCAGGGGTGACATGGAACTTTGGGTATTTCTGGAGTCTCCCCAGGGGAGTCAGGCTTCGTCTCGAGTGGGGGCATGCACGTGCGCTTTCCTTCCAGGCTGTAGCAGCAATGTCACGCTTCCCGTCGCGTGGATCAAAGGATCTGTGGTTTTCCCTCGAGGCTTTCCCACAGGGCTGTCCCACGTGCCACCGTGGTGTGAGTCGATCCTCGGCGTGAAAGATGAGCCAGTGCAGGGCAAAGAGGTTCCTCTGGAATGGACTGAGACATCTGGGGGACTCTAGGAATGGTGGTACGACCATGGAGTTCCTCTCGCCTTTCCTGTTGAGAGTGCCTCCTCTTGAGATGCGACAGGAACGCCGGGAATTCTTTCCCGTTGAAAGCAGGGAAAGGATCCCTCATCTCGAGCTCCGAGGGGGAAGCGGGGCTCCTCTGGATGTGGGCGGGACCATCGTGCTTCCTCTCGAGTGGATACGGGTATGGAGGTGAACTACTTGAGTTGCAGCAAGGGTGTGAAAGACCCTTTCGAAGTTCCATAGTTTAGGTGTCATTAGTCTCTAGACGCCTCATCGGAAATAGGCCTCATCTCGCCTGGAAGGGAGAACTTCCTGGATTTTCTCGAGTTGCGGCAGGTGATCTCGAGTTACGATGGGGACCTCAGGGACCCGCCCTGGTGGCCTCAGGAGAGGCCAGTCCCCAAGCGAGCTGCTAGGGGGCCTCTCGGGATTTCTTTCCCGTCGATACCCGGGCCAAATCCTTGTGTGGAGTCAGGGCCGGAAACGAGGATTCCTCTCAGGGGCTGACATGGATCTTTGGGTACTTCTGGAGTCTCCCCAGGGGAGTCAGGCCTCGTCTCGAGTGGGGGCATGCACGTGCGCTTTCCCTCCAGGCTGAAGCAGCAATGTCACGCTTCCCGTCGCGTGGATCAAAGGATCTGTGGTTTTCCCTCGAGGCTTTCCGTCGAGGCTTTCCCACAGGGCTGTCCCACGTGCCACCGTGGTGTGAGTCGATCCTCGGCGTGAAAGCTGAGCCAGTGCAGAGCAAAGAGCTTCCTCTCGAATGGACTGAGACATCTGGGGGACTCTTGGAATGGTGGTACGACCATGGAGTTCTTCTCACCTTTCCTGTTGAGAGTGCCTCCTCTTGAGATGCGACGGAAATGCCGGGAATTCTTTCCCGTTAAAAGCAGGGAAAGGATCCCTCATCTCGAGCTACGAGGGGAAACGGGGCTCCTCTGGATGTGGGCGGGACCATCGTGCTTCCTCTCGAGTGGAGACGGGTATGGCGGTGAACTTCTTGTGTTGCAGCAAGGATGTGAAAGACCCTTTCGAAGTTCCAGAGGTTAGGTGTCATTAGTCTCCAGACGCCTCATTGGAAATAGGCCTCATCTCGCCTGGAAGGGAGAACATCCTGGATTTTCTCGAGTTGCGGCAGGTGTTCTCGAGTTACGTCGGGGACCTCAGGGAACCGCCCTGGTGGCCTCAGGAAAAGCCACTCCCCATGCGAGTTGCTAGGGGGCCTCTCAGGATTCCTCTCCTGTCGATACCGGGGCCAAGAACCTTGTTTGGAGTCAGGGCCGGAACCGAGGATTCGTCTCAGGGGCTGACATGGATCTTTGGGTACTTCTGGAGTCTCCCCACTGGAGTCAGGCCTCGTTTCGAGTGGGGGCATGCACGAGCGCTTTTCTTCCAGGCTGTAGCAGCAATGTCACGCTTACCTTCGCGTGGATCAAAGGATCTGTGGTTTTCCCTCGAGGCTTTCCCTCGAGGCTTTCCCACAGGGCTGTCCCACTTGCCACCGTGGTGTGAGTCGATCCTCGGCGTGAAAGATGAGCCAGTGCAGGGCAAAGAGGTTCCTCTGGAATGGACTGAGACATCTGGGGGATTCTTGGAATGGTGGTACGACCATAGAGTTCCTCTCGCCTTTCCTGTTGAGAGTGCCTCCTTTTGAGATGCGAGGGGAATGCCGGGAATTCTTTCCCGTTGAAAGCAGGGAAAGGATCCCTCATCTCGAGCTACGAGGGGGAAACGGGGCTCCTCTGGATATGGGCGGGACCATCGTGCTTCCTCTCGAGTGGAGACGGGTATGGCGGTGAACTTCTTGAGTTGCAGCAAGGGTGTGAAAGACCCTTTCGAAGTTCCAGAGGTTAGGTGTCATTAGTCTCCAGACGCCTCATAGGAAATAGGCCTCATCTCGCCTGGAAGGGAGAACTTCCTGGATTTTCTCGAGTTGCGGCAGGCGTTCTCGAGTTACGACGGGGACCCCAGGGACCCGCCATGGTGGCCTCAGGAAAGGCCAGTCCCCATGCGAGTTGCTAGGGGGCCTCTCAGGATTCCTCTCCCGTCGATACCGGGGCCAAAAACCTTGTGTGGAGTCAGGGCCGGAACCGAGGTTTTCTCTCAGGGGTGACATGGAACTTTGGGTATTTCTGGAGTCTCCCCAGGGGAGTCAGGCCTCGTCTCGAGTGGGGGCATGCACGTGCGCTTTCCTTCCAGGCTGTAGCAGCAATGTCACGCTTCCCGTCGCGTGGAACAAAGGATCTGTGGTTTTCCCTCGAGGCTTTCCCACAGGGCTGTCCCACGTGCCACCGTGGTGTGAGTCGATCCTCGGCGTGAAAGATGAGCCAGTGCAGGGCAAAGAGGTTCCTCTGGAATGGACTGAGACATCTGGGGGACTCTTGGAATGGTGGTACGACCATGGAGTTCCTCTCGCCTTTCCTGTTGAGAGTGCCTCCTCTTGAGATGCGACGGGAACGCCGGGAATTCTTTCCCGTTGAAAGCAGGGAAAGGATCCCTCATCTCGAGCTCCGAGGGGGAAGCGGGGCTCCTCTGGATGTGGGCGGGACCATCGTGCTTCCTCTCGAGTGGATACGGGTATGGCGGTGAACTACTTGAGTTGCAGCAAGGGTGTGAAAGACCCTTTCGAAGTTCCATAGTTTAGGTGTCATTAGTCTCTAGACGCCTCATCGGAAATAGGCCTCATCTCGCCTGGAAGGGAGAACTTCCTGGATTTTCTCGAGTTGCGGCAGGTGATCTCGAGTTACGATGGGGACCTCAGGGACCCGCCCTGGTGGCCTCAGGAGAGGCCAGTCCCCAAGCGAGTTGCTAGGGGGCCTCTCGGGATTTCTCTCCCGTCGATACCCGGGCCAAATCCTTGTGTGGAGTCAGGGCCGGAAACGAGAATTCCTCTCAGGGGCTGACATGGATCTTTGGGTACTTCTGGAGTCTCCCCAGGGGAGTCAGGCCTCGTCTCGAGTGGGGGCATGCACGTGCGCTTTCCCTCCAGGCTGAAGCAGCAATGTCACGCTTCCCGTCGCGTGGATCAAAGGATCTGTGGTTTTCCCTCGAGGCTTTCCGTTGAGGCTTTCCCACAGGGCTGTCCCACGTGCCACCGTGGTGTGAGTCGATCCTCGGCGTGAAAGATGAGCCAGTGCAGGGCAAAGAGCTTCCTCTCGAATGGACTGAGACATCTGGGGGACTCTTGGAATGGTGGTACGACCATGGAGTTCCTCTCGCCTTTCCTGTTGAGAGTGCCTCCTCTTGAGATCGACGGGAACGCCGGGAATTCTTTCCCGTTGAAAGCAGGGAAAGGATCCCTCATCTCGAGCTACGAGGGGGAAACGGGGCTCCTCTGGAGGTGGGCGGGACCATCGTGCTTCCTCTCGAGTGGAGACGGGTATGGCGGTGAACTTCTTGAGTAGCAGCAAGGGTGTGAAAGACCCTCTCGAAATTCCAGAGGTTAGGTGTCATTAGTCTCCAGACGCCTCATCGGAAATAGGCCTCATCTCGCCTGGAAGGGAGAACTTCATGGATTTTCTCGAGTTGCGGCAGGTGTTCTCGAATTACGACGGGGACCTCAGGGACCCGCCCTGGTGGCCCCAGGAGAGGCCAGTTCCCATGCGAGTTGCTACGGGGCCTCTCGGGATTCCTCTCCCGTCGATACCGGGGCCAAACACCTTGTGTGGAGTCAGGGCCGGAACCGAGGATTCCTCTCAGGGGCTGACATGGATCTTTGGGTACTTCTGGAGTCTCACCAGGGGAGTCAGGCCTCGTCTCGAGTGGGGGCATGCACGTGTGCTTTCCTTCCAGGCTGTAGCAGCAATGTCACGCTTCCCATCGCGTGGATCAAAGGATCTGTGGTTTTCCCTCGAGGCTTTCCCTTGAGGCTTTCCCACAGGGCTGTCCCACGTGCCACCGTGGTGTGAGTCGATCCTCGGCGTGAAAGATGAGCCAGTGCAGGGCAAAGAGGTTCCTCTGGAATGGACTGAGACATCTGGGGTACTCTTGGAATGGTGGTACGACCATGGAGTTCCTCTCGCCTTTCCTGTTAAGAGTGCCTCCTCTTGAGATGCGACGGGAACGCCGGGAATTCTTTCCCGTTGAAAGCAGGGAAAGGATCCCTCATCTCGAGCTACGAATGTGAAACGGGGCTCCTCTGGATGTGGGCGGGACCATCGTGCTTCCTCTCGAGTGGAGACGGGTATGGCGGTGAACTTCTTGAGTTGCAGCAAGGGTGTGAAAGACCCTTTCGAAGTTCCATAGGTTAGGTGTCATTAGTCTCCAGACGCCTCATCGGAAATAGGCCTCATCTCGCCTGGAAGGGAGAACTTCCTGGATTTTCTCGAGTTGCGGCAGGTGTTCTCGAGTTACGACGGGGACCTAAGGGACCCGCCATGGTGGCCTCAGGAAAGGCCAGTCCCCATGCGAGTTGCTAGGGGGCCTCTCAGGATTCCTCTCCCGTCGATATCGGGGCCAAAAACCTTGTGTGGAGTCAGGGTCGGAACCGAGGTTTCCTCTCAGAGGTGACATGGAACTTTGGGTATTTCTGGAGTCTCCCCAGGGGAGTCAGGCCTCATCTCGAGTGGGGGCATGCATGTGCGCTTTCCTTCCAGGCTGTAGCAGCAATGTCACGCTTCCCGTCGCGTGGATCAAAGGATCTGTGGTTTTCCCTCGAGGCTTTCCCTCGAGGCTTTGCCACAGGGATGTCCCACGTGCCACCGTGGTGTGAGTCGATCCTCGGCGTGAAAGATGAGCCAGTGCAGGGCAAAGAGGTTCCTCTGGAATGGACTGAGACATCTGGGGGACTCTTGGAATGGTGGTACGACCATGGAGTTCCTCTCGCCTTTCCTGTTGAGAGTGCCTCCTCTTGAGATGCGACGGGAACGCCGGGAATTCTTTCCTGTTGAAAGCAGGGAAAGGATCCCTCATCTCGAGCTACGAGGGGGAAACGGGGCTCCTCTGGATGTGGGCGGGACCATCGTGCTTCCTCTCGAGTGGAGACGGGTGTGGCGGTGAACTTCTTGAGTAGCAGCAAGGGTGTGAAAGACCCTTTCGAAGTTCCAGAGGTTAGGTGTCATTAGTCTCCAGACGCCTCATCGGAAATAGGCCTCATCTCGGCTGGAAGGGAGAACTTCCTGGATTTTCTCGAGTTGCGGCAGGTGTTCTCGAGTTACGACGGGGACCTCAGGGACCCGCCATGGTGGCCTCAGGAAAGGCCATTCCCCATGCGAGTTGCTAGGGGGCCTCTCAGGATTCCTCTCCCGTCGATACCGGGGCCAAAAACCTTGTGTGGAGTCAGGGCCGGAACCGAGGTTTCCTCTCAGGGGTGACATGGATCTTTGGGTATTTCTGGAGTCTCCCCAGGGGAGTCAGGCCTCGTCTCGAGTGGGGGCATGCACGTGCGCTTTCCTTCCAGGCTGTAGCAGCAATGTCACGCTTCCCGTCGCGTGGATCAAAGGATCTGTGGTTTTCCCTCGAGGCTTTCCCACAGGGCTGTCCCACGTGCCACCGTGGTGTGAGTCGATCCTCGGCGTGAAAGATGAGCCAGTGCAGGGCAAAGAGGTTCCTCTGGAATGGACTGAGACATCTGGGGGACTCTTGGAATGGTGGTACGACCATGGAGTTCCTCTCGCCTTTTCTGTTGAGAGTGCCTCCTCTTGAGATGCGACGGGAACGCCGGGAATTCTTTCCCGTTGAAAGCAGGGAAAGGATCCCTCATCTCGAGCTACGAGGGGGAAACGGGGCTCCTCTGGATGTGGGCGGGAACATCGTGCTTCCTCTCGAGTGGAGACGGGTATGGCGGTGAACTTCTTGAGTTGCAGCAAGGGTGTGAAAGACCCTTTCGAAGTTCCAGAGGTTAGGTGTCATTAGTCTCCAGACGCCTCATCGGAAATAGGCCTTATCTCGCCTGGAAGGGAGAACTTCCTGGATTTTCTCGAGTTACGGCAGGTGTTCTCGAGTTACGACGGGGACCTCAGGGACCCGCCCTGGTGGCCTCAGGAGAGGCCAGTCCCCATGCGAGTTGCTACGGGGCCTCTCGGGATTCCTCTCCCGTAGATACCGGGGCCAAAAACCTTGTGTGGAGTCAGGGCCGGAACCGGGGATTCCTCTCAGGGGCTGACATGGATCTTTGGGTACTTCTGGAGTCTCCCCAGGGGAGTCAGGCCTCGTTTCGAGTGGGGGCATGCACGTGCGCTTTCCTTCCAGGCTGTAGCAGCAATGTCACACTTCCCGTCGCGTGGATCAAAGGATCTGTGGTTTTCCCTCGAGGCTTTCCCTCGAGGCTTTCCCACAGGGTTGTCCCACGTGCCGCCGTGGTGTGAGTCGATCCTCGGCGTGAAAGATGAGCCAGTGCAGGGCAAAGAGGTTCCTCTGGAATGGACTGAGACATCTGGGGGACTCTTGGAATGGTGGTACGACCATGCAGTTCTTCTCAACTTTCCTGTTGAGAGTGCCTCCTCTTGAGATGCGACGGAAATGCCGGGAATTCATTCCCGTTAAAAACAGGGAAAGGATCCCTCATCTCGAGCTACGAGGGGAAACGGGGCTCCTCTGGATGTGGGCGGGACCATCGTGCTTCCTCTCGAGTGGAGACGGGTATGGCGGTGAACTTCTTGTGTTGCAGCAAGGGTGTGAAAGACCCTTTCGAAGTTCCAGAGGTTAGGTGTCATTAGTCTCCAGACGCCTCATTGGAAATAGGCCTCATCTCGCCTGGAAGGGAGAACATCCTGGATTTTCTCGAGTTGCGGCAGGTGTTCTCGAGTTACGACGGGGACCTCAGGGAACCGCCCTGGTGGCCTCAGGAAAAGCCAGTCCCCATGCGAGTTGCTAGGGGGCCTCTCAGGATTCCTCTCCTGTCGATACCGGGGCCAAAAACCTTGTGTGGAGTCAGGGCCGGAACCGAGGATTCCTCTCAGGGGCTGACATGGATCTTTGGGTACTTCTGGAGTCTCCCCAATGGAGTCAGGCCTCGTTTCGAGTGGGGGCATGCACGAGCGCTTTTCTTCCAGGCTGTAGTAGCAATGTCACGCTTAACTTCGCGTGGATCAAAGGATCTGTGGTTTTCCCTCGAGGCTTTCCCACAGGGCTGTCCCACTTGCCACCGTGGTGTGAGTCGATCCTCGGCGTGAAAGATGAGCCAGTGCAGGGCAAAGAGGTTCCTATGGAATGGACTGAGACATCTGGGGGATTCTTGGAATGGTGGTACGACCATAGAGTTCCTCTCGCCTTTCCTGTTGAGAGTGCCTCCTCTTGAGATGCGACGGGAATGCCGGGAATTCTTTCCCGTTGAAAGCAGGGAAAGGATCCCTCATCTCGAGCTACGAGGGGGAAACGGGGCTCCTCTGGATATGGGCGGGACCATCGTGCTTCCTCTCGAGTGGAGACGGGTATGGCGGTGAACTTCTTGAGTTGCAGCAAGGGTGTGAAAGACCCTTTCGAAGTTCCAGAGGTTAGGTGTCATTAGTCTCCAGACGCCTCATAGGAAATAGGCCTCATCTCGCCTGGAAGGGAGAACTTCCTGGATTTTCTCGAGTTGCGGCAGGTGTTCTCGAGTTACGACGGGGACCTCAGGGACCCGCCATGGTGGCCTCAGGAAAGGCCAGTCTCCATGCGAGTTGCTAGGGGGCCTCTCAGGATTCCTCTCCCGTCGATACCGGGGCCAAAAACCTTGTGTGGAGTCAGGGCCGGAACCGAGGTTTTCTCTCAGGGGTGACATGGAACTTTGGGTATTTCTGGAGTCTCCCCAGGGGAGTCAGGCCTCGTCTCGAGTGGGGGCATGCACGTGCGCTTTCCTTCCAGGCTGTAGCAGCAATGTCACGCTTCCCGTCGCGTGGATCAAAGGATCTGTGGTTTTCCCTCGAGGCTTTCCCACAGGGCTGTCCCACGTGCCACCGTGGTGTGAGTCGATCCTCGGCGTGAAAGATGAGCCAGTGCAGGGCAAAGAGGTTCCTCTGGAATGGACTGAGACATCTGGGGGACTCTTGGAATGGTGGTACGACCATGGAGTTCCTCTCGCCTTTCCTGTTGAGAGTGCCTCCTCTTGAGATGCGACGGGAATGCCGGGAATTCTTTCCCGTTGAAAGCAGGGAAAGGATCCCTCATCTCGAGCTCCGAGGGGGAAGCGGGGCTCCTCTGGATGTGGGCGGGACCATCGTGCTTCCTCTCGAGTGGATACGGGTATGGCGGTGAACTACTTGAGTTGCAGCAAGGGTGTGAAAGACCCTTTCGAAGTTCCATAGTTTAGGTGTCATTAGTCTCTAGACGCCTCATCGGAAATAGGCCTCATCTCGCCTGGAAGGGAGAACTTCCTGGATTTTCTCGAGTTGCGGCAGGTGATCTCGAGTTACGATGGGGACCTCAGGGACCCGCCCTGGTGGCCTCAGGAAAGGCCAGTCCCCATGCGAGTTGCTAGGGGGCCTCTCAGGATCCCTCTCCCGTCGATACCGGGGCCAAAAACCTTGTGTGAAGTCAGGGCCGGAACCGGGGATTCCTCTCAGGGGCTGACATGGATCTTTGGGTACTTCTGGAGTCTCCCCAGGGGAGTCAGGCCTCGTCTCGAGTGGGGGCATGCACGTGCGCTTTCCTTCCAGGCTGTAGCAGCAATGTCACGCTTCTCGTCGCGTGGATCAAAGGATCTGTGGTTTTCCCTCTAGGCTTTCCCTCGAGGCTTTCCCACAGGGTTGTCCCACGTGCCGCCGTGGTGTGAGTCGATCCTCGGCGTGAAAGATTAGCCAGTGCAGGGCAAAGAGGTTCCTCTGGAATGGACTGAGACATCTGGGGGACTCTTGGAATGGTGGTACGACCATGGAGTTCCTCTCGCCTTTCCTGTTGAGAGTGCCTCCTCTTGAGATGCGACGGGAACGCCGGGAATTCTTTCCCGTTGAAAGCAGGGAAAGGATCCCTCATCTCGAGCTACGAGGGGGAAACGGGGCTCCTCTGGATGTGGGCGGGACCATCGTGCTTCCTCTCGAGTGGAGACGGGTATGGCGGTGAACTTCTTGAGTTGCAGCAAGGGTGTGAAAGACCCTTTCGAAGTTCCAGAGGTTAGGTGTCATTAGTCTCCAGACGCCTCATTGGAAATAGGCCTCATCTCGGCTGGAAGGGAGAACTTCCTGGATTTTCTCGAGTTGCGGCAGGTGTTCTCGAGTTACGACGGGGACCTCAGGGACCCGCCATGGTGGCCTCAGGAAAGGCCAGTCCCCATGCGAGTTGCTAGGGGGCCTCTCAGGATTCCTCTCCCGTCGATACCGGGGCCAAAAACCTTGTGTGAAGTCAGGGCCGGAACCGGGGATTCCTCTCAGGGGCTGACATGGATCTTTGGGTACTTCTGGAGTCTCCCCAGGGGAGTCAGGCCTCGTCTCGAGTGGGGGCATGCACGTGCGCTTTCCTTCCAGGCTGTAGCAGCAATGTCACGCTTCTCGTCGCGTGGATCAAAGGATCTGTGGTTTTCCCTCTAGGCTTTCCCTCGAGGCTTTCCCACAGGGTTGTCCCACGTGCCGCCGTGGTGTGAGTCGATCCTCGGCGTGAAAGATTAGCCAGTGCAGGGCAAAGAGGTTCCTCTGGAATGGACTGAGACATCTGGGGGACTCTTGGAATGGTGGTACGACCATGGAGTTCCTCTCGCCTTTCCTTTTGAGAGTGCCTCCTCTTGAGATGCGACGGGAACGCCGGGAATTCTTTCCCGTTGAAAGCAGGGAAAGGATCCCTCATCTCGAGCTACGAATGTGAAACGGGGCTCCTCTGGATGTGGGCGGGACCATCGTGCTTCCTCTCGAGTGGAGACGAGTATGGCGGTGAACTTCTTGAGTTGCAGCAAGGGTGTGAAAGACCCTTTCGAAGTTCCAGAGGTTAGGTGTCATTAGTCTCCAGACGCCTCATCGGAAATAGGCCTCATCTCGCCTGGAAGGGAGAACTTCCTGGATTTTCTCGAGTTGCGGCAGGTGTTCTCGAGTTACGACGGGGACCTCAGGGACCCGCCATGGTGGCCTCAGGAAAGGCCAGTCCCCATGCGAGTTGCTAGGGGGCCTCTCAGGATTCCTCTCCCGTCGATACCGGGGCCAAAAACCTTGTGTGGAGTCAGGGTCGGAACCGAGGTTTCCTCTCAGAGGTGACATGGAACTTTGGGTATTTCTGGAGTCTCCCCAGGGGAGTCAGGCCTCGTCTCGAGTGGGGGCATGCATGTGCGCTTTCCTTCCAGGCTGTAGCAGCAATGTCACGCTTCCCGTCGCGTGGATCAAAGGATCTGTGGTTTTCCCTCGAGGCTTTCCCTCGAGGCTTTCCCACAGGGATGTCCCACGTGCCACCGTGGTGTGAGTCGTTCCTCGGCGTGAAAGATGAGCCAGTGCAGGGCAAAGAGGTTCCTCTGCAATGGACTGAGACATCTGGGGGACTCTTGGAATGGTGGTACGACCATGGAGTTCCTCTCGCCTTTCCTGTTGAGAGTGCCTCCTCTTGAGATGCGACGGGAACGCCGGGAAATCTTTCCCGTTGAAAGCAGGGAAAGGATCCCTCATCTCGAGCTACGAGGGGGAAACGGGGCTCCTCTGGATGTGGGCGGGACCATCGTGCTTCCTCTCGAGTGGAGACGGGTATGGCGGTGAACTTCTTGAGTTGCAGCAAGGGTGTGAAAGACCCTTTCGAAGTTCCAGAGGTTAGGTGTCATTAGTCTCCAGACGCCTCATTGGAAATAGGCCTCATCTCGGCTGGAAGGGAGAACTTCCTGGATTTTCTCGAGTTGCGGAAGGTGTTCTCGAGTTACGACGGGGACCTCAGGGACCCGCCATGATGGCCTCAGGAAAGGCCAGTCCCCATGCGAGTTGCTAGGGGGCCTCTCAGGATCCCTCTCCCGTCGATACCGGGGCCAAAAACCTTGTGTGAAGTCAGGGCCGGAACCGGGGATTCCTCTCAGGGGCTGACATGGATCTTTGGGTACTTCTGGAGTCTCCCCAGGGGAGTCAGGCCTCGTCTCGAGTGGGGGCATGCACGTGCGCTTTCCTTCCAGGCTGTAGCAGCAATGTCACGCTTCTCGTCGCGTGGATCAAAGGATCTGTGGTTTTCCCTCTAGGCTTTCCCTCGAGGCTTTCCCACAGGGTTGTCCCACGTGCCGCCGTGGTGTGAGTCTATCCTCGGCGTGAAAGATTAGCCAGTGCAGGGCAAAGAGGTTCCTCTGGAATGGACTGAGACATCTGGGGGACTCTTGGAATGGTGGTACGACCATGGAGTTCCTCTCGCCTTTCCTGTTGAGAGTGCCTCCTCTTGAGATGCGACGGGAACGCCGGGAATTCTTTCCCGTTGAAAGCAGGGAAAGGATCCCTCATCTCGAGCTACGAGGGGGAAACGGGGCTCCTCTGGATGTGGGCGGGACCATCGTGCTTCCTCTCGAGTGGAGACGGGTATGGCGGTGAACTTCTTGAGTTGCAGCAAGGGTGTGAAAGACCCTTTCGAAGTTCCAGAGGTTAGGTGTCATTAGTCTCCAGACGCCTCATTGGAAATAGGCCTCATCTCGGCTGGAAGGGAGAACTTCCTGGATTTTCTCGAGTTGCGGCAGGTGTTCTCGAGTTACGACGGGGACCTCAGGGACCCGCCATGGTGGCCTCAGGAAAGGCCAGTCCCCATGCGAGTTGCTAGGGGGCCTCTCAGGATTCCTCTCCCGTCGATACCGGGGCCAAAAACCTTGTGTGAAGTCAGGGCCGGAACCGGGGATTCCTCTCAGGGGCTGACATGGATCTTTGGGTACTTCTGGAGTCTCCCCAGGGGAGTCAGGCCTCGTCTCGAGTGGGGGCATGCACGTGCGCTTTCCTTCCAGGCTGTAGCAGCAATGTCACGCTTCTCGTCGCGTGGATCAAAGGATCTGTGGTTTTCCCTCTAGGCTTTCCCTCGAGGCTTTCCCACAGGGTTGTCCCACGTGCCGCCGTGGTGTGAGTCGATCCTCGGCGTGAAAGATTAGCCAGTGCAGGGCAAAGAGGTTCCTCTGGAATGGACTGAGACATCTGGGGGACTCTTGGAATGGTGGTACGACCATGGAGTTCCTCTCGCCTTTCCTGTTGAGAGTGCCTCCTCTTGAGATGCGACGGGAACGCCGGGAATTCTTTCCCGTTGAAAGCAGGGAAAGGATCCCTCATCTCGAGCTACGAGGGGGAAACGGGGCTCCTCTGGATGTGGGCGGGACCATCGTGCTTCCTCTCGAGTGGAGACGGGTATGGCGGTGAACTTCTTGAGTTGCAGCAAGGGTGTGAAAGACCCTTTCGAAGTTCCAGAGGTTAGGTGTCATTAGTCTCCAGACGCCTCATCGGAAATAGGCCTCATCTCGCCTGGAAGGGAGAACTTCCTGGATTTTCTCGAGTTGCGGCAGGTGTTCTCCAGTTACGACGGGGACCTCAGGGACCCGCCATGGTGGCCTCATGAAAGGCCAGTCCCCATGCGAGTTGCTAGGGGGCCTCTCAGGATTCCTCTCCCGTCGATAACGGGGCCAAAAACCTTGTGTGGAGTCAGGGTCGGAACCGAGGTTTCCTCTCAGAGGTGACATGGAACTTTGGGTATTTCTGGAGTCTCCCCAGGGGAGTCAGGCCTCGTCTCGAGTGGGGGCATGCATGTGCGCTTTCCTTCCAGGCAGTAGCAGCAATGTCACGCTTCCCGTCGCGTGGATCAAAGGATCTGTGGTTTTCCCTCGAGGCTTTCCCTCGAGGCTTTGCCACAGGGATGTCCCACGTGCCACCGTGGTGTGAGTCGATCCTCGGCGTGAAAGATGAGCCAGTGGAGGGCAAAGAGGTTCCTCTGGAATGGACTGAGACATCTGGGGGACTCTTGGAATGGTGGTACGACCATGGAGTTCCTCTCGCCTTTCCTGTTGAGAGTGCCTCCTCTTGAGATGCGACGGGAACGCCGGGAATTCTTTCCCGTTGAAAGCAGGGAAAGGATCCCTCATCTCGAGCTACGAGGGGGAAACGGGGCTCCTCTGGATGTGGGCGGGACCATCGTGCTTCCTCTCGAGTGGAGACGGGTATGGCGGTGAACTTCTTGAGTAGCAGCAAGGGTGTGAAAGACCCTTTCGAAGTTCCAGAGGTTAGGTGTCATTAGTCTCCAGACGCCTCATCGGAAATAGGCCTCATCTCGGCTGGAAGGGAGAACTTCCTGGAGTTTCTCGAGTTGCGGCAGGTGTTCTCAAGTTACGACGGGGACCTCAGGGACCCGTCATGGTGGCCTCAGGAAAGGCCATTCCCCATGCGAGTTGCTAGGGGGCCTCTCAGGATTCCTCTCCCGTCGATACCGGGGCCAAAAACCTTGTGTGGAGTCAGGGCCGGAACCGAGGTTTCCTCTCAGGGGTGACATGGATCTTTGGGTACTTCTGGAGTCTCACAAGGGGAGTCAGGACTCGTCTCGAGTGGGGGCATGCACGTGCGCTTTCCTTCCAGGCTGTAGCAGCAATGTCACGCTTCCCGTCGCGTGGATCAAAGGATCTGTGGTTTTCCCTCGAGGCTTTCCCACAGGGCTGTCACACGTGCCACCGTGGTGTGAGTCGATCCTCGGCGTGAAAGATGAGCCAGTGCAGGGCAAAGAGGTTCCTCTGGAATGGACTGAGACATCTGGGGGACTCTTGGAATGGTGGTACGACCATGGAGTTCCTCTCGCCTTTCCTGTTGAGAGTGCCTCCTCTTGAGATGCGACGGGAACGCCGGGAATTCTTTCCCGTTGAAAGCAGGGAAAGGATCCCTCATCTCGAGCTACGAGGGGGAAACGGGGCTCCTCTGGATGTGGGCGGGACCATCGTGCTTCCTCTCGAGTGGAGACGGGTATGGCGGTGAACTTCTTGAGTTGCAGCAAGGGTGTGAAAGACCCTTTCGAAGTTCCAGAGGTTAGGTGTCATTAGTCTCCAGACGCCTCATCGGAAATAGGCCTCATCTCGCCTGGAAGGGAGAACTTCCTGGATTTTCTCGAGTTGCGGCAGGTGTTCTCGAGTTACGACGGGGACCTCAGGGTCCCGCCATGGTGGCCTCAGGAAAGGCCAGTCCCCATGCGAGTTGCTAGGGGGCCTCTCAGGATTCCTCTCCCGTCGATACCGGGGCCAAAAACCTTGTGTGAAGTCAGGGCCGGAACCGGGGATTCCTCTCAGGGGCTGACATGGATCTTTGGGTACTTCTGGAGTCTCCCCAGGGGAGTCAGGCCTCGTCTCGAGTGGGGGCATGCACGTGCGCTTTCCTTCCAGGCTGTAGCAGCAATGTCACGCTTCTCGACGCGTGGATCAAAGGATCTGTGGTTTTCCCTCTAGGCTTTCCCTCGAGGCTTTCCCACAGGGTTGTCCCACGTGCCGCCGTGGTGTGAGTCTATCCTCGGCGTGAAAGATTAGCCAGTGCAGGGCAAAGAGGTTCCTCTGGAATGGACTGAGACATCTGGGGGACTCTTGGAATGGTGGTACGACCATGGAGTTCTTCTCGCCTTTCCTGTTGAGAGTGCCTCCTCTTGAGATGCGACGGAAATGCCGGGAATTTTTTCCCGTTAAAAGCAGGGAAAGGATCCCTCATCTCGAGCTACGAGGGGAAACGGGGCTCCTCTGGATGTGGGCGGGACCATCGTGCTTCCTCTCGAGTGGAGACGGGTATGGCGGTGAACTTCTTGTGTTGCAGCAAGGGTGTGAAAGACCCTTTCGAAGTTCCAGAGGTTAGGTGTCATTAGTCTCCAGACGCCTCATTGGAAATAGGCCTCATCTCGCCTGGAAGGGAGAACATCCTGGATTTTCTCGAGTTGCGGCAGGTGTTCTCGAGTTACGACGGGGACCACAGGGAACCGCCCTGGTGGCCTCAGGAAAAGCCAGTCCCCATGCGAGTTGCTAGGGGGCCTCTCAGGATTCCTCTCCTGTCGATACCGGGGCCAAAAAGCTTGTGTGGAGTAAGGGCCGGAACCGAGGTTTTCTCTCAGGGGTGACATGGAACTTTGGGTATTTCTGGAGTCTCCCCAGGGGAGTCACGCCTCGTCTTGAGTGGGGGCATGCACGTGCGCTTTCCTTCCAGGCTGTAGCAGCAATGTCACGCTTCCCGTCGCGTGGATCAAAGGATCTGTGGTTTTCCCTCGAGGCTTTCCCACAGGGCTGTCCCACGTGCCACCGTGGTGTGAGTCGATCCTCGGCGTGAAAGATGAGCCAGTGCAGGGCAAAGAGGTTCCTCTGGAATGGACTGAGACATCTGGGGGACTCTTGGAATGGTGGTACGACCATGGAGATCCTCTCGCCTTTCCTGTTGAGAGTGCCTCCTCTTGAGATGCGACGGGAACGCCGGGAATTCTTTCCCGTTGAAAGCAGGGAAAGGATCCCTCATCTCGAGCTACGAGGGGGAAACGGGGCTCCTCTGGATGTGGGCGGGACCATCGTGCTTCCTCTCGAGTGGAGACGGGTATGGCGGTGAACTTCTTGAGTAGCAGCAAGGGTGTGAAAGACCCTTTCGAAGTTCCAGAGGTTAGGTGTCATTAGTCTCCAGACGCCTCATTGGATATAGGCCTCATCTGACCTTGAAGGGAGAACTTCCTGGATTTTCTCGAGTTGCGGCAGGTGTTCTCGAGTTACGACGGGGACCTCAGGGACCCGCCATGGTGGCCTCAGGAGAGGCCAGTCCCCATGCGAGTTGCTAGGGGGCCTCTCGGGATTCCTCTCCCGTCGATACCGGGGCCAAGAACCTTGTGTGGAGTCAGGGCCCGAACCGAGGATTCCTCTCAGGGGCTGACATGGATCTTTGGGTACTTCTGGAGTCTCCCCACTGGAGTCAGGCCTCGTTTCGAGTGGGGGCATGCACGAGCGCTTTTCTTCCAGGCTGTAGCAGCAATGTCACGCTTCCGTTGCGTGGATCAAAGGATCTGTGGTTTTCCCTCGAGGCTTTCCCTCGAGGCTTTGCCACAGGGCTCTCCCACGTGCCACCGTGGTGTGAGTCGATCCTCGGCGTGAATGATGAGCCAGTGCAGGGCAAAGAGGTTCCTCTGGAATGGACTGAGACATCTGGGGGACTCTTGGAATGGTGGTACGACCATGGAGTTCCTCTCGCCTTTCCTGTTGAGAGTGCCTCCTCTTGAGATGCGACAGGAACGCCGGGAATTCTTTCCCGTTGAAAGCAGGGAAAGGATCCCTCATCTCGAGCTACGAGGGGGAAACGGGGCTCCTCTGGATGTGGGCGGGACCATCGTGCTTCCTCTCGAGTGGAGACGGGTATGGCGGTGAACTTCTTGAGTAGCAGCAAGGGTGTGAAAGACCCTTTCGAAGTTCCAGAGGTTAGGTGTCATTAGTCTCCAGACGCCTCATCGGAAATAGGCCTCATCTCGGCTGGAAGGGAGAACTTCCTGGATTTTCTCGAGTTGCGGCAGGTGTTCTCGAGTTACGACGGGGACCTCAGGGACCCGCCATGGTGGCCTCAGGAAAGGCCACTCCCCATGCGAGTTGCTAGGGGGCCTCTCAGGATTCCTCTCCCGTCGATACCGGGGCCAAAAACCTTGTGTGGAGTCAGGGCCGGAAACGAGGTTTCCTCTCAGGGGTGACATGGATCTTTGGGTACTTCTGGAGTCTCCCTAGGGGAGTCAGGCCTCGTCTCGAGTGGGGGCATGCACGTGCGCTTTCCTTCCAGGCTGTAGCAGCAATGTCACGCTTCCCGTCGCGTGGATCAAAGGATCTGTGGTTTTCCCTCGAGGCTTTCCCACAGGGCTGTCCAACGTTCCACCGTGGTGTGAGTCGATCCTCGGCGTGAAAGATGAGCCAGTGCAGGGCAAAGAGGTTCCTCTGGAATGGACTGAGACATCTGGGGGACTCTTGGAATGGTGGTACGACCATGGAGATCCTCTCGCCTTTCCTGTTGAGAGTGCCTCCTCTTGAGATGCGACGGGAACGCCGGGAATTCTTTCCCGTTGAAAGCAGGGAAAGGATCCCTCATCTCGAGCTACGAGGGGGAAACGGGGCTCCTCTGGATGTGGGCGGGACCATCGTGCTTCCTCTCGAGTGGAGACGGGTATGGCGGTGAACTTCTTGAGTTGCAGCAAGGGTGTGAAAGACCCTTTCGAAGTTCCAGAGGTTAGGTGTCATTAGTCTCCAGACGCCTCATCGGAAATAGGCCTCATCTCGCCTGGAAGGGAGAGCTTCCTGGATTTTCTCGAGTTGCGGCAGGTGTTCTGGAGTTACGACGGTGACCTCAGGGACCCGCCCTGGTGGCCTCAGGAGAGGCCAGTCCCCATGGGAGTTGCTAGGGGGCCTCTCGGGATTCCTCTCCCGTCGATACCTGGGCCAAAAACCTTGTGTGGAATCAGGGCCGGAACCGAGGATTCCTCTCAGGGGCTGACATGGATCTTTGGGTACTTCTGGAGTCTCCCCAGGGGAGTCAGGCCTCGTCTCGAGTGGGGGCATGCACGTGCGCTTTCCTTCCAGGCTGTAGCAGCAATGTCACGCTTCCCGTGGCCTGGATCAAAGGATCTGTGGTTTTCCCTCGAGCCTTTCCCTCGAGGCTTTCCCACAGGGCTGTCCCACGTGCCACCCTGGTGTGAGTCGATCCTCGGCGTGAAAGATGAGCCAGTGCAGGGCAAAGAGGTTCCTCAGGAATGGACTGAGACATCTGGGGGACTCTTGGAATGGTGGTACGACCATGGAGTTCCTCTCGCCTTTCCTGTTGAGAGTGCCTCCTCTTGAGATGCGACGGGAACGCCGGGAATTCTTTCCCGTTGAAAGGAGGGAAAGGATCCCTCATCTCGAGCTACGAGGGGGAAACGGGGCTCCTCTGGATGTGGGCGGGACCATCGTGCTTCCTCTCGAGTGGAGACGGGTATGGTGGTGAACTTCTTGAGTTGCAGCAAGGGTGTGAAAGACCCTTTCGAAGTTCCAGAGGTTAGGTGTCATTAGTCTCCAGACGCCTCATCGGAAATAGGCCTCATCTCGCCTGGAAGGGAGAACTTCCTGGATTTTCGCGAGTTGCGGCAGGTGTGCTCGAGTTACGACGGGGACCTCAGGGACCCGCCCTGGTGGCCTCAGGAGAGGCCAGTCCCCATGCGAGTTGCTAGGGGGCCTCTAGGGATTCCTCTTCCATCGATACCGGGGCCAAAAACCTTGTGTGGAGTCAGGGCCGGAATCGAGGATTCCTCTCAGGGGCTGACATTGATCTTTGGGTACTTCTGGAGTCTCCCCAGGGGAGTCAGGCCTCGTCTCGAGTGGGGGCATGCACGTGCGCTTTCCTTCCAGGCTGTACCAGCAATGTCAGGCTTCCCGTCGCGTGGATCAAAGGATCTGTGGTTTTCCCTCGAGGCTTTCCCTCGAGGCTTTGCCACAGGGCTGTCCCACGTGCCACCGTGGTGTGAGTCGATCCTCGCCGTGAATGATGAGCCAGTGCAGGGCAAAGAGGTTCCTCTGGAATGGACTGAGACATCTGGGGGACTCTTGGAATGGTGGTACGACCATGGAGTTCCTCTCGCCTTTCCTGTTGAGAGTGCCTCCTCTTGAGATGCGACAGGAACGCCGGGAATTCTTTCCCGTTGAAAGCAGGGAAAGGATCCCTCATCTCGAGCTACGAGGGGGAAACGGGGCTCCTCTGGATGTGGGCGGGACCATCGTGCTTCCTCTCGAGTGGAGACGGGTATGGCGGTGAACTTCTTGAGTAGCAGCAAGGGTGTGAAAGACCCTTTCGAAGTTCCAGAGGTTAGGTGTCATTAGTCTCCAGACGCCTCATCGGAAATAGGCCTCATCTCGGCTGGAAGGGAGAACTTCCTGGATTTTCTCGAGTTGCGGCAGGTGTTCTCGAGTTACGACGGGGACCTCAGGGACCCGCCATGGTGGCCTCAGGAAAGGCCAGTCCCCATGCGAGTTGCTAGGGGGCCTCTCAGGATTCCTCTCCCGTCGATACCGGGGCCAAAAACCTTGTGTGGAGTAAGGGCCGGAACCGAGGTTTTCTCTCAGGGGTGACATGGAACTTTGGGTATTTCTGGAGTCTCCCCAGGGGAGTTAGGCCTCGTCTCGAGTGGGGGCATGCACGTGCGCTTTCCTTCCAGGCTGTAGCAGCAATGTCACGCTTCCCGTCGCGTGGATCAAAGGATCTGTGGTTTTCCCTCGAGGCTTTCCCACAGGGCTGTCCCACGTGCCACCGTGGTGTGAGTCAATCCTCGGCGTGAAAGATGAGCCAGTGCAGGGCAAAGAGGTTCCTCTGGAATGGACTGAGACATCTGGGGGACTCTTGGAATGGTGGTACGACCATGGAGATCCTCTCGCCTTTCCTGTTGAGAGTGCCTCCTCTTGAGATGCGACGGGAACGCCGGGAATTCTTTCCCGTTGAAAGCAGGGAAAGGATCCCTCATCTCGAGCTACGAGGGGGAAACGGGGCTCCTCTGGATGTGGGCGGGACCATCGTGCTTCCTCTCGAGTGGAGACGGGTATGGCGGTGAACTTCTTGAGTAGCAGCAAGGGTGTGAAAGACCCTTTCGAAGTTCCAGAGGTTAGGTGTCATTAGTCTCCAGACGCCTCATTGGAAATAGGCCTCATCTGACCTGGAAGGGAGAACTTCCTGGATTTTCTCGAGTTGCGGCAGGTGTTCTCGAGTTACGACGGGGACCTCAGGGACCCGCCCTGGTGGCCTCAGGAGAGGCCAGTCCCCATGCGAGTTGCTAGGGGGCCTCTCGGGATTCCTCTCCCGTCGATACCGGGGCCAAGAACCTTGTGTGGAGTCAGGGCCCGAACCGAGGATTCCTCTCAGGGGCTGACATGGATCTTTGGGTACTTCTGGAGTCTCCCCACTGGAGTCAGGCCTCGTTTCGAGTGGGGGCATGCACGAGCGCTTTTCTTCCAGGCTGTAGCAGCAATGTCACGCTTCCCGTTGCGTGGATCAAAGGATCTGTGGTTTTCCCTCGAGGCTTTCCCTCGAGGCTTTGCCACAGGGCTGTCCCACGTGCCACCGTGGTGTGAGTCGATCCTCGGCGTGAATGATGAGCCAGTGCAGGGCAAAGAGGTTCCTCTGGAATGGACTGAGACATCTGGGGGACTCTTGGAATGGTGGTACGACCATGGAGTTCCTCTCGCCTTACCTGTTGAGAGTGCCTCCTCTTGAGATGCGACGGGAACGCCGGGAATTCTTTCCCGTTGAAAGCAGGGAAAGGATCCCTCATCTCGAGCTACGAGGGGGAAACGGGGCTCCTCTGGATGTGGGCGGGACCATCGTGCTTCCTCTCGAGTGGAGACGGGTATGGCGGTGAACTTCTTGAGTAGCAGCAAGGGTGTGAAAGACCCTTTCGAAGTTCCAGATGTTAGGTGTCATTAGTCTCCAGATGCCTCATAGGAAATAGGCCTCATCTCGCCTGGAAGGGAGAACTTCCTGGATTTTCTCGAGTTGCGGCAGGTGTTCTCGAGTTACGACGGGGACCTCAGGGACCCGCCATGGTGGCCTCAGGAAAGGCCAGTCCCCATGCGAGTTGCTAGGGGGCCTCTCAGGATTCCTCTCCCGTCGATACCGGGGCCAAAAACCTTGTGTGGAGTAAGGGTCGGAACCGAGGTTTTCTCTCAGGGGTGACATGGAACTTTGGGTATTTCTGGAGTCTCCCCAGGGGAGTCACGCCTCGTCTCGAGGGGGGCATGCACGTGCGCTTTCCTTCCAGGCTGTAGCAGCAATGTCACGCTTCCCGTCGCGTGGATCAAAGGATCTGTGGTTTTCCCTCGAGGCTTTCCCACAGGGCTGTCCCACGTGCCACCGTGGTGTGAGTCGATCCTCGGCGTGAAAGATGAGCCAGTGCAGAGCAAAAGGTTCCTCTGGAGTGGACTGAGACATCTGGGGGACTCTTGGAATGGTGGTACGACCATGGAGATCCTCTCGCCTTTCCTGTTGAGAGTGCCTCCTCTTGAGATGCGACGGGAACGCCGGGAATTCTTTCCCGTTGAAAGCAGGGAAAGGATCCCTCATCTCGAGCTACGAGGGGGAAACGGGGCTCCTCTGGATGTGGGCGGGACCATCGTGCTTCCTCTCGAGTGGAGACGGGTATGGCGGTGAACTTCTTGAGTAGCAGCAAGGGTGTGAAAGACCCTTTCGAAGTTCCAGAGGTTAGGTGTCATTAGTCTCCAGACGCCTCATTGGAAATAGGCCTCATCTGACCTGGAAGGGAGAACTTCCTGGATTTTCTCGAGTTGCGGCAGGTGTTCTCGAGTTACAACGGGGACCTCAGGGACCCGCCCTGGTGGCCTCAGGAGAGGTCAGTCCCCATGCGAGTTGCTAGGGGGCCTCTCGGGATTCCTCTCCCATCGATACCGGGGCCAAGAACCTTGTGTGGAGTCAGGGCCCGAACCGAGGATTCCTCTCAGGGGCTGACATGGATCTTTGGGTACTTCTGGAGTCTCCCCACTGGAGTCAGGCCTCGTTTCGAGTGGGGGCATGCACGAGCGCTTTTCTTCCAGGCTGTAGCAGCAATGTCACGCTTCCCGTTGCGTGGATCAAAGGATCTGTGGTTTTCCCTCGAGGCTTTCCCTCGAGGCTTTGCCACAGGGCTGTCCCACGTGCCACCGTGGTGTGAGTCGATCCTCGGCGTGAATGATGAGCCAGTGCAGGGCAAAGAGGTTCCTCTGGAATGGACTGAGACATCTGGGGGACTCTTGGAATGGTGGTACGACCATGGAGTTCCTCTCGCCTTTCCTGTTGAGAGTGCCTCCTCTTGAGATGCGACAGGAACGCCGGGAATTCTTTCCCGTTGAAAGCAGGGAAAGGATCCCTCATCTCGAGCTACGAGGGGGAAACGGGGCTCCTCTGGATGTGGGCGGGACCATCGTGCTTCCTCTCGAGTGGAGACGGGTATGGCGGTGAACTTCTTGAGTAGCAGCAAGGGTGTGAAAGACCCTTTCGAAGTTCCAGAGGTTAGGTGTCATTAGTCTCCAGACGCCTCATCGGAAATAGGCCTCATCTCGGCTGGAAGGGAGAACTTCCTGGATTTTCTCGAGTTGCGGCAGGTGTTCTCGAGTTACGACGGGGACCTCAGGGACCCGCCATGGTGGCCTCAGGAAAGGCCACTCCCCATGCGAGTTGCTAGGGGGCCTCTCAGGATTCCTCTCCCGTCGATACCGGGGCCAAAAACCTTGTGTGGAGTCAGGGCCGGAAACGAGGTTTCCTCTCAGGGGTGACATGGATCTTTGGGTACTTCTGGAGTCTCCCTAGGGGAGTCAGGCCTCGTCTCGAGTGGGGGCATGCACGTGCGCTTTCCTTCCAGGCTGTAGCAGCAATGTCACGCTTCCCGTCGCGTGGATCAAAGGATCTGTGGTTTTCCCTCGAGGCTTTCCCACAGGGCTGTCCAACGTTCCACCGTGGTGTGAGTCGATCCTCGGCGTGAAAGATGAGCCAGTGCAGGGCAAAGAGGTTCCTCTGGAATGGACTGAGTCATCTGGGGGACTCTTGGAATGGTGGTACGACCATGGAGATCCTCTCGCCTTTCCTGTTGAGAGTGCCTCCTCTTGAGATGCGACGGGAACGCCGGGAATTCTTTCCCGTTGAAAGCAGGGAAAGGATCCCTCATCTCGAGCTACGAGGGGGAAACGGGGCTCCTCTGGATGTGGGCGGGACCATCGTGCTTCCTCTCGAGTGGAGACGGGTATGGCGGTGAACTTCTTGAGTTGCAGCAAGGGTGTGAAAGACCCTTTCGAAGTTCCAGAGGTTAGGTGTCATTAGTCTCCAGACGCCTCATCGGAAATAGGCCTCATCTCGCCTGGAAGGGAGAGCTTCCTGGATTTTCTCGAGTTGCGGCAGGTGTTCTGGAGTTACGACGGGGACCTCAGGGACCCGCCCTGGTGGCCTCAGGAGAGGCCAGTCCCCATGCGAGTTGCTAGGGGGCCTCTCGGGATTCCTCTCCCGTCGATACCTGGGCCAAAAAGCTTGTGTGGAGTCAGGGCCGGAACCGAGGATTCCTCTCAGGGGCTGACATGGATCTTTGGGTACTTCTGGAGTCTCCCCAGGGGATTCAGGCCTCGTCTCGAGTGGGGGCATGCACGTGCGCTTTCCTTCCAGGCTGTAGCAGCAATGTCACGCTTCCCGTGGCCTGGATCAAAGGATCTGTGGTTTTCCCTTGAGGCTTTCCCTCGAGGCTTTCCCACAGGGCTGTCCCACGTGCCACCCTGGTGTGAGTCGATCCTCGGCGTGAAAGATGAGCCAGTGCAGGGCAAAGAGGTTCCTCAGGAATGGACTGAGACATCTGGGGGACTCTTGGAATGGTGGTACTACCATGGAGTTCCTCTCGCCTTTCCTGTTGAGAGTGCCTCCTCTTGAGATGCGACGGGAACGCCGGGAATTCTTTCCCGTTGAAAGGAGGGAAAGGATCCCTCATCTCGAGCTACGAGGGGGAAACGGGGCTCCTCTGGATGTGGGCGGGACCATCGTGCTTCCTCTCGAGTGGAGACGGGTATGGTGGTGAACTTCTTGAGTTGCAGCAAGGGTGTGAAAGACCCTTTCGAAGTTCCAGAGGTTAGGTGTCATTAGTCTCCAGACGCCTCATCGGAAATAGGCCTCATCTCGCCTGGAAGGGAGAACTTCCTGGATTTTCGGGAGTTGCGGCAGGTGTGCTCGAGTTACGACGGGGACCTCAGGGACCCGCCCTGGTGGCCTCAGGAGAGGCCAGTCCCCATGCGAGTTGCTAGGGGGCCTCTCGGGATTCCTCTTCCATCGATACCGGGGCCAAAAACCTTGTGTGGAGTCAGGGCCGGAACCGAGGATTCCTCTCAGGGGCTGACATGGATCTTTGGGTACTTCTGGAGTCTCCCCAGGGGAGTCAGGCCTCGTCTCGAGTGGGGGCATGCACGTGCGCTTTCCTTCCAGGCTGTACCAACAATGTCAGGCTTCCCGTCGCGTGGATCAAAGGATCTGTGGTTTTCCCTCGAGGCTTTCCCTCGAGGCTTTGCCACAGGGCTGTCCCACGTGCCACCGTGGTGTGAGTCGATCCTCGGCGTGAATGATGAGCCAGTGCAGGGCAAAGAGGTTCCTCTGGAATGGACTGAGACATCTGGGGGACTCTTGGAATGGTGGTACGACCATGGAGTTCCTCTCGCCTTTCCTGTTGAGAGTGCCTCCGCTTGAGATGCGACAGGAACGCCGGGAATTCTTTCCCGTTGAAAGCAGGGAAAGGATCCCTCATCTCGAGCTACGAGGGGGAAACGGGGCTCCTCTGGATGTGGGCGGGACCATCGTGCTTCCTCTCGAGTGGAGACGGGTATGGCGGTGAACTTCTTGAGTAGCAGCAAGGGTGTGAAAGACCCTTTCGAAGTTCCAGAGGTTAGGTGTCATTAGTCTCCAGACGCCTCATCGGAAATAGGCCTCATCTCGCCTGGAAGGGAGAACTTCCTGGATTTTCTCGAGTTGCGGCAGGTGTTCTCGAGTTACGACGGGGACCTCAGGGACCCGCCCTGGTGGCCTCAGGAGAGGCCAGTCCCCATGCGAGTTGCTAGGGGGCCTCTCAGGATTCCTCTCCCGTCGATACCGGGGCCAAAAACCTTGTGTGGAGTCAGGGCCGGAAATGAGGTTTCCTCTCAGGGGTGACATGGATCTTTGGGTACTTCTGGAGTCTCCCTAGGGGAGTCAGGCCTCGTCTCGAGTGGGGGCATGCACGTGCGCTTTCCTTCCAGGCTGTAGCAGCAATGTCACGCTTCCCGTGGCCTGGATGAAAGGATCTGTGGTTTTCCCTCGAGGCTTTCCCTCGAGGTTTTCCCACAGGGCTGTCCCACGTGCCACCGTGGTGTGAGTCGATCCTCGGCGTGAAAGATGAGCCAGTGCAGGGCAAAGAGGTTCCTCTGGAATGAACTGAGACATCTTGGGGACTCTTGGAATGTTGGTATGACCATGGAGTTCCTCTCGCCTTTCCTGTTGAGAGTGCCTCCTCTTGAGATGCGACGGGAACGCCGGGAATTCTTTCCCGTTGAAACCAGGGAAAGGATCCCTCATCTCGAGCTACGAGGGGGAAACGGGGCTCCTCTGGATGTGGGCGGGACCATCGTGCTTCCTCTCGAGTGGAGACGGGTATGGCGGTGAACTTCTTGAGTTGCAGCAAGGGTGTGAAAGACCCTTTCGAAGTTCCAGAGGTTAGGTGTCATTAGTCTCCAGACGCCTCATCGAAAATAGGCCTCATCTCGCCTGGAAGGGAGAACTTCATGGATTTTCTCGAGTTGCAGCAGGTGTTCTCGAGTTACGACGGGGACCTCAGGGACCCGCCCTGGTGGCCTCAGGAGAGGCCAGTCCCCATGCGAGTTGCTAGGGGGCCTCTCGGGATTCCCCTCCCGTCGATACCGGGGCCAAAAACCTTGTGTGGAGTCAGGGCCGGAACCGAGGATTCCTCTCAGGGGCTGACATGGATCTTTGGGTACTTCTGGAGTCTCCCCAGGGGAGTCAGGCCTCGTCTCGAGTGGGGGCATGCACGTGCGCTTTCCTTCCAGGCTGTAGCAGCAATGTCACACTTCCCGTGGCCTGGATCAAAGGATCTGTGGTTTTCCCTCGAGGCTTTCCCTCGAGGCTTTCCCACAGGGCTGTCCCACGTGCCACCGTGGTGTGAGTCGATCCTCGGCGTGAAAGATGAGCCAGTGCAGGGCAAAGAGGTTGCTCTGGAATGGACTGAGACATCTGGGGGACTCTTTGAATGATGGTACGACCATGGAGTTCCTCTCGCCTTTCCTGTTGAGAGTGCCTCCTCTTGAGATGCGACGGGAACGCCGGGAATTCTTTCCCGTTGAAAGCAGGGAAAGGATCCCTCATCTCGAGCTACGAGGGGGAAACGGGGCTCCTCTGGATGTGGGCGGGACCATCGTGCTTCCTCTCGAGTGGAGATGGGTATGGCGGTGAACTTCTTGAGTTGCAGCAAGGGTGTGAAAGACCCTTTCGAAGTTCCAGAGGTTAGGTGTCATTAGTCTCCAGACGCCTCATCGGAAATAGGCCTCATCTCGCCTGGAAGGGAGAACTTCCTGGATTTTCTCGAGTTGCGGCAGGTGTTCTCGAGTTACGACGGGGACCTCAGGGACCCGCCCTGGTGGCCTCAGGAGAGGCCAGTACCCATGCGAGTTGCTAGGGGGCCTCTCGGGATTCCTCTCCTGTCGATACCGGGGCCAAAAACCTTGTGTGGAGTCAGGGCCGGAACCGAGGATTCCTCTCAGGTGCTGACATGGATCTTTGGGTACTTCTGGAGTCTCCCCAGGGGAGTCAGGCCTCGTCTCGAGTGGGGGCATGCACGTGCGCTTTCCTTCCAGGCTGTAGCAGGAATGTCACGCTTCCCGTCTCGTGGATCAAAGGATCTGTGGTTTTTCCTCGAGGCTTTCCCTCTAGGATTTCCCACAGGGCTGTCCCACGTGCCACCGTGGTGTGAGTCGATCCTCGGCGTGAAAGATGAGCCAGTGCAGGGCAAAGAGGTTCCTCTGGAATGGACTGAGACATCTGGGGGACTCTTGGAATGGTGGTATGACCATGGAGTTCCTCTCGCCTTTCCTGTTGAGAGTGCCTCCTCTTGAGATGCGACGGGAACGCCGGGAATTCTTTCCCGTTGAAAGCAGGGAAAGGATCCCTCATCTCGAGCTACGAGGGGGAAACGGGGCTCCTCTGGATGTGGGCGGGACCATCGTGCTTCCTCTCGAGTGGAGACGGGTATGGCGGTGAACTTCTTGAGTTGCAGCAAGGGTGTGAAAGACCCTTTCGAAGTTCCAGAGGTTAGGTGTCATTAGTCTCCAGACGCCTCATCGGAAATAGGCCTCATCTCGCCTGGAAGGGAGAACTTCCTGGATTTTCTCGAGTTGCGGCAGGTGTTCTTGAGGTACGACGGGGACCTCAGGGACCCGCCCTGGTGGCCTCAGGAGAGGCCAGTCCCCATGCGAGTTGCTAGGGGGCCTCTGGGGATTCCTCTCCCGTCGATACCGGGGCCAAAAACCTTGTGTGGATTCAGGGCCGGAACCGAGGATTCCTCTCAGGGGCTGACATGGAACTTTGGGTAGTTCTGGAGTCTCCCCAGGGGAGTCAGGCCTCGTCTCGAGTGGGGGCATGCACGTGCCCTTTCCTTCCAGGCTGTAGCAGCAATGTCACGCTTCCCGTGGCCTGGATCAAAGGATCTGTGGTTTTTCCTCGAGGCTTTCCCTCGAGGTTTTCCCACAGGGCTGTCACACGTGCCACCGTGGTGTGAGACGATCCTCGGCGTGAAAGATGAGCCAGTGCAGGGCAAAGAGGTTCCTCTGGAATGGACTGAGACATCTGGGGGACTCTTGGAATGGTGGTATGACCATGGAGTTCCTCTCGCCTTTCCTGTTGAGAGTGCCTCCTCTTGAGATGCGACGGGAACGCCGGGAATTCTTTCCCGTTGAAAGCAGGGAAAGGATCCCTCATCTCGAGCTACGAGGGGGAAACGGGGCTCCTCTGGATGTGGGCGGGACCATCGTGCTTCCTCTCGAGTGGAGACGGGTATGACGGTGAACTTCTTGAGTTGCAGCAAGGGTGTGAAAGACCCTTTCGAAGTTCCAGAGGTTAGGTGTCATTAGTCTCCAGACGCCTCATCGGAAATAGGCCTCATCTCGCCTGGAAGGGAGAACTTCATGGATTTTCTCGAGTTGCAGCAGGTGTTCTCGAGTTACGACGGGGACCTCAGGGACCCGCCCTGGTGGCCTCAGGAGAGGCCAGTCCCCATGCGAGTTGCTAGGGGGCCTCTCGGGATTCCCCTCCCGTCGATACCGGGGCCAAAAACCTTGTGTGGATTCAGGGCCGGAACCGAGGATTCCTCTCAGGGGCTGACATGGATCTTTGGGTACTTCTGGAGTCTCCCCAGGGGAGTCAGGCCTCGTCTCGAGTGGGGGCATGCACGTGCGCTTTCCTTCCAGGCTGTAGCAGCAATGTCACGCTTCCCGTGGCCTGGATCAAAGGATCTGTGGTTTTCCCTCGAGGCTTTCCCTCGAGGCTTTCCCACAGGGCTGTCCCACGTGCCACCGTGGTGTGAGTCGATCCTCGGCGTGAAAGATGAGCCAGTGCAGGGCAAAGAGGTTGCTCTGGAAAGGACTGAGACATCTGGGGGACTCTTTGAATGATGGTACGACCATGGAGTTCCTCTCGCCTTTCCTGTTGAGAGTGCCTCCTCTTGAGTTGCGACGGGAACGCCGGGAATTCTTTCCCGTTGAAAGCAGGGAAAGGATCCCTCATCTCGAGCTACGAGGGGGAAACGGGGCTCCTCTGGATGTGGGCGGGACCATCGTGCTTCCTCTCGAGTGGAGATGGGTATGGCGGTGAACTTCTTGAGTTGCAGCAAGGGTGTGAAAGACCCTTTCGAAGTTCCAGAGGTTAGGTGTCATTAGTCTCCAGACGCCTCATCGGAAATAGGCCTCATCTCGCCTGGAAGGGAGAACTTCCTGGATTTTCTCGAGTTGCGGCAGGTGTTCTCGAGTTACGACGGGGACCTCAGGGACCCGCCCTGGTGGCCTCAGGAGAGGCCAGTCCCCATGCGAGTTGCTAGGGGGCCTCTCGGGATTCCTCTCCCGTCGATACCGGTGCCAAAAACCTTGTGTGGAGTCAGAGCCGGAACCGAGGATTCCTCTCAGGTGCTGACATGGATCTTTGGGTACTTCTGGAGTCTCCCCAGGGGAGTCAGGTCTCGTCTCGAGTGGGGGCATGCACGTGCGCTTTCCTTCCAGGCTGTAGCAGGAATGTCACGCTTCCCGTCTCGTGGATCAAAGGATCTGTGGTTTTTCCTCGAGGCTTTCCCTCTAGGATTTCCCACAGGGCTGTCCCACGTGCCACCGTGGTGTGAGTCGATCCTCGGCGTGAAAGATGAGCCAGTGCAGGGCAAAGAGGTTCCTCTGGAATGGACTGAGACATCTGGGGGACTCTTGGAATGGTGGTATGACCATGGAGTTCCTCTCGCCTTTCCTGTTGAGAGTGCCTCCTCTTGAGATGCGACGGGAACGCCGGGAATTCTTTCCCGTTGAAAGCAGGGAAAGGATCCCTCATCTCGAGCTACGAGGGGGAAACGGGGCTCCTCTGGATGTGGGCGGGACCATCGTGCTTCCTCTCGAGTGGAGACGGGTATGGCGGTGAACTTCTTGAGTTGCAGCAAGGGTCTGAAAGACCCTTTTGAAGTTCCAGAGGTTAGGTGTCATTAGTCTCCAGACGCCTCATCGGAAATAGGCCTCATCTCGCCTGGAAGGGAGAACTTCCTGGATTTTCTCGAGTTGCGGCAGGTGTTCTCGAGTTACGACGGGGACCTCAGGGACCCGCCCTGGTGGCCTCAGGAGAGGCCAGTCCCCATGCGAGTTGCTAGGGGGCCTCTCGGGATTCCTCTCCCATCGATACCGGGGCCAAAAACCTTGTGTGGAGTCAGGGCCGGAACCGAGGATTCCTCTCAGGGGCTGACATGGATCTTTGGGTACTTCTGGAGTCTCCGCAGGGGAGTCAGGCCTCGTCTCGAGTGGGGGCATGCACGTGCGCTTTCCTTCCAGGCTGTAGCAGCAATGTCACGCTTCCCGTATCGTGGATCAAAGGATCTGTGGTTTTTCCTCGAGGCTTTCCCTCGAGGATTTCCCACAGGGCTGTCCCACGTGCCACCGTGGTGTGAGTCGATCCTCGGCGTGAAAGATGAGCCAGTGCAGGGCAAAGAGGTTCCTCTGGAATGGACTGAGACATCTGGGGGACTCTTGGAATGGTGGTATGACCATGGAGTTCCTCTCGCCTTTCCTGTTGAGAGTGCCTCCTCTTGAGATGCGACGGGAACGCCGGGAATTCTTTCCCGTTGAAAGCAGGGAAAGGATCCCTCATCTCGAGCTACGAGGGGGAAACGGGGCTCCTTTGGATGTGGGCGGGACCATCGTGCTTCCTCTCGAGTGGAGACGGGTATGGCGGTGAACTTCTTGAGTTGCAGCAAGGGTGTGAAAGACCCTTTCGAAGTTCCAGAGGTTAGGTGTCATTAGTCTCCAGACGCCTCATCGGAAATAGGCCTCATCTCGCCTGGAAGGGAGAACTTCCTGGATTTTCTCGAGTTGCGGCAGGTGTTCTCCAGTTACGACGGGGACCTCAGGGACCCGCCCTGGTGGCCTCAGGAGAGGCCAGTCCCCATGCGAGTTGCTAGGGGGCCTCTCGGGATTCCCCTCCCGTCGATACCGGGGCCAAAAACCTTGTGTGGAGTCAGGGCCGGAACCGAGGATTCCTCTCAGGGGCTGACATGGATCTTTGGGTACTTCTGGAGTCTCCCCTGGGGAGTCAGGCCTCGTCTCGAGTGGGGGCATGCACGTGCGCTTTCCTTCCAGGCTGTAGCAGCAATGTCACGCTTCCCGAGGCCTGGATCAAAGGATCTGTGGTTTTCCCTCGAGGCTTTCCCTCGAGGCTCTCCCACAGGGCTGTCCCACGTGCCACCGTGGTGTGAGTCGATCCTTGGCGTGAACGATGAGCCAGTGCAGGGCAAAGAGGTTCCTCTGGAATGGACTGAGACATCTGGGGGACTCTTGGAATGGTGGTACGACCATGGAGTTCCTCTCGCCTTTCCTGTTAAGAGTGCCTCCTCTTGAGATGCGACGGGAACGCCGGGAATTCTTTCCCCTTGAAAGCAGGGAAAGGATCCCTCATCTCGAGCTACGAGGGGGAAACGGGGCTCCTCTGGATGTGGGCGGGACCATCGTGCTTCCTCTCGAGTGGAGATGGGTATGGCGGTGAACTTCTTGAGTTGCAGCAAGGGTGTGAAAGACCCTTTCGAAGTTCCAGAGGTTAGGCGTCATTAGTCTCCAGACGCCTCATCGGAAATAGGCCTCATCTCGCCTGGAAGGGAGAACTTCCTGGATTTTCGCGAGTTGCGGCATGTGTTCTCGAGTTACGACGGGGACCTCAGGGACCCGCCCTGGTGGCCTCAGGAGAGGCTAGTCCCCATGCGAGTTGCTAGGGGGCCTCTCGGGATTCCCCTCCCGTCGATACCGGGGCCAAAAACCTTGTGTGGAGTCAGAGCCGGAACCGAGGATTCCTCTCAGGGGCTGACATGGATCTTTGGGTACTTCTGGAGTCTCCCCAGGGGAGTCAGGCCTCGTCTCGAGTGGGGGCATGCACGTGCGCTTTCTTTCCAGGCTGTAGCAGCAATGTCACGCTTCCCGTGGCCTGGATAAAAGGATCTGTGGTTTTCCCTCGAGGCTTTCCCTCGAGGCTTTCCCACAGGGCTGTCCCACGTGCCACCGTGGTGTGAGTCGATCCTCGGCGTGAAAGATGAGCCAGTGCTGGGCAAAGAGGTTGCTCTGGAATGGACTGAGACATCTGGGGGACTCTTGGAATGGTGGTACGACCATGGAGTTCCTCTCGCCTTTCCTGTTGAGAGTGCCTCCTCTTGAGATGCGACGGGAACGCCGGGAAATCTTTCCCGTTGAAAGCAGGGAAAGGATCCCTCATCTCGAGCTACGAGGGGGAAACGGGGCTCCTCTGGATGTGGGCGGGACCATCGTGCTTCCTCTCGAGTGGAGACGGGTATGGCGGTGAACTTCTTGAGTTGCAGCAAGGGTGTGAAAGACCCTTTCGAAGTTCCAGAGGTTAGGTGTCATTAGTCTCCAGACGCCTCATCGGAAATAGGCCTCATCTCGCCTGGAAGGGAGAACTTCCTGGATTTTCTCGAGTTGCGGCAGGTGTTCTCCAGTTACGACGGGGACCTCAGGGACCCGCCATGGTGGCCTCAGGAAAGGCCAGTCCCCATGCGAGTTGCTAGGGGGCCTCTCAGGATTCCTCTCCCGTCGATACCGGGGCCAAAAACCTTGTGTGGAGTAAGGGCCGGAACCGAGGTTTTCTCTCAGGGGTGACATGGAACTTTGGGTATTTCTGGAGTCTCCCCAGGGGAGTCACGCCTCGTCTCGAGTGGGGGCATGCACGTGCCCTTTCCTTCCAGGCTGTAGCAGCAATGTCACGCTTCCCGTCGCGTGGATCAAAGGATCTGTGGTTTTCCCTCGAGGCTTTCCCACAGGGCTGTCCCACGTGCCACCGTGGTGTGAGTCGATCCTCGGCGTGAAAGATGAGCCAGTGCAGGGCAAAGAGGTTCCTCTGGAATGGACTGAGACATCTGGGGGACTCTTGGAATGGTGGTACGACCATGGAGATCCTCTCGCCTTTCCTGTTGAGAGTGCCTCCTCTTGAGATGCGACGGGAACGCCGGGAATTCTTTCCCGTTGAAAGCAGGGAAAGGATCCCTCATCTCGAGCTACGAGGGGGAAACGGGGCTCCTCTGGATGTGGGCGGGACCATCGTGCTTCCTCTCGAGTGGAGACGGGTATGGCGGTGAACTTCTTGAGTAGCAGCAAGGGTGTGAAAGACCCTTTCGAAGTTCCAGAGGTTAGGTGTCATTAGTCTCCAGACGCCTCATTGGAAATAGGCCTCATCTGACCTGGAAGGGAGAACTTCCTGGATTTTCTCGAGTTGCGGCAGGTGTTCTCGAGTTACGACGGGGACCTCAGGGACCCGCCCTGGTGGCCTCAGGAGAGGCCAGTCCCCATGCGAGTTGCTAGGGGGCTTCTCGGGATTCCTCTCCCGTCGATATCGGGGCCAAGAACCTTGTGTGGAGTCAGGGCCCGAACCGAGGATTCCTCTCAGGGGCTGACATGGATCTTTGGGTACTTCTGGAGTCTCCCCAATGTAGTCAGGCCTCGTTTCGAGTGGGGGCATGCACGAGCGCTTTTCTTCCAGGCTGTAGCAGCAATGTCACGCTTCCCGTTGCGTGGATCAAAGGATCTGTGGTTTTCCCTCGAGGCTTTCCCTCGAGGCTTTGCCACAGGGCTGTCCCACGTGCCACCGTGGTGTGAGTCGATCCTCGGCGTGAATGATGAGCCAGTGCAGGGCAAAGAGGTTCCTCTGGAATGGACTGAGACATCTGGGGGACTCTTGGAATGGTGGTACGACCATGGAGTTCCTCTCGCCTTTCCTGTTGAGAGTGCCTCCTCTTGAGATGCGACAGGAACGCCGGGAATTCTTTCCCGTTGAAAGCAGGGAAAGGATCCCTCATCTCGAGCTACGAGGGGGAAACGGGGCTCCTCTGGATGTGGGCGGGACCATCGTGCTTCCTCTCGAGTGGAGACGGGTATGGCGGTGAACTTCTTGAGTAGCAGCAAGGGTGTGAAAGACCCTTTCGAAGTTCCAGAGGTTAGGTGTCATTAGTCTCCAGACGCCTCATCGGAAATAGGCCTCATCTCGGCTGGAAGGGAGAACTTCCTGGATTTTCTCGAGTTGCGGCAGGTGTTCTCGAGTTCGACGGGGACCTCAGGGACCCGCCATGGTGGCCTCAGGAAAGGCCACTCCCCATGCGAGTTGCTAGGGGGCCTCTCAGGATTCCTCTCCCGTCGATACCGGGGCCAAAAAACTTGTGTGGAGTCAGGGCCGGAAACGAGGTTTCCTCTCAGGGGTGACATGGATCTTTGGGTAATTCTGGAGTCTCCCCAGGGGAGTTAGGCCTCGTCTCGAGTGGGGGCATGCACGTGCGCTTTCCTTCCAGGCTGTAGCAGCAATATCACGCTTCCCGTGGCCTGGATCAAAGGATCTGTGGTTTTCCCTCGAGGCTTTCCCTCGAGGCTTTCCCACAGGGCTGTCCCACGTGCCACCCTGGTGTGAGTCGATCCTCGGCGTGAAAGATGAGCCAGTGCAGGGCAAAGAGGTTCCTCAGGAATGGACTGAGACATCTGGGGGACTCTTGGAATGGTGGTACGACCATGGAGTTCCTCTCGCCTTTCCTGTTGAGAGTGCCTCCTCTTGAGATGCGACGGGAACGCCGGGAATTCTTTCCCGTTGAAAGGAGGGAAAGGATCCCTCATCTCGAGCTACGAGGGGGAAACGGGGCTCCTCTGGATGTGGGCGGGACCATCGTGCTTCCTCTCGAGTGGAGACGGGTATGGTGGTGAACTTCTTGAGTTGCAGCAAGGGTGTGAAAGACCCTTTCGAAGTTCCAGAGGTTAGTTGTCATTAGTCTCCAGACGCCTCATCGGAAATAGGCCTCATCTCGCCTGGAAGGGAGAACTTCCTGGATTTTCGCGAGTTGCGGCAGGTGTGCTCGAGTTACGACGGGGACCTCAGGGACCCGCCCTGGTGGCCTCAGGAGAGGCCAGTCCCCATGCGAGTTGCTAGGGGGCCTCTCGGGATTCCTCTTCCATCGATACCGGGGCCAAAAACCTTGTGTGGAGTCAGGGCCGGAACCGAGGATTCCTCTCAGGGGCTGACATGGATCTTTGGGTACTTCTGGAGTCTCCCCAGGGGAGTCAGGCCTCGTCTCGAGTGGGGGCATGCACGTGCGCTTTCCTTCCAGGCTGTACCAGCAATGTCAGGCTTCCCGTCGCGTGGATCAAAGGATCTGTGGTTTTCCCTCGAGGCTTTCCCTCGAGGCTTTGCCACAGGGCTGTCCCACGTGCCACCGTGGTGTGAGTCGATCCTCGGCGTGAATGATGAGCCAGTGCAGGGCAAAGAGGTTCCTCTGGAATGGACTGAGACATCTGGGGGACTCTTGGAATGGTGGTACGACCATGGAGTTCCTCTCGCCTTTCCTGTTGAGAGTGCCTCCTCTTGAGATGCGACAGGAACGCCGGGAATTCTTTCCCGTTGAAAGCAGGGAAAGGATCCCTCATCTCGAGCTACGAGGGGGAAACGGGGCTCCTCTGGATGTGGGCGGGACCATCGTGCTTCCTCTCGAGTGGAGACGGGTATGGCGGTGAACTTCTTGAGTAGCAGCAAGGGTGTGAAAGACCCTTTCGAAGTTCCAGAGGTTAGGTGTCATTAGTCTCCAGACGCCTCATCGGAAATAGGCCTCATCTCGGCTGGAAGGGAGAACTTCCTGGATTTTCTCGAGTTGCGGCAGGTGTTCTCGAGTTACGACGGGGACCTCAGGGACCCGCCATGGTGGCCTCAGGAAAGGCCACTCCCCATGCGAGTTGCTAGGGGGCCTCTCAGGATTCCTCTCCCGTCGATACCGGGGCCAAAAACCTTGTGTGGAGTCAGGGCCGGAAACGAGGTTTCCTCTCAGGGGTGACATGGATCTTTGGGTACTTCTGGAGTCTCCCTAGGGGAGTCAGGCCTCGTCTCGAGTGGGGGCATGCACGTGCACTTTCCTTCCAGGCTGTAGTAGCAATGTCACGCTTCCCGTCGCGTGGATCAAAGGATCTGTGGTTTTCCCTCGAGGCTTTCCCACAGGGCTGTCCAACGTTCCACCGTGGTGTGAGTCGATACTCGGCGTGAAAGATGAGCCAGTACAGGGCAAAGAGGTTCCTCTGGAATGGACTGAGACATCTGGGGGACTCTTGGAATGGTGGTACGACCATGGAGATCCTCTCGACTTTCCTGTTGAGAGTGCCTCCTCTTGAGATGCGACGGGAACGCCGGGAATTCTTTCCCGTTGAAAGCAGGGAAAGGATCCCTCATCTCGAGCTACGAGGGGGAAACGGGGCTCCTCTGGATGTGGGCGGGACCATCGTGCTTCCTCTCGAGTGGAGACGGGTATGGCGGTGAACTTCTTGAGTTGCAGCAAGGGTGTGAAAGACCCTTTCGAAGTTCCAGAGGTTAGGTGTCATTAGTCTCCAGACGCCTCATCGGAAATAGGCCTCATCTCGCCTGGAAGGGAGAGCTTCCTGGATTTTCTCGAGTTGCGGCAGGTGTTCTGGAGTTACGACGGGGACCTCAGGGACCCGCCCTGGTGGCCTCAGGAGAGGCCAGTCCCCATGCGAGTTGCTAGGGGGCCTCTCGGGATTCCTCTCCCGTCGATACATGGGCCAAAAACCTTGTGTGGAGTCAGGGCCGGAACCGAGGATTCCTCTCAGGGGCTGACATGGATCTTTGGGTACTTCTGGAGTCTCCCCAGGGGAGTCAGGCCTCGTCTCGAGTGGGGGCATGCACGTGCGCTTTCCTTCCAGGCTGTAGCAGCAATGTCACGCTTCCCGTGGCCTGGATCAAAGGATCTGTGGTTTTCCCTCGAGGCTTTCCCTCGAGGCTTTCCCACAGGGCTGTCCCACGTGCCACCCTGGTGTGAGTCGATCCTCGGCGTGAAAGATGAGCCAGTGCAGGGCAAAGAGGTTCCTCAGGAATGGACTGAGACATCTGGGGGACTCTTGGAATGGTGGTACGACCATGGAGTTCCTCTCGCCTTTCCTGTTGAGAGTGCCTCCTCTTGAGATGCGACGGGAACGCCGGGAATTCTTTCCCGTTGAAAGGAGGGAAAGGATCCCTCATCTCGAGCTACGAGGGGGAAACGGGGCTCCTCTGGATGTGGGCGGGACCATCGTGCTTCCTCTCGAGTGGAGACGGGTATGGTGGTGAACTTCTTGAGTTGCAGCAAGGGTGTGAAAGACCCTTTCGAAGTTCCAGAGGTTAGTTGTCATTAGTCTCCAGACGCCTCATCGGAAATAGGCCTCATCTCGCCTGGAAGGGAGAACTTCCTGGATTTTCGCGAGTTGCGGCAGGTGTGCTCGAGTTACGACGGGGACCTCAGGGACCCGCCCTGGTGGCCTCAGGAGAGGCCAGTCCCCATGCGAGTTGCTAGGGGGCCTCTCGGGATTCCTCTTCCATCGATACCGGGGCCAAAAACCTTGTGTGGAGTCAGGGCCGGAACCGAGGATTCCTCTCAGGGGCTGACATGGATCTTTGGGTACTTCTGGAGTCTCCCCAGGGGAGTCAGGCCTCGTCTCGAGTGGGGGCATGCACGTGCGCTTTCCTTCCAGGCTGTACCAGCAATGTCAGGCTTCCCGTCGCGTGGATCAAAGGATCTGTGGTTTTCCCTCGAGGCTTTCCCTCGAGGCTTTGCCACAGGGCTGTCCCACGTGCCACCGTGGTGTGAGTCGATCCTCGGCGTGAATGATGAGCCAGTGCAGGGCAAAGAGGTTCCTCTGGAATGGACTGAGACATCTGGGGGACTCTTGGAATGGTGGTACGACCATGGAGTTCCTCTCGCCTTTCCTGTTGAGAGTGCCTCCTCTTGAGATGCGACAGGAACGCCGGGAATTCTTTCCCGTTGAAAGCAGGGAAAGGATCCCTCATCTCGAGCTACGAGGGGGAAACGGGGCTCCTCTGGATGTGGGCGGGACCATCGTGCTTCCTCTCGAGTGGAGACGGGTATGGCGGTGAACTTCTTGAGTAGCAGCAAGGGTGTGAAAGACCCTTTCGAAGTTCCAGAGGTTAGGTGTCATTAGTCTCCAGACGCCTCATCGGAAATAGGCCTCATCTCGACTGGAAGGGAGAACTTCCTGGATTTTCTCGAGTTGCGGCAGGTGTTCTCGAGTTACGACGGGGACCTCAGGGACCCGCCATGGTGGCCTCAGGAAAGGCCACTCCCCATGCGAGTTGCTAGGGGGCCTCTCAGGATTCCTCTCCCGTCGATACCGGGGCCAAAAACCTTGTGTGGAGTCAGGGCCGGAAACGAGGTTTCCTCTCAGGGGTGACATGGATCTTTGGGTACTTCTGGAGTCTCCCTAGGGGAGTCAGGCCTCGTCTCGAGTGGGGGCATGCACGTGCGCTTTCCTTCCAGGCTGTAGCAGCAATGTCACGCTTCCCGTCGCGTGGATCAAAGGATCTGTGGTTTTCCCTCGAGGCTTTCCCACAGGGCTGTCCAACGTTCCACCGTGGTGTGAGTCGATCCTCGGCGTGAAAGATGAGCCAGTGCAGGGCAAAGAGGTTCCTCTGGAATGGACTGAGACATCTGGGGGACTCTTGGAATGGTGGTACGACCATGGAGATCCTCTCGCCTTTCCTGTTGAGAGTGCCTCCTCTTGAGATGCGACGGGAACGCCGGGAATTCTTTCCCGTTGAAAGCAGGGAAAGGATCCCTCATCTCGAGCTACGAGGGGGAAACGGGTCTCCTCTGGATGTGGGCGGGACCATCGTGCTTCCTCTCGAGTGGAGACGGGTATGGCGGTGAACTTCTTGAGTTGCAGCAAGGGTGTGAAAGACCCTTTCGAAGTTCCAGAGGTTAGGTGTCATTAGTCTCCAGACGCCTCATCGGAAATAGGCCTCATCTCGCCTGGAAGGGAGAGCTTCCTGGATTTTCTCGAGTTGCGGCAGGTGTTCTGGAGTTACGACGGGGACCTTAGGGACCCGCCCTGGTGGCCTCAGGAGAGGCCAGTCCCCATGCGAGTTGCTAGGGGGCCTCTCGGGATTCCTCTCCCGTCGATACCTGGGCCAAAAACCTTGTGTGGAGTAAGGGCCGGAACCGAGGATTCCTCTCAGGGGCTGACATGGATCTTTGGGTACTTCTGGAGTCTCCCCAGGGGAGTCAGGCCTCGTCTCGAGTGGGGGCATGCACGTGCGCTTTCCTTCCAGGCTGTACCAGCAATGTCAGGCTTCCCGTCGCGTGGATCAAAGGATCTGTGGTTTTCCCTCGAGGCTTTCCCTCGAGGCTTTCCCACAGGGCTGTCCCACGTGCCACCCTGGTGTGAGTCGATCCTCGGCGTGAAAGATGAGCCAGTGCAGGGCAAAGAGGTTCCTCTGGAATGGACTGAGACATCTGGGGGACTCTTGGAATGGTGGTACGACCATGGAGTTCCTCTCGCCTTTCCTGTTGAGAGTGCCTCCTCTTGAGATGCGACGGGAACGCCGGGAATTCTTTCCCGTTGAAAGCAGGGAAAGGATCCCTCATCTCGAGCTACGAGGGGGAAACGGGGCTCCTCTGGATGTGGGCGGGACCATCGTGCTTCCTCTCGAGTGGAGACGGGTATGGCAGAGAACTTCTTGAGTTGCAGCAAGGGAGTGAAAGACCCTTTCGAAGTTCCAGAGGTTAGGTATCATTAGTCTCCAGACGCCTCATCGGAAATAGGCCTCATCTCGCCTGGAAGGGAGAACTTCCTGGATTTTCTCGAGTTGCGGCAGGTGTTCTCGAGTTACGACGGGGACCTCAGGGACCAGCCCTGGTGGCCTCAGGAGAGGACAATCCCCATGCGAGTTGCTAAGGGGACTCTGGGATTCCTCTCCCGTCGATACCGGGACCAAAAACCTTGTGTGGAGTCAGGGCCAGAACCGAGGTTTCCTGTCTGGGGCTGACATGGATCTTTGGGTACTTCTGGAGTCTCCCCAGGGGAGTCAGGCCTCGTCTCGAGTGGGGACAGGTACGTGCGCTTTCCTTCCAGGCTGTAGCAGCAATGTCACGCTTCCCGTGGCCTGGATCAAAGGATCTGTGGTTTTCCCTCGAGGCTTTCCCTCGAGGCTTTCCCACAGGGCTGTCCCACGTGCCACCGTGGTGTGAGTCGATGCTAGGCGTGAAAGATGAGCCAGTGTAGGGCAAAGAGGTTCCTCTGGAATGGACTGAGACATCCGGGGGAATCTTGGAATGGTGGTACGACCATGGAGTTCCTCTCGCCTTTCCTGTTGAGAGTGCCTCCTCTTGAGATGCGACGGGAACGCCGGGAATTCTTTCCCGTTGAAAGCAGGGAAATGATCCCTCATCTTGAGCTACGAGGGTGAAACGGGGCTCCTCTGGATGTGGGCGGGACCATCGTGCTTCCTCTCGAGTGGAGATGGGTATGGCGGTGAACTTCTTGAGTTGCAGCAAGGGTGTGAAAGACCCTTTCGAAGTTCCAGAGGTTAGGTGTCATTAGTCTCCAGACGCCTCATTGGAAATGGGCCTCATCTCGCCTGGAAGGGATAGCTTCCTGGATTTTCTCGAGTTGCGGCAGGTGTTCTGGAGTTACGACGGGGACCTCAGGGACCCGCCCTGGTGGCCTCAGGAGAGGCCAGTCCCCATGCGAGTTGCTAGGGGGCCTCTCGGGATTCCTCTCCCGTCGATACCGGGGCCAAAAACCTTGTGTGGAGTCAGGGCCGGAACCGAGGATTCCTCTCAGGGGCTGACATGGATCTTTGGGTACTTCTGGAGTCTCCCCAGGGGAGTCAGGCCTCGTCTCGAGTGGGGGCATGCACGTGCGCTTTCCTTCCAGGCTGTAGCAGCAATGTCACGCTTCCCGTGGCCTGGATCAAAGGATCTGTGGTTTTCCCTCGAGGCTTTCCCTCGAGGCTTTCCCACAGGGCTGTCCCACGTGCCACCCTGGTGTGAGTCGATCCTCGGCGTGAAAGATGAGCCAGTGCAGGGCAAAGAGGTTCCTCAGGAATGGACTGAGACATCTGGGGGACTCTTGGAATGGTGGTACGACCATGGAGTTCCTCTCGCCTTTCCTGTTGAGAGTGCCTCCTCTTGAGATGCGACGGGAACGCCGGGAATTCTTTCCCGTTGAAAGCAGGGAAAGGATCCCTCATCTCGAGCTACGAGGGGGAAACGGGGCTCCTCTGGATGTGGGCGGGACTATCGTGCTTCCTCTCGAGTGGACACGGGTATGGCTGTGAACTTCTTGAGTTGCAGCAAGGGTGTGAAAGACCCTTTCGAAGTTCCAGAGGTTAGGTGTCATTAGTCTCCAGAGGCCTCATCGGAAATAGGCCTCATCTCGCCTGGAAGGGAGAACTTCCTGGATTTTCTCGAGTTGCGGCAGGTGTTCTCGAGTTACGACGGGGACCTCAGGGACCCGCCCTGGTGGCCTCAGGAGAGGCCAGTCCCCATGCGAGTTGCTAGGGGGCCTCTGGGGATTCCTCTCCCGTCGATACCGGGGCCAAAAACCTTGTGTGGATTCAGGGCCGGAACCGAGGATTCCTCTCAGGGGCTGACATGGATCTTTGGGTACTTCTGGAGTCTCCCCAGGGGAGTCAGGCCTCGTCTCGAGTGGGGGCATGCACGTGAGCTTTCCTTCCAGGCTGTAGCAGCAATGTCACGCTTCCCGTGGCCTGGATCAAAGGATCTGTGGTTTTCCCTCGAGGCTTTCCCTCGAGGTTTTCCCACAGGGCTGTCCCACGTGCCACCGTGGTGTGAGTCGATCCTCGGCGTGAAAGATGAGCCAGTGCAGGGCAAAGAGGTTCCTCTGGAATGGACTGAGACATCTGGGGGACTCTTGGAATGGTGGTATGACCATGGAGTTCCTCTCGCCTTTCCTGTTGAGAGTGCCTCCTCTTGAGATGCGACGGGAACGCCGGGAATTCTTTCCCGTTGAAAGCAGGGAAAGGATCCCTCATCTCGAGCTACGAGGGGGAAACGGGGCTCCTCTGGATGTGGGCGGGACCATCGTGCTTCCTCTCGAGTGGAGACGGGTATGGCGGTGAACTTCTTGAGTTGCAGCAAGGGTGTGAAAGACCCTTTCGAAGTTCCAGAGGTTAGGTGTCATTAGTCTCCAGACGCCTCATCGGAAATAGGCCTCATCTCGCCTGGAAGGGAGAACTTCCTGGATTTTCTCGAGTTGCGGCAGGTGTTCTCGAGTTACGACGGGGACCTCAGGGACCCGCCCTGGTGGCCTCAGGAGAGGCCAGTCCCCATGCGAGTTGCTAGGGGGCCTCTCGGGATTCCCCTCCCGTCGATACCGGGGCCAAAAACCTTGTGTGGAGTCAGGGCCGGAACCGAGGATTCCTCTCAGGGGCTGACATGGATCTTTGGGTACTTCTGGAGTCTCCCCAGGGGAGTCAGGCCTCGTCTCGAGTGGGGGCATGCACGTGCGCTTTCCTTCCAGGCTGTAGCAGCAATGTCACGCTTCCCGAGGCCTGGATCAAAGGATCTGTGGTTTTCCCTCGAGGCTTTCCCTCGAGGCTCTCCCACAGGGCTGTCCCACGTGCCACCGTGGTGTGAGTCGATCCTTGGCGTGAAAGATGAGCCAGTGCAGGGCAAAGAGGTTCCTCTGGAATGGACTGAGACATCTGGGGGACTCTTGGAATGGTGGTACGACCATGGAGTTCCTCTCGCCTTTCCTGTTGAGAGTGCCTCCTCTTGAGATGCGACGGGAACGCCGGGAATTCTTTCCCCTTGAAAGCAGGGAAAGGATCCCTCATCTCGAGCTACGAGGGGGAAACGGGGCTCCTCTGGATGTGGGCGGGACCATCGTGCTTCCTCTCGAGTGGAGATGGGTATGGCGGTGAACTTCTTGAGTTGCAGCAAGGGTGTGAAAGACCCTTTCGAAGTTCCAGAGGTTAGGCGTCATTAGTCTCCAGACGCCTCATCGGAAATAGGCCTCATCTCGCCTGGAAGGGAGAACTTCCTGGATTTTCGCGAGTTGCGGCATGTGTTCTCGAGTTACGACGGGGACCTCAGGGACCCGCCCTGGTGGCCTCAGGAGAGGCTAGTCCCCATGCGAGTTGCTAGGGGGCCTCTCGGGATTCCCCTCCCGTCGATACCGGGGCCAAAAACCTTGTGTGGAGTCAGAGCCGGAACCGAGGATTCCTCTCAGGGGCTGACATGGATCTTTGGGTACTTCTGGAGTCTCCCCAGGGGACTCAGGCCTCGTCTCGAGTGGGGGCATGCACGTGCGCTTTCTTTCCAGGCTGTAGCAGCAATGTCACGCTTCCCGTGGTCTGGATAAAAGGATCTGTGGTTTTCCCTCGAGGCTTTCCCTCGAGGCTTTCCCACAGGGCTGTCCCACGTGCCACCGTGGTGTGAGTCGATCCTCGGCGTGAAAGATGAGCCAGTGCTGGGCAAAGAGGTTGCTCTGGAATGGACTGAGACATCTGGGGGACTCTTGGAATGGTGGTACGACCATGGAGTTCCTCTCGCCTTTCCTGTTGAGAGTGCCTCCTCTTGAGATGCGACGGGAACGCCGGGAAATCTTTCCCGTTGAAAGCAGGGAAAGGATCCCTCATCTCGAGCTACGAGGGGGAAACGGGGCTCCTCTGGATGTGGGCGGGACCATCGTGCTTCCTCTCGAGTGGAGACAGGTATGGCGGTGAACTTCTTGAGTTGCAGCAAGGGTGTGAAAGACCCTTTCGAAGTTCCAGAGGTTAGGTGTCATTAGTCTCCAGACGCCTCATCGGAAATAGGCCTCATCTCGCCTGGAAGGGAGAACTTCCTGGATTTTCTCGAGTTGTGGCAGGTGTTCTCGAGTTACGACGGGGACCTCAGGGACCCGCCCTGGTGGCCTCAGGAGAGGCCAGTCCCCATGCGAGTTGCTAGGGGGCCTCTCGGGATTCCTCTCCCGCCGATACCAGGGCCAAAAACCTTGTGTGGAGTCAGGGCCGGAACCGAGGATTCCTCTCAGGGGCTGATATGGATCTTTGGGTACTTCTGGAGTCTCCCCAGGGGAGTCAGGCCTCGTCTCGAGTGGGGGCATGCGCGTGCGCTTTCCTTCCAGGCTGTAGCAGCAATGTCACGCTTCCCGTCGCGTGGATCAAAGGATCTGTGGTTTTCCCTCAAGGCTTTCCCTCGAGGCTTTCCCACAGGGCTGTCCCACGTGCCACCGTGGTGTGAGTCGATCCTCGGCGTGAAAGATGAGCCAGTGCAGGGCAAAGAGGTTCCTCTGGAATGGACTGAGACATCTGGGGGACTCTTGGAATGGTGGTACGACCATGGAGTTCCTCTCGCCTTTCCTGTTGAGAGTGCCTCCTCTTGAGATGCGACGGGAACGCCGGGAATTCTTTCCCGTTGAAAGCAGGGAAAGGATCCCTCATCTCGAGCTACGAGGGGGAAACGGGGCTCCTCTGGATGTGGGCGGGACCATCGTGCTTCCTCTCGAGTGGAGACGGGTATGGCGGTGAACTTCTTGAGTTGCAGCAAGGGTGTGAAAGACCCTTTCGAAGTTCCAGAGTTTAGGTGTCATTAGTCTCCAAACGCCTCATCGGAAATAGGATTCTTCTCGCCTGGAAGGGAGAACTTCCTGGATTTTCTCGAGTTGGGACAGGTGTTCTCGAGTTACGACGGGGACCTCAGGGACCCGCCCTGGTGGCCTCAGGAGAGGCCAGTCCCCATGCGAGTTGCTAGGGGGCCTCTCGGGATTCCTCTCCCGTCGATACCGGGGCCAAAAACCTTGTGTGGATTCAGGGCCGGAACCGAGGATTCCTCTCAGGGGCTGACATGGATCTTTGGGTACTTCTGGAGTCTCCCCAGGGTAGTCAGGCCTCGTCTCGAGTGGGGGCATGCACGTGCGCTTTCCTTTCAGGCTATAGCACCAATGTCATGCTTTCCGTCGCCTGGATCAAAGGATCTGTGGTTTTCCCTCAAGGCTTTCCCTCGAGGCTTTCCCACAGGGCTGTCCCACGTGCCACCGTGGTGTGAGTCGATCCTCGGAGTGAAAGATGAGCCAGTGCAGGGCATAGAGGTTGCTCTGGAATGGACTGAGACATCTGGGGGACTCTTCGAATGGTGGTACGACCATGGAGTTCCTCTCGCCTTTCCTGTTGAGAGTGCCTCCTCTTGAGATGCGACGGGAACGCCGGGAATTCTTTCCCGTTGAAAGCAGGGAAAGGATCCCTCATCTCGAGCTACGAGGGGGAAACGGGGCTCCTCTGGATGTGGGCGGGACCATCGTGCTTCCTCTCGAGTGGAGACGGGTATGGCGGTGAACTTCTTGAGTTGCAGCAAGGGTGTGAAAGACCATTTCGAAGTTCCAGAGGTTAGGTGTCATTAGTCTCCAGACGCCTCATTCGAAATAGGCCTCATCTCGCCTGGAAGGGAGAACTTCCTGGATTTTCTCGAGTTGCGGCAGGTGTTCTCCAGTTACGACGGGGACCTCAGGGACCCGCCCTGGTGGCCTCAGGAGAGGCCAGTCCCCATGCGAGTTGCTAGGGGGCCTCTCGGGATTCCCCTCCCGTCGATACCGGGGCCAAAAACCTTGTGTGGAGTCAGGGCCGGAACCGAGGATTCCTCTCAGGGGCTGACATGGATCTTTGGGTACTTCTGGAGTCTCCCCAGGGGAGTCAGGCCTCGTCTCGAGTGGGGGCATGCACGTGCGCTTTCCTTCCAGGCTGTAGCAGCAATGTCACGCTTCCCGTGGCCTGGATCAAAGGATCTGTGGTTTTCCCTCGAGGCTTTCCCTCGAGGCTTTCCCACAGGGCTGTCCCACGTGCCACCGTGGTGTGAGTCGATCCTCGGCGTGAAAGATGAGCCAGTGCAGGGCAAAGAGGTTCCTCTGGAATGGACTGAGACATCTGGGGGACTCTTGGAATGGTGGTATGACCATGGAGTTCCTCTCGCCTTTCCTGTTGAGAGTGCCTCCTCTTGAGATGCGACGGGAACGCCGGGAATTCTTTCCCGTTGAAAGCAGGGAAAGGATCCCTCATCTCGAGCTACGAGGGGGAAACGGGGCTCCTCTGGATGTGGGCGGGACCATCGTGCTTCCTCTCGAGTGGAGACGGGTATGGCGGTGAACTTCTTGAGTTGCAGCAAGGGTGTGAAAGACCCTTTTGAAGTTCCAGAGGTTAGGTGTCATTAGTCTCCAGACGCCTCATCGGAAATAGGCCTCATCTCGCCTGGAAGGGAGAACTTCCTGGATTTTCTCGAGTTGCGGCAGGTGTTCTCGAGTTACGACGGGGACCTCAGGGACCCGCCCTGGTGGCCTCAGGAGAGGCCAGTCCCCATGCGAGTTGCTAGGGGGCCTCTCGGGATTCCTCTCCCATCGATACCGGGGCCAAAAACCTTGTGTGGAGTCAGGGCCGGAACCGAGGATTCCTCTAAGGGGCTGACATGGATCTTTGGGTACTTCTGGAGTCTCCGCAGGGGAGTCAGGCCTCGTCTCGAGTGGGGGCATGCACGTGCGCTTTCCTTCCAGGCTGTAGCAGCAATGTCACGCTTCCCGTATCGTGGATCAAAGGATCTGTGTTTTTTCCTCAAGGCTTTCCCTCGAGGATTTCCCACAGGGCTGTTCCACGTGCCACCGTGGTGTGAGTCGATCCTTGGCGTGAAAGATGAGCCAGTGCAGGGCAAAGAGGTTCCTCTGGAATGGACTGAGACATCTGGGGGACTCTTGGAATGGTGGTACGACCATGGAGTTCCTCTCGCCTTTCCTGTTGAGAGTGCCTCCTCTTGAGATGCGACGGGAACGCCGGGAATTCTTTCCCCTTGAAAGCAGGGAAAGGATCCCTCATCTCGAGCTACGAGGGGGAAACGGGGCTCCTCTGGATGTGGGCGGGACCATCGTGCTTCCTCTCGAGTGGAGATGGGTATGGCGGTGAACTTCTTGAGTTGCAGCAAGGGTGTGAAAGACCCTTTCGAAGTTCCAGAGGTTAGGTGTCATTAGTCTCCAGACGCCTCATCGGAAATAGGCCTCATCTCGCCTGGAAGGGAGAACTTCCTGGATTTTCTCGAGTTGCGGCAGGTGTTCTCGAGTTACGACGGGGACCTCAGGGACCCGCCCTGGTGGCCTCAGGAGAGGCCAGTCCCCATGCGAGTTGCTACGGGGCCTCTCGGGATTCCTCTCCCGCCGATACCAGGGCCAAAAACCTTGTGTGGAGTCAGGGCCGGAACCGAGGATTCCTCTCAGGGGCTGACATGGATCTTTGGGTACTTCTGGAGTCTCCCTAGGGTAGTCAGGCCTCGTCTCGAGTGGGGGCATGCACGTGCGCTTTCCTTTCAGGCTATAGCACCAATGTCATGCTTTCCGTCGCCTGGATCAAAGGATCTGTGGTTTTCCCTCAAGGCTTTCCCTTGAGGCTTTCCCACAGGGCTGTCCCACGTGCCACCGTGGTGTGAGTCGATCCTCGGCGTGAAAGATGAGCCAGTGCAGGGCATAGAGGTTGCTCTGGAATGGACTGAGACATCTGGGGGACTCTTGGAATGGTGGTACGACCATGGAGTTCCTCTCGCCTTTCCTGTTGAGAGTGCCTCCTCTTGAGATGCGACGGGAACGCCGGGAATTCTTTCCCGTTGAAAGCAGGGAAAGGATCCCTCATCTCGAGCTACGAGGGGGAAACGGGGCTCCTCTGGATGTGGGCGGGACCATCGTGCTTCCTCTCGAGTGGAGACGGGTATGTCGGTGAACTTCTTGAGTTGCAGCAAGGGTGTGAAAGACCCTTTCGAAGTTCCAGAGGTTAGGTGTCATTAGTCTCCAGACGCCTCATTCGAAATAGGCCTCATCTCGCCTGGAAGGGAGAATTTCCTGGATTTTCTCGAGTTGCGGCAGGTGTTCTCCAGTTACGACGGGGACCTCAGGGACCCGCCCTGGTGGCCTCAGGAGAGGCCAGTCCCCATGCGAGTTGCTAGGGGGCCTCTCGGGATTCCCCTCCCGTCGATACCGGGGCCAAAAACCTTGTGTGGAGTCAGGGCCGGAACCGAGGATTCCTCTCAGGGGCTGATATGGATCTTTGGGTACTTCTGGAGTCTCCCCAGGGGAGTCAGGCCTCGTCTCGAGTGGGGGCATGCGCGTGCGCTTTCCTTCCAGGCTGTAGCAGCAATGTCACGCTTCCCGTCGAGTGGATCAAAGGATCTGTGGTTTTTCCTCAAGGCTTTCCCTCGAGGCTTTCCCACAGGGCTGTCCCACGTGCCACCGTGGTGTGAGTCGATCCTCGGCGTGAAAGATGAGCCAGTGCAGGGCAAAGAGGTTCCTCTGGAATGGACTGAGACATCTGGGGGACTCTTGGAATGGTGGTACGACCATGGAGTTCCTCTCGCCTTTCCTGTTGAGAGTGCCTCCTCTTGAGATGCGACGGGAACGCCGGGAATTCTTTCCCGTTGAAAGCAGGGAAAGGATCCCTCATCTCGAGCTACGAGGGGGAAACGGGGCTCCTCTGGATGTGGGCGGGACCATCGTGCTTCCTCTCGAGTGGAGACGGGTATGGCGGTGAACTTCTTGAGTTGCAGCAAGGGTGTGAAAGACCCTTTCGAAGTTCCAGAGTTTAGGTGTCATTAGTCTCCAAACGCCTCATCGGAAATAGGATTCTTCTCGCCTGGAAGGGAGAACTTCCTGGATTTTCTCGAGTTGGGACAGGTGTTCTCGAGTTACGACGGGGACCTCAGGGACCCGCCCTGGTGGCCTCAGGAGAGGCCAGTCCCCATGCGAGTTGCTAGGGGGCCTCTCGGGATTCCTCTCCCGTCGATACCGGGGCCAAAAACCTTGTGTGGAGTCAGGGCCGGAACCGAGGATTCCTCTCAGGGGCTGACATGGATCTTTGGGTACTTCTGGAGTCTCCCTAGGGTAGTCAGGCCTCGTCTCGAGTGGGGGCATGCACGTGCGCTTTCCTTTCAGGCTATAGCACCAATGTCATGCTTTCCGTCGCCTGGATCAAAGGATCTGTGGTTTTCCCTCAAGGCTTTCCCTTGAGGCTTTCCCACAGGGCTGTCCCACGTGCCACCGTGGTGTGAGTCGATCCTCGGCGTGAAAGATGAGCCAGTGCAGGGCATAGAGGTTGCTCTGGAATGGACTGAGACATCTGGGGGACTCTTGGAATGGTGGTACGACCATGGAGTTCCTCTCGCCTTTCCTGTTGAGAGTGCCTCCTCTTGAGATGCGACGGGAACGCCGGGAATTCTTTCCCGTTGAAAGCAGGGAAAGGATCCCTCATCTCGAGCTACGAGGGGGAAACGGGGCTCCTCTGGATGTGGGCGGGACCATCGTGCTTCCTCTCGAGTGGAGACGGGTATGGCGGTGAACTTCTTGAGTTGCAGCAAGGGTGTGAAAGACCCTTTCGAAGTTCCAGAGGTTAGGTGTCATTAGTCTCCAGACGCCTCATTCGAAATAGGCCTCATCTCGCCTGGAAGGGAGAATTTCCTGGATTTTCTCGAGTTGCGGCAGGTGTTCTCCAGTTACGACGGGGACCTCAGGGACCCGCCCTGGTGGCCTCAGGAGAGGCCAGTCCCCATGCGAGTTGCTAGGGGGCCTCTCGGGATTCCCCTCCCGTCGATACCGGGGCCAAAAACCTTGTGTGGAGTCAGGGCCGGAACCGAGGATTCCTCTCAGGGGCTGACATGGATCTTTGGGTACTTCTGGAGTCTCCCCAGGGGAGTCAGGCCTCGTCTCGAGTGGGGGCATGCACGTGCGCTTTCCTTCCAGGCTGTAGCAACAATGTCACGCTTCCCGAGGCCTGGATCAAAGGATCTGTGGTTTTCCCTCGAGGCTTTCCCTCGAGGCTCTCCCACAGGGCTGTCCCACGTGCCACCGTGGTGTGAGTCGATCCTTGGCGTGAAAGATGAGCCAGTGCAGGGCAAAGAGGTTCCTCTGGAATGGACTGAGACATCTGGGGGACTCTTGGAATGGTGGTACGACCATGGAGTTCCTCTCGCCTTTCCTGTTGAGAGTGCCTCCTCTTGAGATGCGACGGGAACGCCGGGAATTCTTTCCCCTTGAAAGCAGGGAAAGGATCCCTCATCTCGAGCTACGAGGGGGAAACGGGGCTCCTCTGGATGTGGGCGGGACCATCGTGCTTCCTCTCGAGTGGAGATGGGTATGGCGGTGAACTTCTTGAGTTGCAGCAAGGGTGTGAAAGACCCTTTCGAAGTTCCAGAGGTTAGGCGTCATTAGTCTCCAGACGCCTCATCGGAAATAGGCCTCATCTCGCCTGGAAGGGAGAACTTCCTGGATTTTCGCGAGTTGCGGCATGTGTTCTCGAGTTACGACGGGGACCTCAGGGACCCGCCCTGGTGGCCTCAGGAGAGGCTAGTCCCCATGCGAGTTGCTAGGGGTCCTCTCGGGATTCTCCTCCCGTCGATACCGGGGCCAAAAACCTTGTGTGGAGTCAGAGCCGGAACCGAGGATTCCTCTCAGGGGCTGACATGGATCTTTGGGTACTTCTGGAGTCTCCCCAGGGGAGTCAGGCCTCGTCTCGAGTGGGGGCATGCACGTGCGCTTTCTTTCCAGGCTGTAGCAGCAATGTCACGCTTCCCGTGGCCTGGATAAAAGGATCTGTGGTTTTCCCTCGAGGCTTTCCCTCGAGGCTTTCCCACAGGGCTGTCCCACGTGCCACCGTGGTGTGAGTCGATCCTCGGCGTGAAAGATGAGCCAGTGCTGGGCAAAGAGGTTGCTCTGGAATGGACTGAGACATCTGGGGGACTCTTGGAATGGTGGTACGACCATGGAGTTCCTCTCGCCTTTCCTGTTGAGAGTGCCTCCTCTTGAGATGCGACGGGAACGCCGGGAAATCTTTCCCGTTGAAAGCAGGGAAAGGATCCCTCATCTCGAGCTACGAGGGGGAAACGGGGCTCCTCTGGATGTGGGCGGGACCATCGTGCTTCCTCTCGAGTGGAGACGGGTATGGCGGTGAACTTCTTGAGTTGCAGCAAGGGTGTGAAAGACCCTTTCGAAGTTCCAGAGGTTAGGTGTCATTAGTCTCCAGACGCCTCATCGGAAATAGGCCTCATCTCGCCTGGAAGGGAGAACTTCCTGGATTTTCTCGAGTTGCGGCAGGTGTTCTCGAGTTACGACGGGGAACTCAGGGACCCGCCCTGGTGGCCTCAGGAGAGGCCAGTCCCCATGCGAGTTGCTAGGGGGCCTCTCGGGATTCCTCTCCCGCCGATACCGGGGCCAAAAACCTTGTGTGGAGTCAGGGCCGGAACCGAGGATTCCTCTCAGGGGCTGATATGGATCTTTGGGTACTTCTGGAGTCTCCCCAGGGGAGTCAGGCCTCGTCTCGAGTGGGGGCATGCACGTGCGCTTTCCTTCCAGGCTGTAGCAGCAATGTCACGGTTCCCGTCGCGTGGATCAAAGGATCTGTGGTTTTCCCTCAAGGCTTTCCCTCGAGGCTTTCCCACAGGGCTGTCCCACGTGCCACCGTGGTGTGAGTCGATCCTCGGCGTGAAAGATGAGCCAGTGCAGGGCAAAGAGGTTCCTCTGGAATGGACTGAGACATCTGGGGGACTCTTGGAATGGTGGTACGACCATGGAGTTCCTCTCGCCTTTCCTGTTGAGAGTGCCTCCTCTTGAGATGCGACGGGAACGCCGGGAATTCTTTCCCGTTGAAAGCAGGGAAAGGATCCCTCATCTCGAGCTACGAGGGGGAAACGGGGCTCCTCTGGATGTGGGCGGGACCATCGTGCTTCCTCTCGAGTGGAGACGGGTATGGCGGTGAACTTCTTGAGTTGCAGCAAGGGTGTGAAAGACCCTTTCGAAGTTCCAGAGTTTAGGTGTCATTAGTCTCCAAACGCCTCATCGGAAATAGGATTCTTCTCGCCTGGAAAGGAGAACTTCCTGGATTTTCTCGAGTTGGGACAGGTGTTCTCGAGTTACGACGGGGACCTCAGGGACCCGCCCTGGTGGCCTCAGGAGAGGCCAGTCCCCATGCGAGTTGCTAGGGGGCCTCTCGGGATTCCTCTCCCGTCGATACTGGGGCCAAATACCTTGTGTGGAGTCAGGGCCGGAACCGAGGATTCCTCTCAGGGGCTGACATGGATCTTTGGGTACTTCTGGAGTCTCCCCAGGGGAGTCAGGCCTCGTCTCGAGTGGGGGCATGCACGTGCGCTTTCCTTCCAGGCTGTAGCAGCAATGTCACGCTTCCCGTCGCGTGGATCAAAGTATCTGTGGTTTTCCCTCTAGGCTTTCCCACAGGGCTGTCCCACGTGCCACCGTGGTGTGAGTCGATTCTCGGCGTGAAAGATGAGCCAGTGCAGGGCAAAGAGGTTCCTCTGGAATGGACTGAGACATCTGGGGGACTCTTGGAATGGTGGTACGACCATGGAGTTCCTCTCGCCTTTCCTGTTGAGAGTGCCTCCTCTTGAGATGCGACGGGAATGCCGGGAATTCTTTCCCGTTGAAAGCAGGGAAAGGATCCCTCATCTCGAGCTACGAGGGGGAAACGGGGCTCCTCTGGATGTGGGCGGGACCATCGTGCTTTCTCTCGTGTGGAGACGGGTATGGCGGTAAACTTCTTGAGTTGCAGCAAGGGTGTGAAAGACCCTTTCGAAGTTCCAGAGTTTGGGTGTCATTAGTCTCCAGACGCCTCATCGGAAATAGGCCTCATCTCGCCTGGAAGGGAGAACTTCCTGGATTTTCTCGAGTTGCGGCAGGTGTTCTCGAGTTACGACGGCGACCTCAGGGACCCGCCCTGGTGGCCTCAGGAGAGGCCAGTCCCCATGCGAGTTGCTAGGGGGCCTCTCGGGATTCCTCTCCCGTCGATACCGGGGCCAAAAACCTTGTGTGGAGTCAGGGCCGGAACCGAGGATTCCTCTCAGGGGCTGACATGGATCTTTGGGTACTTCTGGAGTCTCCCCAGGGGAGTCAGGCCTCGTCCCGAGTGGGGGCATGTACGTGCGCTTTCCTTCCAGGCTGTAGCAGCAATGTCACGCTTCCCGTCGCGTGGATCAAAGGATCTGTGGTTTTCCCTCGAGGCTTTCCCTCGAGGCTTTCCCACAGGGCTGTCCCACGTGCCACCGTGGTGTGAGTCGATCCTCGGCGTGAAAGATGAGCCAGTGCAGGGCAAAGAGGTTCCTCTGGAATGGACTGAGACATCTGGGGGACTCTTGGAATGGTGGTACGACCATGGAGTTCCTCTCGCCTTTCCTGTTGAGAGTGCCTCCTCTTGAGTTGTGACGGGAACGCCGGGAATTCTTTCCCGTTGAAAGCAGGGAAAGGATCCCTCATCTCGAGCTACGAGGGGGAAACGGGGCTCCTCGGGATGTGGGCGGGACCATCGTGCTTCCTCTCGAGTGGACACGGGTATGTCGGTGAACTTCTTGAGTTGCAGCAAGGGTGTGAAAGACCCTTTCGAAGTTCCAGAGGTTAGGTGTCATTAGTCTCCAGACGCCTCATCGGAAATAGGCCTCATCTAGCCTGGAAGGGAGAACTTCCTGGATTTTCTCGAGGTGCGGCAGGTGTTTTCGAGTTACGACGGGTACCACAGGGACCCGCCCTGATGGCCTCAGGAGAGGCCAGTCCCCATGCGAGTTGCTAGGGGGCCTCTCGGGATTCCTCTCCAGTCGATACCGGGGCCAAAAACCTTGTGTGGAGTCAGGGCCGGAAACGAGGATTCCTCTCAGGGGCTGACATGGATCTTTGGGTACTTCTAGAGTCTCCCCAGGGGAGTCAGGCCTCTTCTCGAGTGGGGGCATGCACGTGCGCTTTCCTTCCAGGCTGTAGCAGCAATGTCACGCTTCCCGTCCCGTGGATCAAATGATCTGTGGTTTTCCCTCGAGGCTTTCCCTCGAGGCTTTCCCACAGGGCTGTCCCATGTGCCACCTTGGTGTGAGTCGATCCTCGGAGTGAAAGATGAGCCAGTGCAGGGCAAAGAGGTTCCTCTGGAATGGACTGAGACATCTGGGGGACTCTTGGAATGGTGGTACGACCATGGAGTTCCTCTCGCCTTTCCTGTTGAGAGTGCCTCCTCTTGAGATGCGACGGGAATGCCGGGAATTCTTTCCCGTTGAAAGCAGGGAAAGGATCCCTCATCTCGAGTTACGAGGTGGAAACGGGGCTCCTCTGGATGTGGGCGGGACCATCGTGCTTTCTCTCGTGTGGAGACGGGTATGGCGGTAAACTTCTTGAGTTGCAGCAAGGGTGTGAAAGACCCTTTCGAAGTTCCAGAGGTTAGGTGTCATTAGTCTCCAGACGCCTCATCGGAAATAGGCCTCATCTCGCCTGGAAGGGAGAACTTCCTGGATTTTCTCGAGTTGCGGCAGGTGTTTTCGAGTTACGACGGGGACCTCAGAGACCCGCCCTGGTGGCCTCAGGAGAGGCCAGTCCCCATGCGATTTGCTAGGGGGCCTCTCGGGATTCCTCTCCCGTCGATACCGGGGCCAAAAACCTTGTGTGGAGTCAGGGCCAGAACCGAGGATTCCTCTCAGGGGCTGACATGGATCTTTGGGTACTTCTGGAGTCTCCCCAGGGGAGTCAGGCCTCGTCTCGAGTGGGGGCATGCACGTGCGCTTTCCTTCCAGGCTGTAGCAGCAATGTCACGCTTCCCGTCGCGTGGATCAAAGGATCTGTGGTTTTCCCTCGAGGCTTTCCCTCGAGGCTTTCCCACAGGGCTGTCCCACGTGCCACCGTGGTGTGAGTCGATCCTCGGCGCGAAAGATGAGCCAGTGCACGGCAAAGAGGTTCCTCTGGAATGGACTGAGACATCTGGGGGACTCTTGGAATGGTGGTACGACCATGGAGTTCCTCTCGCCTTTCCTGTTAAGAGTGCCTCCTCTTGAGATCCGACGGGAACGCCGGGAATTCTTTCCCGTTGAAAGCAGGGAAAGGATCCCTCATCTCGAGCTACGAGGGGGAAACGGGGCTCCTCTGGATGTGGGCGGGACCATCGTGCTTCCTCTCGTGTGGACACGGGTATGGCGGTGAACTTCTTGAGTTGCAGCAAGGGTGTGAAAGACCCTTTCGAAGTTCCAGAGGGTAGGTGTCATTAGTCTCCAGACGCCTCATCGGAAATAGGCCTCATCTCGCCTGGAAGGGAGAACTTCCTGGATTTTCTCGAGTTGCGGCAGGTGTTCTCGAGTTACGACGGGGATCTCAGGGACCCGCCCTGGTGGCCTCAGGAGAGGCCAGTCCCCATGCGAGTTGCTAGGGGGCCTCTCGGGATTCCTCTCCCGTCGATACCGGGTCCAAAAACCTTGTGTGGATTCAGGGCCGGAACCGAGGATTCCTCTCAGGGGCTGACATGGATCTTTGGGCACTTCTAGAGTCTCCCCAGGGGAGTCAGGCCTCGTCTCGAGTGGGGGCATGCACGTGCGCTTTCCTTTCAGGCTGTAGCAGCAATGTCACGCTTCCCGTCGCGTGGATCAAATGATCTGTGGTTTTCCCTCGAGGCTTTCCCTCGAGGCTTTCCCACAGGGCTGTCCCACGTGCCACCGTGGTGTGAGTCGATCCTCGGCGTGAAAGATGAGCCAGTGCAGGGCAAAGGGGTTCCTCTTGAATGGACTGAGACATCTGGGGGACTCTTGGAATGGTGGTACGACCATGGAGTTCCTCTCGCCTTTCCTGTTGAGAGTGCCTCCTCTTGAGATGCGACGGGAACGCCGGGAATTCTTTCCCGTTGAAAGCAGGGAAAGGATCCCTCATCTCGAGCTCCGAGGGGGAAACGGGGCTCCTCTGGATGTGGGCGGGACCATCGTGCTTCCTCCCGAGTGGACACGGGTATGGCGGTGAACTTCTTGAGTTGCAGCAAGGGTGTGAAAGACCCTTTCGAAGTTCCAGAGGTTAGGTGTCATTAGTCTCCAGACGCCTCATCGGAAATAGGCCTCATCTCGCCTGGAAGGGAGAACTTCCTGGATTTTCTCGAGTTGCGGCAGGTGTTCTCGAGTTACGACGGGGACCTCAGGGACCCGCCCTGGTGGCCTCAGTAGAGGCCAGTCCCCATGCGAGTTGCTAGGGGGCCTCTCGGGATTCCTCTCCCGTCGATACCGGGGCCAAAAGCCTTGTGTGGAGTCAGGGCCGGAACCGAGCATTCCTCTCAGGGGTTACATGGATCTTTGGGTACTTCTGGAGTCTCCCCAGGGGAGTCAGGCCTCGTCTCGAGTGGGGGCATGCACGTGCGCTTTCCTTCCAGGCTGTAGCAGCAATGTCACGCTTCCCATCGCGAGGATTAAAGGATCTGTGGTTTTCCCTCGAGGCTTTCCCTCGAGGCTTTCCCACAGGGCTGTCCCACGTGCCACCGTGGTGTGAGTCGATCCTCGGCGTGAAAGATGAGCCAGTGCAGGGCAAAGAGGTTCCTCTGGAATGGACTGAGACATCTGGGGGACTCTTGGAATGGTGGTACGACCATGGAGTTCCTCTCGCCTTTCCTGTTGAGAGTGCCTCCTCTTGAGATGCGACGGGAACGCCGGGAATTCTTTCCCGTTGAAAGCAGGGAAAGGATCCCTCATCTCGAGCTCCGAGGGGGAAACGGGGCTCCTCTGGATGTGGGCGGGACCATCGTGCTTTCTCTCGTGTGGAGACGGGTATGGCGGTAAACTTCTTGAGTTGCAGCAAGGGTGTGAAAGACCCTTTCGAAGTTCCAGAGGTTAGGTGTCATTAGTCTCCAGACGCCTCATCGGAAATAGGCCTCATCTCGCCTGGAAGGGAGAACTTCCTGGATTTTCTCGAGGTGCGGCAGGTGTTCTCGAGTTACGACTGGTACCACAGGAACCCGCCCTGATGGCCTCAGGAGAGGCCAGTCCCCATGCGTGTTGCTAGGGGGCCTCTCGGGATTCCTCTCCCGTCGATACTGGGGCCAAATACCTTGTGTGGAGTCAGGGCCGGAACCGAGGATTCCTCTCAGGGGCTGACATGGATCTTTGGGTACTTCTGGAGTCTCCCCAGGGGAGTCAGGCCTCGTCTCGAGTGGGGGCATGCACGTGCGCTTTCCTTCCAGGCTGTAGCAGCAATGTCACGCTTCCCGTCGCGTGGATCAAAGTATCTGTGGTTTTCCCTCTAGGCTTTCCCACAGGGCTGTCCCACGTGCCACCGTGGTGTGAGTCGATTCTCGGCGTGAAAGATGAGCCAGTGCAGGGCAAAGAGGTTCCTCTGGAATGGACTGAGACATCTGGGGGACTCTTGGAATGGTGGTACGACCATGGAGTTCCTCTCGCCTTTCCTGTTGAGAGTGCCTCCTCTTGAGATGCGACGGGAATGCCGGGAATTCTTTCCCGTTGAAAGCAGGGAAAGGATCCCTCATCTCGAGTTACGAGGGGGAAACGGGGCTCCTCTGGATGTGGGCGGGACCATCGTGCTTTCTCTCGTGTGGAGACGGGTATGGCGGTAAACTTCTTGAGTTGCAGCAAGGGTGTGAAAGACCCTTTCGAAGTTCCAGAGTTTGGGTGTCATTAGTCTCCAGACGCCTCATCGGAAATAGGCCTCATCTCGCCTGGAAGGGAGAACTTCCTGGATTTTCTCGAGTTGCGGCAGGTGTTCTCGAGTTACGACGGCGACCTCAGGGACCCGCCCTGGTGGCCTCAGGAGAGGCCAGTCCCCATGCGAGTTGCTAGGGGGCCTCTCGGGATTCCTCTCCCGTCGATACCGGGGCCAAAAACCTTGTGTGGAGTCAGGGCCGGAACCGAGGATTCCTCTCAGGGGCTGACATGGATCTTTGGGTACTTCTGGAGTCTCCCCAGGGGAGTCAGGCCTCGTCTCGAGTGGGGGCATGTACGTGCGCTTTCCTTCCAGGCTGTAGCAGCAATGTCACGCTTCCCGTCGCGTGGATCAAAGGATCTGTGGTTTTCCCTCGAGGCTTTCCCTCGAGGCTTTCCCACAGGGCTGTCCCACGTGCCACCGTGGTGTGAGTCGATCCTCGGCGTGAAAGATGAGCCAGTGCAGGGCAAAGAGGTTCCTCTGGAATGGACTGAGACATCTGGGGGACTCTTGGAATGGTGGTACGACCATGGAGTTCCTCTCGCCTTTCCTGTTGAGAGTGCCTCCTCTTGAGTTGTGACGGGAACGCCGGGAATTCTTTCCCGTTGAAACCAGGGAAAGGATCCCTCATCTCGAGCTACGAGGGGGAAACGGGGCTCCTCGGGATGTGGGCGGGACCATCGTGCTTCCTCTCGAGTGGACACGGGTATGTCGGTGAACTTCTTGAGTTGCAGCAAGGGTGTGAAAGACCCTTTCGAAGTTCCAGAGGTTAGGTGTCATTAGTCTCCAGACGCCTCATCGGAAATAGGCCTCATCTAGCCTGGAAGGGAGAACTTCCTGGATTTTCTCGAGGTGCGGCAGGTGTTTTCGAGTTACGACGGGTACCACAGGGACCCGCCCTGATGGCCTCAGGAGAGGCCAGTCCCCATGCGAGTTGCTAGGGGGCCTCTCGGGATTCCTCTCCAGTCGATACCGGGGCCAAAAACCTTGTGTGGAGTCAGGGCCGGAAACGAGGATTCCTCTCAGGGGCTGACATGGATCTTTGGGTACTTCTAGAGTCTCCCCAGGGGAGTCAGGCCTCTTCTCGAGTGGGGGCATGCACGTGCGCTTTCCTTCCAGGCTGTAGCAGCAATGTCACGCTTCCCGTCCCGTGGATAAAATGATCTGTGGTTTTCCCTCGAGGCTTTCCCTCGAGGCTTTCCCACAGGGCTGTCCCATGTGCCACCGTGGTGTGAGTCGATCCTCGGAGTGAAAGATGAGCCAGTGCAGGGCAAAGAGGTTCCTCTGGAATGGACTGAGACATCTGGGGGACTCTTGGAATGGTGGTACGACCATGGAGTTCCTCTCGCCTTTCCTGTTGAGAGTGCCTCCTCTTGAGATGCGACGGGAATGCCGGGAATTCTTTCCCGTTGAAAGCAGGGAAAGGATCCCTCATCTCGAGTTACGAGGTGGAAACGGGGCTCCTCTGGATGTGGGCGGGACCATCGTGCTTTCTCTCGTGTGGAGACGGGTATGGCGGTAAACTTCTTGAGTTGCAGCAAGGGTGTGAAAGACCCTTTCGAAGTTCCAGAGGTTAGGTGTCATTAGTCTCCAGACGCCTCATCGGAAATAGGCCTCATCTCGCCTGGAAGGGAGAACTTCCTGGATTTTCTCGAGTTGCGGCAGGTGTTTTCGAGTTACGACGGGGACCTCAGAGACCCGCCCTGGTGGCCTCAGGAGAGGCCAGTCCCCATGCGAGTTGCTAGGGGGCCTCTCGGGATTCCTCTCCCGTCGATACCGGGGCCAAAAACCTTGTGTGGAGTCAGGGCCAGAACCGAGGATTCCTCTCAGGGGCTGACATGGATCTTTGGGTACTTCTGGAGTCTCCCCAGGGGAGTCAGGCCTCGTCTCGAGTGGGGGCATGCACGTGCGCTTTCCTTCCAGGCTGTAGCAGCAATGTCACGCTTCCCGTCGCGTGGATCAAAGGATCTGTGGTTTTCCCTCGAGGCTTTCCCTCGAGGCTTTCCCACAGGGCTGTCCCACGTGCCACCGTGGTGTGAGTCGATCCTCGGCGCGAAAGATGAGCCAGTGTAGGGCAAAGAGGTTCCTCTGGAATGGACTGAGACATCTGGGGGACTCTTGGAATGGTGGTACGACCATGGAGTTCCTCTCGCCTTTCCTGTTAAGAGTGCCTCCTCTTGAGATCCGACGGGAACGCCGGGAATTCTTTCCCGTTGAAAGCAGGGAAAGGATCCCTCATCTCGAGCTACGAGGGGGAAACGGGGCTCCTCTGGATGTGGGCGGGACCATCGTGCTTCCTCTCCTGTGGACACGGGTATGGCGGTGAACTTCTTGAGTTGCAGCAAGGGTGTGAAAGACCCTTTCGAAGTTCCAGAGGGTAGGTGTCATTAGTCTCCAGACGCCTCATCGGAAATAGGCCTCATCTCGCCTGGAAGGGAGAACTTCCTGGATTTTCTCGAGTTGCGGCAGGTGTTCTCGAGTTACGACGGGGACCTCAGGGACCCGCCCTGGTGGCCTCAGGAGAGGCCAGTCCCCATGCGAGTTGCTAGGGGGCCTCTCGGGATTCCTCTCCCGTCGATACCGGGTCCAAAAACCTTGTGTGGATTCAGGGCCGGAACCGAGGATTCCTCTCAGGGGCTGACATGGATCTTTGGGTACTTCTAGAGTCTCCCCAGGGGAGTCAGGCCTCGTCTCGAGTGGGGGCATGCACGTGCGCTTTCCTTTCAGGCTGTAGCAGCAATGTCACACTTCCCGTCGCGTGGATCAAATGATCTGTGGTTTTCCCTCGAGGCTTTCCCTCGAGGCTTTCCCACAGGGCTGTCCCACGTGCCACCGTGGTGTGAGTCGATCCTCGGCGTGAAAGATGAGCCAGTGCAGGGCAAAGGGGTTCCTCTTGAATGGACTGAGACATCTGGGGGACTCTTGGAATGGTGGTACGACCATGGAGTTCCTCTCGCCTTTCCTGTTGAGAGTGCCTCCTCTTGAGATGCGACGGGAACGCCGGGAATTCTTTCCCGTTGAAAGCAGGGAAAGGATCCCTCATCTCGAGCTCCGAGGGGGAAACGGGGCTCCTCTGGATGTGGGCGGGACCATCGTGCTTCCTCCCGAGTGGACACGGGTATGGCGGTGAACTTCTTGAGTTGCAGCAAGGGTGTGAAAGACCCTTTCGAAGTTCCAGAGGTTAGGTGTCATTAGTCTCCAGACGCCTCATCGGAAATAGGCCTCATCTCGCCTGGAAGGGAGAACTTCCTGGATTTTCTCGAGTTGCGGCAGGTGTTCTCGAGTTACGACGGGGACCTCAGGGACCCGCCCTGGTGGCCTCAGTAGAGGCCAGTCCCCATGCGAGTTGCTAGGGGGCCTCTCGGGATTCCTCTCCCGTCGATACCGGGGCCAAAAGCCTTGTGTGGAGTCAGGGCCGGAACCGAGCATTCCTCTCAGGGGTTACATGGATCTTTGGGTACTTCTGGAGTCTCCCCAGGGGAGTCAGGCCTCGTCTCGAGTGGGGGCATGCACGTGCGCTTTCCTTCCAGGCTGTAGCAGCAATGTCACGCTTCCCATCGCGAGGATTAAAGGATCTGTGGTTTTCCCTCGAGGCTTTCCCTCGAGGCTTTCCCACAGGGCTGTCCCACGTGCCACCGTGGTGTGAGTCGATCCTCGGCGTGAAAGATGAGCCAGTGCAGGGCAAAGAGGTTCCTCTGGAATGGACTGAGACATCTGGGGGACTCTTGGAATGGTGGTACGACCATGGAGTTCCTCTCGCCTTTCCTGTTGAGAGTGCCTCCTCTTGAGCTGCGACGGGAATGCCGGGAATTCTTTCCCGTTGGAAGCAGGGAAAGGATCCCTCATCTCGAGCTCCGAGGGGGAAACGTGGCTCCTCTGTATGTGGGCGGGACCATCGTGCTTTCTCTCCTGTGGAGACGGGTATGGCGGTAAACTTCTTGAGTTGCAGCAAGGGTGTGAAAGACCCTTTCGAAGTTCCAGAGGTTAGGTGTCATTAGTCTCCAGACGCCTCATCGGAAATAGGCCTCATCTCGCCTGGAAGGGAGAACTTCCTGGATTTTCTCGAGTTGCGGCAGGTGTTCTCGAGTTACGACGGGGACCTCAGGGACCCGCCCTGGTGGCCTCAGGAGAGGCCAGTCCCCATGCAAGTTGCTAGGGGGCCTCTCGGGATTCCTCTCCCGTCGATACCGGGGCCAAAAACCTTGTGTGGAGTCAGGGCCGGAACCGAGGATTCCTCTCAGGGGCTGACATGGATCTTTGGGTACTTCTGGAGTCTCCCCAGGGGAGTCAGGCCTCGTCTCGAGTCGGGGCTTGCACGTGTGCTTTCCTTCCAGGCTGTAGCAGCAATGTCACGCTTCCCGTCGCGTGGATCAAAGGATCTGTGGTTTTCCCTCGAGGCTTTCCCTCGAGGCTTTCCCACAGGGCTGTCCCACGTGCCACCGTGGTGTGAGTCGATCCTCGGCGTGAAAGATGAGCCAGTGCAGGGCAAAGAGGTTCCTCTGGAATGGACTGAGACATCTGGGGGACTCTTGGAATGGTGGTACGACCATGGAGTTCCTCTCGCATTTCCTGTTGAGAGTGCCTCCTCTTGAGATGCGACGGGAACGCCGGGAATTCTTTCCCGTTGAAAGCAGGGAAAGGATCCCTCTTCTCGAGCTACGAGGGGGAAACAGGGCTCCTCTGGATGTGGGCGGGACCATCGTGCTTCCTCTCGAGTGGAGACGGGTATGGCGGTGAACTTCCTGAGTTGCAGCAAGGGTGTGAAAGACCCTTTCGAAGTTCCAGAGGTTAGGTGTCATTAGTCTCCAGAAGCCTCATCGGAAATAGGCCTCATCTAGCCTGGAACGGAGAACTTCCTGAATTTTCTCGAGGTGCGGCAGGTGTTCTCGTGTTACGACGGGTACCACAGGGACCCGCCCTGATGGCCTCAGGAAAGGCCAGTCTCCATGCGAGTTGCTAGGGGGCCTCTCGGGATTCCTCTCCCGTCGATACCGGGGCCAAAAACCTTGTGTGGAGTCAGGGCCGGAACCGAGGATTCCTCTCAGGGGCTGACATGGATCTTTGGGTACTTCTAGAGTCTCCCCAGGGGAGTCAGGCCTCGTCTCGAGTGGGGGCATGCACGTGCGCTTTCTTTCCAGGCTGTAGCAGCAATGTCACGCTTCCCGTCTTGTGGATCAAAGGATCTGTGGTTTTCCCTCGAGGCTCTCCCTCGAGGCTTTCCCACAGGGCTGTCCCACGTGCCACCGTGGTGTGAGTCGATCCTCGGCGTGAAAGATGAGCCAGTGCAGGGCAAAGAGGTTCCTCTGGAATGGACTGAGACATCTGGGGGACTCTTGGAATGGTGGTACGACCATGGAGTTCCTCTCGCCTTTCCTGTTGAGAGTGCCTCCTCTTGAGATGCGACGGGAACGCCGGGAATTCTTTCCCGTTGAAAGCAGGGAAAGGATCCCTCTTCTCGAGCTACGAGGGGGAAACAGGGCTCCTCTGGATGTGGGCGGGACCATCGTGCTTCCTCTCGAGTGGAGACGGGTATGGCGGTGAACTTCCTGAGTTGCAGCAAGGGTGTGAAAGACCCTTTCGAAGTTCCAGAGGTTAGGTGTCATTAGTCTCCAGAAGCCTCATCGGAAATAGGCCTCATCTAGCCTGGAACGGAGAACTTCCTGAATTTTCTCGAGGTGCGGCAGGTGTTCTCGTGTTACGACGGGTACCACAGGGACCCGCCCTGATGGCCTCAGGAAAGGCCAGTCTCCATGCGAGTTGCTAGGGGGCCTCTCGGGATTCCTCTCCCGTCGATACCGGGGCCAAAAACCTTGTGTGGAGTCAGGGCCGGAACCGAGGATTCCTCTCAGGGGCTGACATGGATCTTTGGGTACTTCTAGAGTCTCCCCAGGGGAGTCAGGCCTCGTCTCGAGTGGGGGCATGCACGTGCGCTTTCTTTCCAGGCTGTAGCAGCAATGTCACGCTTCCCGTCTTGTGGATCAAAGGATCTGTGGTTTTCCCTCGAGGCTCTCCCTCGAGGCTTTCCCACAGGGCTGTCCCACGTGCCACCGTGGTGTGAGTCGATCCTCGGCGTGAAAGATGAGCCAGTGCAGGGCAAAGAGGTTCCTCTGGAATGGACTGAGACATCTGGGGGACTCTTGGAATGGTGGTACGACCATGGAGTTCCTCTCGCCTTTCCTGTTGAGAGTGCCTCCTCTTGAGATGCGACGGGAACGCCGGGAATTCTTTCCCGTTGAAAGCAGGGAAAGGATCCCTCATCTCGAGCTCCGAGGGGGAAACGGGGCTCCTCTGGATGTGGGCGGGACCATCGTGCTTTCTCTCGTGTGGAGACGGGTATGGCGGTAAACTTCTTGAGTTGCAGCAAGGGTGTGAAAGACCCTTTCGAAGTTCCAGAGGTTAGGTGTCATTAGTCTCCAGACGCCTCATCGGAAATAGGCCTCATCTCGCCTGGAAGGGAGAACTTCCCGGATTTTCTCGAGGTGCGGCCGGTGTTCTCGAGTTACGACGGGGACCTCAGGAACCCGCCCTGGTGGCCTCAGGAGAGGCCAGTCCCCATGCGAGTTACTAGGGGGCCTCTCGGGATTCCTCTCCCGTCGATACCGGGGCCAAAAACCTTGTGTGGAGTCAGGACTGGAACCGAGGATTCCTCTCAGGAGCTGACATGGATCTTTGGGTACTTCTGGAGTCCCACCAGGGGAGTCAGGCCTCTTCTCGATTGGGGGCATGCACGTGTGCTTTCCTTCCAGGCTGTAGCAGCAATGTCACGCTTCCCGTCGCGTGGATCAAAGGATCTGTGGTTTTCCCTCGAGGCTTTCCCACAGGGCTGTCCCACGTGCCACCGTGGTGTGAGTCGATCCTCGGCGTGAAAGATGAGCCAGTGCAGGGCAAAGAGGTTCCTCTGGAATGGACTGAGACATCTGGGGGACTCTTGGAATGGTGGTACGACCATGGAGTTCCTCTCGCCTTTCCTGTTGAGAGTGCCTCCTCTTGAGATGCGACGGGAACGCCAGGAATTCTTTCCCGTTGAAAGCAGGGAAAGGATCCCTCATCTCGAGCTCCGAGGGGGAAATGGGGCTCCTCTGGATGTGGGCGGGACCATCGTGCTTCCTCCCGAGTGGACACGGGTATGGCGGTGAACTTCTTGAGTTGCAGCAAGGGTGTGAAAGACCCTTTCGAAGTTCCAGAGTTTAGGTGTCATTAGTCTGCAGACGCCTCATCGGAAATAGGCCTCATCTCGCCTGGAAGGGAGAACTTCCTGGATTTTCTCGAGTTGCGGCAGGTGTTCTCCAGTTACGACGGGGACCTCAGGGACCCGCCCTGGTGGCCTCAGGAGAGGCCAGTCCCCATGCGAGTTGCTAGGGGGCCTCTCGGGATTCCTCTCCCGTCGATACCGGGGCCAAAAGCCTTGTGTGGAGTCAGGGCCGGAACCGAGCATTCCTCTCAGGGGTGACATGGATCTTTGGGTACTTCTGGAGTCTCCCCAGGGGAGTCAGGCCTCGTCTCGAGTGGGGGCATGCACGTGCGCTTTCCTTCCAGGCTGTAGCAGCAATGTCACACTTCCCGTCGCGTGCATCAAAGGATCTGTGGTTTTCCCTCGAGGCTTTCCCTCGAGGCTTTCCCACAGGGCTGTCCCACGTGCCACCGTGGTGTGAGTCGATCCTCGGCGTGAAAGATGAGGCAGTGCAGGGCAAAGAGGTTCCTCTGGAATGGACTGAGACATCTGGGGGACTCTTGGAATGGTGGTACGACCATGGAGTTCCTCTCGCCTTTCCTGTTGAGAGTGCCTCCTCTTGAGATGCGACGGGAACGCCGGGAATTCTTTCCCGTTGAAAGCAGGGAAAGGATCCCTCATCTCGAGCTACGAGGGGGAAACGGGGCTCCTCTGGATGTGGGCGGGACCATCGTGCTTCCTCTCGAGTGGACACGGGTATGGCGGTGAACTTCTTGAGTTGCAGCAAGGGTGTGAAAGACCCTTTCGAAATTCCAGAGGTTAGGTGTCATTAGTCTCCAGACGCCTCATCGGAAATAGGCCTCATCTCGCCTGGAAGGGAGAACTTCCTGGATATTCTCGATTTGCGGCAGGTGTTCTCGAGTTATGACGGGGACCTCAGGGACCCGCCCTGGTGGCCTCAGGAGAGGCCAGTCCCCATGCGAGTTGCTAGGGGGCCTCTCGGGATTCCTCTCCCGTCGATACCGGGGCCAAAAACCTTGTGTGGAGTCAGGGCCGGAACCGAGGATTCCTCTCAGGGGTGACATGGATCTTTGGGTACTTCTGGAGTCTCCCCAGGGGAGTCAGGCCTCGTCTCGAGGGGGACATGCACGTGCGCTTTCCTTCCAGGCTGTAGCAGCAATGTCACGCTTCCCGTCGCGTGCATCAAAGGATCTGTGGTTTTCCCTCGAGGCTTTCCCTCGAGGCTTTCCCACAGGGCTGTCCCACGTGCCACCGTGGTGTGAGTCGATCCTCGGCGTGAAAGATGAGCCAGTGCAGGGCAAAGAGGTTCCTCTGGAATGGACTGAGACATCTGGGGGACTCTTGGAATGGTGGTACGACCATGGAGTTCCTCTCGCCTTTCCTGTTGAGAGTGCCTCCTCTTGAGATGCGACGGGAACGCCGGGAATTCTTTCCCGTTGAAAGCAGGGAAAGGATCCCTCATCTCGAGCTACGAGGGGGAAACGGGGCTCCTCTGGATGTGGGCGGGACCATCGTGCTTCCTCTCGAGTGGAGACGGGTATGGCGGTGAACTTCTTGAGTTGCAGCAAGGGTGTGAAAGACCCTTTCGACGTTCCAGAGGTTAGGTGTCATTAGTCTCCAGACGCCTCATCGGAAATAGGCCTCATCTCGCCTGGAAGGGAGAACTTCCTGGATTTTCTCGAGTTGCGGCAGGTGTTCTCGAGTTTCGACGGGGACCTCAGGGACCCGCCCTGGTGGCCTCAGGAGAGGCCAGTCCCCATGCGAGTTGCTAGGGGGCCTCTCGGGATTCCTCTCCCGTCGATACCGGGGCCAAAAACCTTGTGTGGAGTCAGGGCCGGAACCGAGGATTCCTCTCAGGGGCTGACATGGATCTTTGGGTACTTCTGGAGTCTCCCCAGGGTAGTCAGGCCTCGTCTCGAGTGGGGGCATGCACGAGCGCTTTCCTTCCAGGCTGTAGCAGCAATGTCACGCTTCCCGTCGCGTGCATCAAAGGATCTGTGGTTTTCCCTCGAGGCTTTCCCTCGAGGCTTTCCAGCAGGGCTGTCCCACGTGCCACCGTGGTGTGAGTCGATCCTCGGCGTGAAAGATGAGCCAGTGCAGGGCAAAGAGGATCCTCTGGAATGGACTGAGACATCTGGGCGACTCTTGGAATGGTGGTACGACCATGGAGTTCCTCTCGCCTTTCCTGTTGAGAGTGCCTCCTCTTGAGATGCGACGGGAACGCCGGGAATTCTTTCACGTTGAAAGCAGGGAAAGGATCCCTCATCTCGAGCTACGAGGGTGAAACGGGGCTCCTCTGGATGTGGGCGGGACCATCGTGCTTCCTCTCGAGTGGACACGGGTATGGCGCTGAACTTCTTGAGTTGCAGCAAGGGTGTGAAAGACCCTTTCGAAGTTCCAGAGGTTAGGTGTCATTAGTCTCCAGACGCCTCATCGGAAATAGGCCTCATCTCGCCTGGAAGGGAGAACTTCCTGGATTTTCTCGATTTGCGGCAGGTGTTCTCGAGTTACGACGGGGACCTCAGGGACCCGCCCTGGTGGCCTCAGGAGAGGCCAGTCCCCATGCGAGTTGCTAGGGGGCCTCTCGGGATTCCTCTCCCGTCGATACCGGGGCCAAAAACCTTGTGTGGAGTCAAGGCCGGAACCGAGGATTCCTCTCAGGTGCTGACATGGATCTTTGGGTACTTCTGGAGTCTCCCCAGGGGAGTCAGGGCTCGTCTAGAGTGGGGGCATGCACGTGCGCTTTCCTTCCAGGCTGTAGCAGCAATGTCACACTTCCCGTCGCGTGGATCAAAGGATCTGTGGTTTTCCCTCGAGGCTTTCCCTCGAGGCTTTCCCACAGGGCTGTCCCACGTGCCACCGTGGTGTGAGTCGATCCTCGGCGTGGAAGATGAGCCAGTGCAGGGCAAAGAGGTTCCTCTGGAATGGACTGAGACATCTGGGGGACTCTTGGAATTGTGGTACGACCATGGAGTTCCTCTCGCCTTTCCTGTTGAGAGTGCCTCCTCTTGAGATGCGACGGGAACGCCGGGAATTCTTTCCCGTTGAAAGCAGGGGAAGGATCCCACATCTCGAGCTCCGAGGGGGAAACGGGGCTCCTCTGGATGTGGGCGGGACCATCGTGCTTCCTCTCGAGTGGAGACGGGTATGGCGGTGAACTTCTTGAGTTGCAGCAAGGGTGTGAAAGACCCTTTCGAAGTTCCAGAGGTTAGGTGTCATTAGTCTCCAGACGCCTCATCGGAAATAGGCCTCATCTCGCCTGGAAGGGAGAACTTCCTGGATTTTCTCGAGGTGCGGCCGGTGTTCTCGACTTACGACGGGGACCTCAGGGACCCGCCCTGGTGGCCTCAGGAGAGGCCAGTCCCCATGCGAGTTACTAGGGGGCCTCTCGGGATTCCTCTCCCGTCGATACCGGGGCCAAAAACCTTGTGTGGAGTCAGGGCTGGAACCGAGGATTCCTCTCAGGAGCTGACATGGATCTTTGGGTACTTCTGGAGTCCCACCAGGGGAGTCAGGCCTCTTCTCGATTGGGGGCATGCACGTGTGCTTTCCTTCCAGGCTGTAGCAGCAATGTCACGCTTCCCGTCGCGTGGATCAAAGGATCTGTGGTTTTCCCTCGAGGCTTTCCCACAGGGCTGTCCCACGTGCCACCGTGGTGTGAGTCGATCCTCGGCGTGAAAGATGAGCCAGTGCAGGGCAAAGAGGTTCCTCTGGAATGGACTGAGACATCTGGGGGACTCTTGGAATGGTGGTACGAACATGGAGTTCCTCTCGCCTTTCCTGTTGAGAGTGCCTCCTCTTGAGATGCGACGGGAACGCCGGGAATTCTTTCCCGTTGAAAGCAGGGAAAGGATCCCTCATCTCGAGCTCCGAGGGGGAAATGGGGCTCCTCTGGATGTGGGCGGGACCATCGTGCTTCCTCCTGAGTGGACACGGGTATGGCGGTGAACTTCTTGAGTTGCAGCAAGGGTGTGAAAGACCCTTTCGAAGTTCCAGAGGTTAGGTGTCATTAGTCTGCAGACGCCTCATCGGAAATAGGTCTCATCTCGCCTGGAAGGGAGAACTTCCTGGATTTTCTCGAGTTGCGGCAGGTGTTCTCGAGTTACGACGGGGACCTCAGGGACCCGCCCTGGTGGCCTCAGGAGAGGCCAGTCCCCATGCGAGTTGCTAGGGGGCCTCTCGGGATTCCTCTCCCGTCGATACCGGGGCCAAAAGCCTTGTGTGGAGTCAGGGCCGGAACCGAGCATTCCTCTCAGGGGTGACATGGATCTTTGGGTACTTCTGGAGTCTCCCCAGGGGAGTCAGGCCTCGTCTCGAGTGGGGGCATGCACGTGCGCTTTCCTTCCAGGCTGTAACAGCAATGTCACGCTTCCCGTCGCGTGCATCAAAGGATCTGTGGTTTTCCCTCGAGGCTTTCCCTCGAGGCTTTCCCACAGGGCTGTCCCACGTGCCACCGTGGTGTGAGTCGATCCTCGGCGTGAAAGATGAGCCAGTGCAGGGCAAAGAGGTTCCTCTGGAATGGACTGAGACATCTGGGGGACTCTTGGAATGGTGGTACGACCATGGAGTTCCTCTCGCCTTTCCTGTTGAGAGTGCCTCCTCTTGAGATGCGACGGGAACGCCGGGAATTCTTTCCCGTTGAAAGCAGGGAAAGGATCCCTCATCTCGAGCTACGAGGGGGAAACGGGGCTCCTCTGGATGTGGGCGGGACCATCGTGCTTCCTCTCGATTGGACACGGGTATGGCGGTGAACTTCTTGAGTTGCATCAAGGGTGTGAAAGACCCTTTCGAAATTCCAGAGGTTAGGTGTCATTAGTCTCCAGACGCCTCATCGGAAATAGGCCTCATCTCGCCTGGAAGGGAGAACTTCCTGGATATTCTCGATTTGCGGCAGGTGTTCTCGAGTTATGACGGGGACCTCAGGGACCCACCCTGGTGGCCTCAGGAGAGGCCAGTCCCCATGCGAGTTGCTAGGGGGCCTCTCGGGATTCCTCTCCCGTCGATACCGGGGCCAAAAACCTTGTGTGGAGTCAGGGCCGGAACCGAGGATTCCTCTCAGGGGTGACATGGATCTTTGGGTACTTCTGGAGTCTCCCCAGGGGAGTCAGGCCTCGTCTCGAGGGGGACATGCACGTGCGCTTTCCTTCCAGGCTGTAGCAGCAATGTCACGCTTCCCGTCGCGTGCATCAAAGGATCTGTGGTTTTCCCTCGAGGCTTTCCCTCGAGGCTTTCCCACAGGGCTGTCCCACGTGCCACCGTGGTGTGAGTCGATCCTCGGCGTGATAGATGAGCCAGTGCAGGGCAAAGAGGTTCCTCTGGAATGGACTGAGACATCTGGGGGACTCTTGGAATGGTGGTACGACCATGGAGTTCCTCTCGCCTTTCCTGTTGAGAGTCCCTCCTCTTGAGATGCGACGGGAACGCCGGGAATTCTTTCCCGTTGAAAGCAGGGAAAGGATCCCTCATCTCGAGCTCCGAGGGGGAAACGGGGCTCCTCTGGATGTGGGCGGGACCATCGTGCTTCCTCTCGAGTGGAGACGGGTATGGCGGTGAACTTCTTGAGTTGCAGCAAGGGTGTGAAAGACCCTTTCGACGTTCCAGAGGTTAGGTGTCATTAGTCTCCAGACGCCTCATCGGAAATAGGCCTCATCTCGCCTGGAAGGGAGAACTTCCTGGATTTTCTCGAGTTGCGGCAGGTGTTCTCGAGTTTCGACGGGGACCTCAGGGACCCGCCCTGGTGGCCTCAGGAGAGGCCAGTCCCCATGCGAGTTGCTAGGGGGCCTCTCGGGATTCCTCTCCCGTCGATACCGGGGCCAAAAACCTTGTGTGGAGTCAGGGCCGGAACCGAGGATTCCTCTCAGGGGCTGACATGGATCTTTGGGTACTTCTGGAGTCTCCCCAGGGTAGTCAGGCCTCGTCTCGAGTGGGGGCATGCACGAGCGCTTTCCTTCCAGGCTGTAGCAGCAATGTCACGCTTCCCGTCGCGTGCATCAAAGGATCTGTGGTTTTCCCTCGAGGCTTTCCCTCGAGGCTTTCCAGCAGGGCTGTCCCACGTGCCACCGTGGTGTGAGTCGATCCTCGGCGTGAAAGATGAGCCAGTGCAGGGCAAAGAGGATCCTCTGGAATGGACTGAGACATCTGGGCGACTCTTGGAATGGTGGTACGACCATGGAGTTCCTCTCGCCTTTCCTGTTGAGAGTGCCTCCTCTTGAGATGCGACGGGAACGCCGGGAATTCTTTCACGTTGAAAGCAGGGAAAGGATCCCTCATCTCGAGCTACGAGGGTGAAACGGGGCTCCTCTGGATGTGGGCGGGACCATCGTGCTTCCTCTCGAGTGGACACGGGTATGGCGCTGAACTTCTTGAGTTGCAGCAAGGGTGTGAAAGACCCTTTCGAAGTTCCAGAGGTTAGGTGTCATTAGTCTCCAGACGCCTCATCGGAAATAGGCCTCATCTCGCCTGGAAGGGAGAACTTCCTGGATTTTCTCGATTTGCGGCAGGTGTTCTCGAGTTACGACGGGGACCTCAGGGACCCGCCCTGGTGGCCTCAGGAGAGGCCAGTCCCCATGCGAGTTGCTAGGGGGCCTCTCGGGATTCCTCTCCCGTCGATACCGGGGCCAAAAACCTTGTGTGGAGTCAAGGCCGGAACCGAGGATTCCTCTCAGGTGCTGACATGGATCTTTGGGTACTTCTGGAGTCTCCCCAGGGGAGTCAGGGCTCGTCTAGAGTGGGGGCATGCACGTGCGCTTTCCTTCCAGGCTGTAGCAGCAATGTCACACTTCCCGTCGCGTGGATCAAAGGATCTGTGGTTTTCCCTCGAGGCTTTCCCTCGAGGCTTTCCCACAGGGCTGTCCCACGTGCCACCGTGGTGTGAGTCGATCCTCGGCGTGGAAGATGAGCCAGTGCAGGGCAAAGAGGTTCCTCTGGAATGGACTGAGACATCTGGGGGACTCTTGGAATTGTGGTACGACCATGGAGTTCCTCTCGCCTTTCCTGTTGAGAGTGCCTCCTCTTGAGATGCGACGGGAACGCCGGGAATTCTTTCCCGTTGAAAGCAGGGGAAGGATCCCACATCTCGAGCTCCGAGGGGGAAACGGGGCTCCTCTGGATGTGGGCGGGACCATCGTGCTTCCTCTCGAGTGGAGACGGGTATGGCGGTGAACTTCTTGAGTTGCAGCAAGGGTGTGAAAGACCCTTTCGAAGTTCCAGAGGTTAGGTGTCATTAGTCTCCAGACGCCTCATCGGAAATAGGCCTCATCTCGCCTGGAAGGGAGAACTTCCTGGATTTTCTCGAGGTGCGGCCGGTGTTCTCGACTTACGACGGGGACCTCAGGGACCCGCCCTGGTGGCCTCAGGAGAGGCCAGTCCCCATGCGAGTTACTAGGGGGCCTCTCGGGATTCCTCTCCCGTCGATACCGGGGCCAAAAACCTTGTGTGGAGTCAGGGCTGGAACCGAGGATTCCTCTCAGGAGCTGACATGGATCTTTGGGTACTTCTGGAGTCCCACCAGGGGAGTCAGGCCTCTTCTCGATTGGGGGCATGCACGTGTGCTTTCCTTCCAGGCTGTAGCAGCAATGTCACGCTTCCCGTCGCGTGGATCAAAGGATCTGTGGTTTTCCCTCGAGGCTTTCCCACAGGGCTGTCCCACGTGCCACCGTGGTGTGAGTCGATCCTCGGCGTGAAAGATGAGCCAGTGCAGGGCAAAGAGGTTCCTCTGGAATGGACTGAGACATCTGGGGGACTCTTGGAATGGTGGTACGAACATGGAGTTCCTCTCGCCTTTCCTGTTGAGAGTGCCTCCTCTTGAGATGCGACGGGAACGCCGGGAATTCTTTCCCGTTGAAAGCAGGGAAAGGATCCCTCATCTCGAGCTCCGAGGGGGAAATGGGGCTCCTCTGGATGTGGGCGGGACCATCGTGCTTCCTCCTGAGTGGACACGGGTATGGCGGTGAACTTCTTGAGTTGCAGCAAGGGTGTGAAAGACCCTTTCGAAGTTCCAGAGGTTAGGTGTCATTAGTCTGCAGACGCCTCATCGGAAATAGGTCTCATCTCGCCTGGAAGGGAGAACTTCCTGGATTTTCTCGAGTTGCGGCAGGTGTTCTCGAGTTACGACGGGGACCTCAGGGACCCGCCCTGGTGGCCTCAGGAGAGGCCAGTCCCCATGCGAGTTGCTAGGGGGCCTCTCGGGATTCCTCTCCCGTCGATACCGGGGCCAAAAGCCTTGTGTGGAGTCAGGGCCGGAACCGAGCATTCCTCTCAGGGGTGACATGGATCTTTGGGTACTTCTGGAGTCTCCCCAGGGGAGTCAGGCCTCGTCTCGAGTGGGGGCATGCACGTGCGCTTTCCTTCCAGGCTGTAACAGCAATGTCACGCTTCCCGTCGCGTGCATCAAAGGATCTGTGGTTTTCCCTCGAGGCTTTCCCTCGAGGCTTTCCCACAGGGCTGTCCCACGTGCCACCGTGGTGTGAGTCGATCCTCGGCGTGAAAGATGAGCCAGTGCAGGGCAAAGAGGTTCCTCTGGAATGGACTGAGACATCTGGGGGACTCTTGGAATGGTGGTACGACCATGGAGTTCCTCTCGCCTTTCCTGTTGAGAGTGCCTCCTCTTGAGATGCGACGGGAACGCCGGGAATTCTTTCCCGTTGAAAGCAGGGAAAGGATCCCTCATCTCGAGCTACGAGGGGGAAACGGGGCTCCTCTGGATGTGGGCGGGACCATCGTGCTTCCTCTCGATTGGACACGGGTATGGCGGTGAACTTCTTGAGTTGCATCAAGGGTGTGAAAGACCCTTTCGAAATTCCAGAGGTTAGGTGTCATTAGTCTCCAGACGCCTCATCGGAAATAGGCCTCATCTCGCCTGGAAGGGAGAACTTCCTGGATATTCTCGATTTGCGGCAGGTGTTCTCGAGTTATGACGGGGACCTCAGGGACCCACCCTGGTGGCCTCAGGAGAGGCCAGTCCCCATGCGAGTTGCTAGGGGGCCTCTCGGGATTCCTCTCCCGTCGATACCGGGGCCAAAAACCTTGTGTGGAGTCAGGGCCGGAACCGAGGATTCCTCTCAGGGGTGACATGGATCTTTGGGTACTTCTGGAGTCTCCCCAGGGGAGTCAGGCCTCGTCTCGAGGGGGACATGCACGTGCGCTTTCCTTCCAGGCTGTAGCAGCAATGTCACGCTTCCCGTCGCGTGCATCAAAGGATCTGTGGTTTTCCCTCGAGGCTTTCCCTCGAGGCTTTCCCACAGGGCTGTCCCACGTGCCACCGTGGTGTGAGTCGATCCTCGGCGTGATAGATGAGCCAGTGCAGGGCAAAGAGGTTCCTCTGGAATGGACTGAGACATCTGGGGGACTCTTGGAATGGTGGTACGACCATGGAGCTCCTCTCGCCTTTCCTGTTGAGAGTCCCTCCTCTTGAGATGCGACGGGAACGCCGGGAATTCTTTCCCGTTGAAAGCAGGGAAAGGATCCCTCATCTCGAGCTCCGAGGGGGAAACGGGGCTCCTCTGGATGTGGGCGGGACCATCGTGCTTCCTCTCGAGTGGAGACGGGTATGGCGGTGAACTTCTTGAGTTGCAGCAAGGGTGTGAAAGACCCTTTCGACGTTCCAGAGGTTAGGTGTCATTAGTCTCCAGACGCCTCATCGGAAATAGGCCTCATCTCGCCTGGAAGGGAGAACTTCCTGGATTTTCTCGAGTTGCGGCAGGTGTTCTCGAGTTACGACGGGGACCTCAGGGACCCGCCCTGGTGGCCTCAGGAGAGGCCAGTCCCCATGCGAGTTGCTAGGGGGCCTCTCGGGATTCCTCTCCCGTCGATACCGGGGCCAAAAACCTTGTGTGGAGTCAGGGCCGGAACCGAGGATTCCTCTCAGGGGCTGACATGGATCTTTGGGTACTTCTGGAGTCTCCCCAGGGGAGTCAGGCCTCGTCTCGAGTGGGGGCATGCACGAGCGCTTTCCTTCCAGGCTGTAGCAGCAATGTCACGCTTCCCGTCGCGTGCATCAAAGGATCTGTGGTTTTCCCTCGAGGCTTTCCCTCGAGGCTTTCCAGCAGGGCTGTCCCACGTGCCACCGTGGTGTGAGTCGATCCTCGGCGTGAAAGATGAGCCAGTGCAGGGCAAAGAGGTTCCTCTGGAATGGACTGAGACATCTGGGCGACTCTTGGAATGGTGGTACGACCATGGAGTTCCTCTCGCCTTTCCTGTTGAGAGTGCCTCCTCTTGAGATGCGACGGGAACGCCGGGAATTCTTTCACGTTGAAAGCAGGGAAAGGATCCCTCATCTCGAGCTACGAGGGTGAAACGGGGCTCCTCTGGATGTGGGCGGGACCATCGTGCTTCCTCTCGAGTGGACACGGGTATGGCGCTGAACTTCTTGAGTTGCAGCAAGGGTGTGAAAGACCCTTTCGAAGTTCCAGAGGTTAGGTGTCATTAGTCTCCAGACGCCTCATCGGAAATAGGCCTCATCTCGCCTGGAAGGGAGAACTTCCTGGATTTTCTCGATTTGCGGCAGGTGTTCTCGAGTTACCACGGGGACCTCAGGGACCCGCCCTGGTGGCCTCAGGAGAGGCCAGTCCCCATGCGAGTTGCTAGGGGGCCTCTCGGGATTCCTCTCCCGTCGATACCGGGGCCAAAAACCTTGTGTGGAGTCAAGGCCGGAACCGAGGATTCCTCTCAGGGGCTGACATGGATCTTTGGGTACTTCTGGAGTCTCCCCAGGGGAGTCAGGGCTCGTCTAGAGTGGGGGCATGCACGTGCGCTTTCCTTCCAGGCTGTAGCAGCAATGTCACACTTCCCGTCGCGTGGATCAAAGGATCTGTGGTTTTCCCTCGAGGCTTTCCCTCGAGGCTTTCCCACAGGGCTGTCCCACGTGCCACCGTGGTGTGAGTCGATCCTCGGCGTGGAAGATGAGCCAGTGCAGGGCAAAGAGGTTCCTCTGGAATGGACTGAGACATCTGGGGAACTCTTGGAATGGTGGTACGACCCTGGAGTTCCTCTCGCCTTTCCTGTTGAGAGTGCCTCCTCTTGAGATGCGACGGGAACGCCGGGAATTCTTTCCCGTTGAAAGCAGGGGAAGGATCCCACATCTCGAGCTCCGAGGGGGAAACGGGGCTCCTCTGGATGTGGGCGGGACCATCGTGCTTCCTCTCGAGTGGAGACGGGTATGGCGGTGAACTTCTTGAGTTGCAGCAAGGGTGTGAAAGACCCTTTCGAAGTTCCAGAGGTTAGGTGTCATTAGTCTCCAGACGCCTCATCGGAAATAGGCCTCATCTCGCCTGGAAGGGAGAACTTCCCGGATTTTCTCGAGGTGCGGCCGGTGTTCTCGAGTTACGACGGGGACCTAAGGGACCCGCCCTGGTGGCCTCAGGAGAGGCCAGTCCCCATGCGAGTTACTAGGGGGCCTCTCGGGATTCCTCTCCCGTCGATACCGGGGTCAAAAACCTTGTGTGGAGCTAGGGCTGGAACCGAGGATTCCTCTCAGGAGCTGACATGGATCTTTCGGTACTTCTGGAGTCCCACCAGGGGAGTCAGGCCTCTTCTCGATTGGGGGCATGCACGTGTGCTTTCCTTCCAGGCTGTAGCAGCAATGTCACGCTTCCCGTCGCGTGGATCAAAGGATCTGTGGTTTTCCCTCGAGGCTTTCCCACAGGGCTGTCCCACGTGCCACCGTGGTGTGAGTCGATCCTCGGCGTGAAAGATGAGCCAGTGCAGGGCAAAGAGGTTCCTCTGGAATGGACTGAGACATCTGGGGGACTCTTGGAATGGTGGTACGACCATGGAGTTCCTCTCGCCTTTCCTGTTGAGAGTGCCTCCTCTTGAGATGCGACGGGAACGCCGGGAATTCTTTCCCGTTGAAAGCAGGGAAAGGATCCCTCATCTCGAGCTCCGAGGGGGAAATGGGGCTCCTCTGGATGTGGGCGGGACCATCGTGCTTCCTCCCGAGTGGACACGGGTATGGCGGTGAACTTCTTGAGTTGCAGCAAGGGTGTGAAAGACCCTTTCGAAGTTCCAGAGTTTAGGTGTCATTAGTCTGCAGACGCCTCATCGGAAATAGGCCTCATCTCGCCTGGAAGGGAGAACTTCCTGGATTTTCTCGAGTTGCGGCAGGTGTTCTCGAGTTACGACGGGGACCTCAGGGACCCGCCCTGGTGGCCTCAGGAGAGGCCAGTCCCCATGCGAGTTGCTAGGGGGCCTCTCGGGATTCCTCTCCCGTCGATACCGGGGCCAAAAGCCTTGTGTGGAGTCAGGGCCGGAACCGAGCATTCCTCTCAGGGGTGACATGGATCTTTGGGTACTTCTGGAGTCTCCCCAGGGGAGTCAGGCCTCGTCTCGAGTGGGGGCATGCACGTGCGCTTTCCTTCCAGGCTGTAGCAGCAATGTCACGCTTCCCGTCGCGTGCATCAAAGGATCTGTGGTTTTCCCTCGAGGCTTTCCCTCGAGGCTTTCCCACAGGGCTGTCCCACGTGCCACCGAGGTGTGAGTCGATCCTCGGCGTGAAAGATGAGCCAGTGCAGGGCAAAGAGGTTCCTCTGGAATGGACTGAGACATCTGGGGGACTCTTGGAATGGTGGTACGACCATGGAGTTCCTCTCGCCTTTCCTGTTGAGAGTGCCTCCTCTTGAGATGCGACGGGAACGCCGGGAATTCTTTCCCGTTGAAAGCAGGGAAAGGATCCCTCATCTCGAGCTACGAGGGGGAAACGGGGCTCCTCTGGATGTGGGCGGGACCATCGTGCTTCCTCTCGAGTGGACACGGGTATGGCGGTGAACTTCTTGAGTTGCATCAAGGGTGTGAAAGACCCTTTCGAAATTCCAGAGGTTAGGTGTCATTAGTCTCCAGACGCCTCATCGGAAATAGGCCTCATCTCGCCTGGAAGGGAGAACTTCCTGGATATTCTCGATTTGCGGCAGGTGTTCTCGAGTTATGACGGGGACCTCAGGGACCCGCCCTGGTGGCCTCAGGAGAGGCCAGTCCCCATGCGAGTTGCTAGGGGGCCTCTCGGGATTCCTCTCCCGTCGATACCGGGGCCAAAAACCTTGTGTGGAGTCAGGGCCGGAACCGAGGATTCCTCTCAGGGGTGACATGGATCTTTGGGTACTTCTGGAGTCTCCCCAGGGGAGTCAGGCCTCGTCTCGAGGGGGACATGCACGTGCGCTTTCCTTCCAGGCTGTAGCAGCAATGTCACGCTTCCCGTCGCGTGCATCAAAGGATCTGTGGTTTTCCCTCGAGGCTTTCCCTCGAGGCTTTCCCACAGGGCTGTCCCACGTGCCACCGTGGTGTGAGTCGATCCTCGGCGTGAAAGATGAGCCAGTGCAGGGCAAAGAGGTTCCTCTGGAATGGACTGAGACATCTGGGGGACTCTTGGAATGGTGGTACGACCATGGAGTTCCTCTCGCCTTTCCTGTTGAGAGTCCCTCCTCTTGAGATGCGACGGGAACGCCGGGAATTCTTTCCCGTTGAAAGCAGGGAAAGGATCCCTCATCTCGAGCTCCGAGGGGGAAACGGGGCTCCTCTGGATGTGGGCGGGACCATCGTGCTTCCTCTCGAGTGGAGACGGGTATGGCGGTGAACTTCTTGAGTTGCAGCAAGGGTGTGAAAGACCCTTTCGACGTTCCAGAGGTTAGGTGTCATTAGTCTCCAGACGCCTCATCGGAAATAGGCCTCATCTCGCCTGGAAGGGAGAACTTCCTGGATTTTCTCGAGTTGCGGCAGGTGTTCTCGAGTTACGACGGGGACCTCAGGGACCCGCCCTGGTGGCCTCAGGAGAGGCCAGTCCCCATGCGAGTTGCTAGGGGGCCTCTCGGGATTCCTCTCCCGTCGATACCGGGGCCAAAAACCTTGTGTGGAGTCAGGGCCGGAACCGAGGATTCCTCTCAGGGGCTGAAATGGATCTTTGGGTACTTCTGGAGTCTCACCAGGGGAGTCAGGCCTCGTCTCGAGTGGGGGCATGCACGAGCGCTTTCCTTCCAGGCTGTAGCAGCAATGTCACGCTTCCCGTCGCGTGCATCAAAGGATCTGTGGTTTTCCCTCGAGGCTTTCCCTCGAGGCTTTCCCACAGGGCTGTCCCACGTGCCACCGTGGTGTGAGTCGATCCTCGGCGTGAAAGATGAGCCAGTGCAGGGCAAAGAGGTTCCTCTGGAATGGACTGAGACATCTGGGCGACTCTTGGAATGGTGGTACGACCATGGAGTTCCTCTCGCCTTTCCTGTTGAGAGTGCCTCCTCTTGAGATGCGACGGGAACGCCGGGAATTCTTTCACGGTGAAAGCAGGGAAAGGATCCCTCATCTCGAGCTACGAGGGTGAAACGGGGCTCCTCTGGATGTGGGCGGGACCATCGTGCTTCCTCTCGAGTGGACACGGGTATGGCGCTGAACTTCTTGAGTTGCAGCAAGGGTGTGAAAGACCCTTTCGAAGTTCCAGAGGTTAGGTGTCATTAGTCTCCAGACGCCTCATCGGAAATAGGCCTCATCTCGCCTGGAAGGGAGAACTTCCTGGATTTTCTCGATTTGCGGCAGGTGTTCTCGAGTTACGACGGGGACCTCAGGGACCCGCCCTGGTGGCCTCAGGAGAGGCCAGTCCCCATGCGAGTTGTTAGGGGGCCTCTCGGGATTCCTCTCCCGTCGATACCGGGGCCAAAAACCTTGTGTGGAGTCAAGGCCGGAACCGAGGATTCCTCTCAGGGGCTGACATGGATCTTTGGGTACTTCTGGAGTCTCCCCAGGGGAGTCAGGGCTCGTCTAGAGTGGGGGCATGCACGTGCGCTTTCCTTCCAGGCTGTAGCAGCAATGTCACAGTTCCCGTCGCGTGGATCAAAGGATCTGTGGTTTTCCCTCGAGGCTTTCCCTCGAGGCTTTCCCACAGGGCTGTCCCACGTGCCACCGTGGTGTGAGTCGATCCTCGGCGTGGAAGATGAGCCAGTGCAGGGCAAAGAGGTTCCTCTGGAATGGACTGAGACATCTGGGGGACTCTTGGAATGGTGGTACGACCCTGGAGTTCCTCTCGCCTTTCCTGTTGAGAGTGCCTCCTCTTGAGATGCGACGGGAACGCCGGGAATTCTTTCCCGTTGAAAGCAGGGAAAGGATCCCACAGCTCGAGCTCCGAGGGGGAAACGGGGCTCCTCTGGATGTGGGCGGGACCATCGTGCTTCCTCTCGAGTGGAGACGGGTATGGCGGTGAACTTCTTGAGTTGCAGCAAGGGTGTGAAAGACCCTTTCGAAGTTCCAGAGTTTAGGTGTCATTAGTCTCCAGACGCCTCATCGGAAATACGCCTCATCTCGCCTGGAAGGGAGAACTTCCTGGATTTTCTCGAGTTGCGGCAGGTGTTCTCGAGTTATGACGGGGACCTCAGGGACACGCCCTGGTGGCCTCAGGAGAGGCCAGTCCCCATGCGAGTTGCTAGGGGGCCTCTCGGGATTCCTCTCCCGTCGATACCGGGGCCAAAAACCTTGTGTGGAGTCAGGGCCGGAACCGAGGATTCCTCTCAGGGGCTGACATGGATCTTTGGGTACTTCTGGAGTCTCCCCAGGGGAGTCAGGCCTCGTCTCGAGTGGGGGCATGCACGAGCGCTTTCCTTCCAGGCTGTAGCAGCAATGTCACGCTTCCCGTCGCGTGCATCAAAGGATCTGTGGTTTTCCCTCGAGGCTTTCCCTCGAGGCTTTCCCACAGGGCTGTCCCACGTGCCACCGTGGTGTGAGTGGATCCTCGGCGTGAAAGATGAGCCAGTGCAGGGCAAAGAGGTTCCTCTGGAATGGACTGAGACATCTGGGCGACTCTTGGAATGGTGGTACGACCATGGAGTTCCTCTCGCCTTTCCTGTTGAGAGTGCCTCCTCTTGAGATGCGACGGGAACGCCGGGAATTCTTTCACGTTGAAAGCAGGGAAAGGATCCCTCATCTCGAGCTACGAGGGTGAAACGGGGCTCCTCTGGATGTGGGCGGGACCATCGTGCTTCCTCTCGAGTGGACACGGGTATGGCGCTGAACTTCTTGAGTTGCAGCAAGGGTGTGAAAGACCCTTTCGAAGTTCCAGAGGTTAGGTGTCATTAGTCTCCAGACGCCTCATCGGAAATAGGCCTCATCTCGCCTGGAAGGGAGAACTTCCTGGATTTTCTCGATTTGCGGCAGGTGTTCTCGAGTTACGACGGGGACCTCAGGGACCCGCCCTGGTGGCCTCAGGAGAGGCCAGTCCCCATGCGAGTTGTTAGGGGGCCTCTCGGGATTCCTCTCCCGTCGATACCGGGGCCAAAAACCTTGTGTGGAGTCAAGGCCGGAACCGAGGATTCCTCTCAGGGGCTGACATGGATCTTTGGGTACTTCTGGAGTCTCCCCAGGGGAGTCAGGGCTCGTCTAGAGTGGGGGCATGCACGTGCGCTTTCCTTCCAGGCTGTAGCAGCAATGTCACAGTTCCCGTCGCGTGGATCAAAGGATCTGTGGTTTTCCCTCGAGGCTTTCCCTCGAGGCTTTCCCACAGGGCTGTCCCACGTGCCACCGTGGTGTGAGTCGATCCTCGGCGTGGAAGATGAGCCAGTGCAGGGCAAAGAGGTTCCTCTGGAATGGACTGAGACATCTGGGGGACTCTTGGAATGGTGGTACGACCCTGGAGTTCCTCTCGCCTTTCCTGTTGAGAGTGCCTCCTCTTGAGATGCGACGGGAACGCCGGGAATTCTTTCCCGTTGAAAGCAGGGAAAGGATCCCACAGCTCGAGCTCCGAGGGGGAAACGGGGCTCCTCTGGATGTGGGCGGGACCATCGTGCTTCCTCTCGAGTGGAGACGGGTATGGCGGTGAACTTCTTGAGTTGCAGCAAGGGTGTGAAAGACCCTTTCGAAGTTCCAGAGGTTACGTGTCAGTCTCCAGATGCCTCATCGGAAATAGACCTCATCTCGCCTGGAAGGGAGAACTTCCTGGATTTTCTCGAGGTGCGGCAGGTGTTCTCGAGTTACGACGGGTTCCACAGGGACCCGCCCTGATGGCCTCAGGAGAGGCCAGTCCCCATGCGAGTTGCTAAGGGGCCTCTCGGTATTTCTCTCCCGTCGATACTAGGGCCAAAAACCTTGTGTGGAGTCAGGGCCGGAACCGAGGATTCCTCACAGGGGTGACATGGATCTTTGGGTACTTCTGGAGTCTCCCCAGGGGAGTCAGGCCTTGTCTCAATTGGGGGCATGCACGTGCGCTTTCCTTCCAGGCTGAAGCAGCAATGTCACGCTTCCCGTCGCGTGCATCAAAGGATCTGTGGTTTTCCCTCGAGGCTTTCCCTCGAGGCTTTCCCACAGGGCTGTGCCACGTGCCACCGTGGTGTGAGTCGATCCTCGGCATGAAAGATGAGCCAGTGCAGGGCAAAGAGGTTCCTCTGGAATGGACTCAGACGTCTGGGGGACTCTTTGAATGGTGGTACGACCATGGAGTTCCTCTCGCCTTTCCTGTTGAGAGTGCCTCCTCTTGAGATGCGACGGGAATGCCGGGAATTCTTTCCCGTTGAAAGCAGGGAAACGATCCCTCATCTCTAGCTACGAGGGGGAAACGGGGCTCCTCTGGATGTGGTTGGGACCATCGTGCTTCCTCTCGAGTGGAGACGGGCAAGGAGGTGAACTTCTTGAGTAGCAGCAAGGGTGTGAAAGACCCTTTCGAAGTTCCAGAGGTTGGGTGTCATTAGTCTCCAGACGCCTCATCGGAAATAGGCCTCATCTCGCCTGGAAGGGAGAACTTCCTGGATTTTCTCGAGTTGCGGCAGGTGTTCTCGAGTTACGACGGGGACCTCAGGGACCCGCCCTGGTGGCCTCAGGAGAGGCCAGTCCCCATGCGAGGTGCTAGGGGGCCTCTCGGGATTCCTCTCCCGTCGATACCGGGGCCAAAAACGTTGTGTGCAGTCAGGGCCGGAAACGAGGATTCCTCTCAGGGGCTGACATGGATCTTTGGGTACTTCTGGAGCCTCCCCAGGGGATTCAGGCCTCGTCTCGATTGGGGGCATGCACGTGCGCTTTCCTTCCAGGCTGTAGCAGCAATGTCACGCTTCCCGTCGCGTGGATGAAAGGATCTGTGGTTTTCCCTCGAGGCTTTCCCACAGGGCTGTCCCACGTGCCACCGTGGTGTGAGTCGATCCTCGGCGTGAAAGATGAGCCAGTGCAGGGCAAAGAGGTTCCTCTGGAATGGACTGAGACATCTGGGGGACTCTTGGAATGGTGGTACGACCATGGAGTTCCTCTCGCCTTTCCTGTTGAGAGTGCCTCCTCTTGAGATGTGACGGGAACGCCGGGAATTCTTTCCCGTTGAAAGCAGGGAAAGGATCCCTCATCTCGAGCTACGAGGGGGAAACGGGGCTCCTCGGGATGTGGGCGGGACCATTGTGCTTCCTCTCGAGTGGACACGGGTATGTCGGTGAACTTCTTGAATTGCAGCAAGGGTGTGAAAGACCCTTCCGAAGTTCCAGAGGTTAGGTGTCATTAGTCTCCAGACGCCTCATCGGAAATAGGCCTCATCTCCCCTGGAAGGGAGAACTTCCTGGATTTTCTCGAGTTGCGGCAGGTGTTCTCGAGTTACGACGGGGACCTCAGGGACCCGCCCTGGTGGCCTCAGGAGAGGCCAGTCCCCATGGGAGTTGCTAGGGGGCCTCTCGGGATTCCTCTCCCGTCGATACCGGGGCCAAAAACCTAGTGTGGAGTCAGGGCCGGAACCGAGGATTCCTCTCAGGGGCTGACATGGATCTTTGGGTACTTCTGGAGTCTCCCCAAGGGAGTCAGGGCTCGTCTCGAGTTGGGGCATGCACGTGCGCTTTCCTTCCAGGCTGTAGCAGCAATGTCACGCTTCCCGTCGCATGGATCAAAGGATCTGTGGTTTTCCCTCGAGGCTTTCCCTCGAGGCTTTCCCACAGGGCTGTCCCACGTGCCACCGTGGTGTGAGTCGATCCTCGGCGTGAAAGATGAGCCAGTGCAGGGCAAAGAGGTTCCTCTGGAATGGACTGAGACATCTGGGGGACTCGTGGAATGGTGGTACGACCATGGAGTTCCTCTCGCCTTTCCTGTTGAGAGTGCCACCTCTTGAGATGCGACGGGAACGCCGGGAATTCTTTCCCGTTGAAAGCAGGGAAAGGATCCCTCATTTCGAGCCACGAGGGGGAAACGGGGCTCCTCTGGATGTGGGCGGGACCATCGTGCTTCCTCTCGAGTGGAGACGGGTATGGCGGTGAACTTCTTGAGTTGCAGCAAGGGTGTGAAAGACCCTTTCGAAGTTCCAGATGTTAGGTGTCATTAGTCTCCAGACACCTCATCGGAAATAGGCCTCATCTCGCCTGGAAGGGAGAACTTCCTGGATTTTCTCGAGTTGCGGCAGGTGTTCTCGAGTTACAACGGGGACCTCAGGGACCCGCCCTGGTGGCCTCAGGAGAGGCCAGTCCCCATGCGAGTTGCTAGGGGGCCTCTCGGGATTCCTCTCCCGTCGATACCGGGGTCAAAAACCTTGTGTGGAGTCAGGGCCGGAACCGAGGATTCCTCTCAGGGGCTGACATGGATCTTTGGGTACTTCTGGAGTCTCCCCAGGGGAGTCAGGCCTTGTCTCGAGTCGGGGCATGCACGTGCGCTTTACTTCCAGCCTGTAGCAGCAATGTCACGCTTCCCGTGGCGTGGATCAAAGGATCTGTGGTTTTCCCTCGAGGCTTTCCCACAGGGCTGTCCCACGTGCCACCGTGGTGTGAGTCGATCCTCGGCGTGAAAGATGAGCCAGTGCAGTGCAAAGAGGTTCCTCTGGAATGGACTGAGACATCTGGGGGACTCTTGGAATGGTGGTACGACCATGGAGTTCCTCTCGCCTTTCCTGTTGAGAGTGCCTCCTCTTGAGATGCGACGGGAACGCCGGCAATTCTTTCCCGTTGAAAGCAGGGAAAGGATCCCTCATCTCGAGCTACGAGGGGGAAACGGGGCTCCTCTGGATGTGGGCGGGACCATCGTGCTTCCTCTCGAGTGGAGACGGGTATGGCGGTGAACTTCTTGAGTTGCAGCAAGGGTGTGAAAGACCCTTTCGAATTTCCAGAGGTTAGGTGTCATTAGTCTCCAGACGACTCATCGGAAATAGGCCTCATCTCGCCTGGAAGGGAGAACTTCCTGGATTTTCTCGAGTTGCGGCAGGTGTTCTCGAGTTACGACGGGGACCTCAGGGACCCGCCCTGGTTGCCTCAGGAGAGGCCAGTACCCATGCGAGGTGCTAGGGGGCCTCTCGGGATTCCTCTCCCGTCGATACCGGGGCCAAAAACCTTGTGTGGAGTCAGGGCCGGAACCGAGGATTCCTCTCAGGGGCTGACATGGATCTTTGGGTACTTCTGGAGTCTCCCCAGGGGAGTCAGGCCTCGTCTCGAGTGGGGGCATGCACGTGCGCTTTCCTTCCAGGCTGTAGCAGCAATGTCACGCTTCCCGTCGCGTGGATCAAAGGATCTGTGGTTTTCCCTCGAGGCTTTCCCTCGAGGCTTTCCCACAGGGCTGTCCCACGTGCCTCCGTGGTGTGAGTCGATCCTCGGCGTGAAAGATGAGCCAGTGCAGGGCAAAGAGGTTTCTCTGGAATGGACTGAGACATCTGGGGGACTCTAGGAATGGTGGTAGGACCATGGAGTCCCTCTCGCCTTTCCTGTTGAGAGTGCCTCCTCTTGAGATGCGACGGGAACGCCGGGAATTCTTTCCCGTTGAAAGCAGGGAAAGGATCCCTCATCTCGAGCTACGAGGGGGAAACGGGGCTCCTCTGGATGTGGGCGGGACCATCGTGCTTCCTCTCGAGTGGAGACGGGTATGGCGGTGAACTTCTTGAGTTGCAGCAAGGGTGTGAAAGACCCTTTCGAATTTCCAGAGGTTAGGTGTCATTAGTCTCCAGACGACTCATCGGAAATAGGCCTCATCTCGCCTGGAAGGGAGAACTTCCTGGATTTTCTCGAGTTGCGGCAGGTGTTCTCGAGTTACGACGGGGACCTCAGGGACCCGCCCTGGTGGCCTCAGGAGAGGCCAGTACCCATGCGAGGTGCTAGGGGCCTCTCGGGATTCCTCTCCCGTCGATACCGGGGCCAAAAACCTTGTGTGGAGTCAGGGCCGGAACCGAGGATTCCTCTCAGGGGCTGACATGGATCTTTGGGTACTTCTGGAGTCTCCCCAGGGGAGTCAGGCCTCGTCTCGAGTGGGGGCATGCACGTGCGCTTTCCTTACAGGCTGTAGCAGCAATGTCACGCTTCCCGTGGCGTGGATCAAAGGATCTGTGGTTTTCCCTCGAGGCTTTCCCACAGGGCTGTCCCACGTGCCACCGTGGTGTGAGTCGATTCTCGGCGTGAAAGATGAGCCAGTGCAGGGCGAAGAGGTTCCTCTGGAATGGACTGAGACATCTGGGGGACTCCTGGAATGGTGGTACGACCATGGAGTTCCTCTCGCCTTTCCTGTTGAGAGTGCCTCCTCTTGAGTTGTGACGGGAACGCCGGGAATTCTTTCCCGTTGAAAGCAGGGAAAGGATCCCTCATCTCGAGCTACGAGGGGGAAACGGGGCTCCTCGGGATGTGGGCGGGACCATCGTGCTTCCTCTCGAGTGGACACGGGTATGTCGGTGAACTTCTTGAGTTGCAGCAAGGGTGTGAAAGACCCTTTCGAAGTTCCAGAGGTTAGCTGTCATTAGTCTCCAGACGCCTCATCGGAAATAGGCCTCATCTAGCCTGGAAGGGAGAACTTCCTGGATTTTCTCGAGGTGCGGCAGGTGTTCTCGAGTTACGACGGGTACCACAGGGACCCGCCCTGATGGCCTCAGGAGAGGCCAGTCCCCATGCGAGTTGCTAGGGGGCCTGCCGGGATTCCTCTCCAGTCGATACTGGGGCCAAAAACCTTGTGTGGAGTCAGGGCCAGAACCGAGGATTCCTCTCAGGGGCTGACATGGATCTTTGGGTACTTCTAGAGTCTCCCCAGGGGAGTCAGGCCTCGTCTCGAGTGGGGGCATGCACGTGCGCTTTCCTTCCAGGCTGTAGCAGCAATGTCACGCTTCCCGTCGCGTGGATCAAATGATCTGTGGTTTTCCCTCGAGGCTTTCCCTCGAGGCTTTCCCACAGGGCTGTCCCATGAGCCACCGTGGTGTGAGTCGATCCTCGGAGTGAAAGATGAGCCAGTGCAGGGCAAAGAGGTTCCTCTGGAATGGACTGAGACATCTGGGGGACTCTTGGAATGGTGGTACGACCATGGAGTTCCTCTCGCCTTTCCTGTTGAGAGTGCCTCCTCTTGAGATGCGACGGGAACGCTGGGAATTCTTTCCCGTTGAAAGCAGGGAAAGGATCCCTCATCTCGAGCTACGAGGGGGAAACGGGGCTCCTCTGGATGTGGGCGGGACCATCGTGCTTCCTCTCGAGTGGAGACGGGTATGTCGGTGAACTTCTTGAGTTGCACCAAGGGTGTGAAAGACCCTTTCGAAGTTCCAGAGGTTACGTGTCAGTCTCCAGACGCCTCATCGGAAATAGACCTCATCTCGCCTGGAAGGGAGAACTTCCTGGATTTTCTCGAGGTGCGGCAGGTGTTCTCGAGTTACGACTGGTACCACAGGAACCCGCCCTGATGGCCTCAGGAGAGGTCAGTCCCCATGCGTGTTGCTAAGGGGCCTCTCGGGATTCCTCTCCCGTCGATACTGGGGCCAAATACCTTGTGTGGAGTCAGGGCCGGAACCGAGGATTCCTCTCAGGGGCTGACATGGATCTTTGGGTACTTCTAGAGTCTCCCCAGGGGAGTCAGGCCTCGTCTCGAGTGGGGGCATGCACGTGCGCTTTCCTTCCAGGCTGTAGCAGCAATGTCACGCTTCCCGTCGCGTGGATCAAAGGATCTGTGGTTTTCCCTCGAGGCTTTCCCTCGAGGCTTTCCCACAGGGCTGTCCGACGTGCCACCGTGGTGTGAGTCGATCCTCGGCGTGAAAGATGAGCCAGTGCAGGGCAAAGAGGTTCCTCTGGAATGGACTGAGACATCTGGGGGACTCTTGGAATGGTGGTACGACCATGGAGGTCCTCTCGCCTTTCCTGTTGAGAGTGCCTCCTCTTGAGTTGTGACGGGAACGCCGGGAATTCTTTCCCGTTGAAAGCAGGGAAAGGATCCCTCATCTCGAGCTACGAGGGGGAAACGGGGCTCCTCGGGATGTGGGCGGGACCATCGTGCTTCCTCTCGAGTGGACACGGGTATGTCGGTGAACTTCTTGAGTTGCAGCAAGGGTGTGAAAGACCCTTTCGAAGTTCCAGAGGTTAGGTGTCATTAGTCTCCAGACGCCTCATCGGAAATAGGCCTCATCTAGCCTGGAAGGGAGAACTTCCTGGATTTTCTCGAGGTGCGGCAGGTGTTTTCGAGTTACGACGAGTACCACAGGGACCCGCCCTGATGGCCTCAGGAGAGGCCAGTCCCCATGCGAGTTGCTCGGGGGCCTCTCGGGATTCCTCTCCAGTCGATACCGGGGCCAAAAACCTTGTGTGGAGTCAGGGCCAGAAACGAGGATTCCTCTCAGGGGCTGACATGGATCTTTGGGTACTTCTAGAGTCTCCCCAGGGGAGTCAGGCCTCTTCTCGAGTGGGGGCATGCACGTGCGCTTTCCTTCCAGGCTGTAGCAGCAATGTCACGCTTCCCGTCCCGTGGATCAAATGATCTGTGGTTTTCCCTCGAGGCTTTGCCTCGAGGCTTTCCCACAGGGCTGTCCCATGTGCCACCGTGGTGTGAGTCGATCCTCGGAGTGAAAGATGAGCCAGTGCAGGGCAAAGAGGTTCCTCTGGAATGGACTGAGACATCTGGGGGACTCTTGGAATGGTGGTACGACCATGGAGTTCCTCTCGCCTTTCCTGTTGAGAGTGCCTCCTCTTGAGATGCGACGGGAACGCTGGGAATTCTTTCCCGTTGAAAGCAGCGAAAGGATCCCTCATCTCGAGCTACGAGGGGGAAACGGGGCTCCTCTGGATGTGGGCGGGACCATCGTGCTTCCTCTCGAGTGCAGACGGGTATGGCGGTGAACTTCTTGAGTTGCAGCAAGGGTGTGAAAGACCCTTTCGAAGTTCCAGAGGTTACGTGTCAGTCTCCAGACGCCTCATCGGAAATAGACCTCATCTCGCCTGGAAGGGAGAACTTCCTGGATTTTCTCGAGGTGCGGCAGGTGTTCTCGAGTTACGACTGGTACCACAGGGACCCGCCCTGATGGCCTCAGGAGAGGCCAGTCCCCATGCGTGTTGCTAGGGGGCCTCTCGGGATTCCTCTCCCGTCGATACTGGGGCCAAATACCTTGTGTGGAGTCAGGGCCGGAACCGAGGATTCCTCTCAGGGGCTGACATGGATCTTTGGGTACTTCTGGAGTCTCCCCAGGGGAGTCAGGCCTCGTCTCGAGTGGGGGCATGCACGTGCGCTTTCCTTCCAGGCTGTAGCAGCAATGTCACGCTTCCCATCGCGTGGATCAAAGGATCTGTGGTTTTCCCTCGAGGCTTTCCCTCGAGGCTTTCACACAGGGCTGTCCCACGTGCCACCGTGGTTTGAGTCGATTCTCGGCGTGAAAGATGAGCCAGTGCAGGGCAAAGAGGTTCCTCTGGAATGGACTGAGACATCTGGGGGACTCTTGGAATGGTGGTACGACCATGGAGTTCCTCTCGCCTTTCCTGTTGAGAGTGCCTCCTCTTGAGATGCGACGGGAATGCCGGGAATTCTTTCCCGTTGAAAGCAGGGAAAGGATCCCTCATCTCGAGTTACGAGGTGGAAACGGGGCTCCTCTGGATGTGGGCGGGACCATCGTGCTTTCTCTCGTGTGGAGACGGGTATGGCGGTAAACTTCTTGAGTTGCAGCAAGGGTGTGAAAGACCCTTTCGAAGTTCCAGAGGTTAGGTGTCATTAGTCTCCAGACGCCTCATCGGAAATAGGCCTCATCTCGCCTGGAAGGGAGAACTTCCTGGATTTTCTCGAGTTGCGGCAGGTGTTTTCGAGTTACGACGGGGACCTCAGAGACCCGCCCTGGTGGCCTCAGGAGAGGCCAGTCCCCATGCGAGTTGCTAGGGGGCCTCTCGGGATTCCTCTCCCGTCGATACCGGGGCCAAAAACCTTGTGTGGAGTCAGGGCCAGAACCGAGGATTCCTCTCAGGGGCTGACATGGATCTTTGGGTACTTCTAGAGTCTCCCCAGGGGAGTCAGGCCTCGTCTCGAGTGGGGGCATGCACGTGCGCTTTCCTTTCAGGCTGTAGCAGCAATGTCACGCTTCCCGTCGCGTGGATCAAATGATCTGTGGTTTTCCCTCGAGGCTTTCCCTCGAGGCTTTCCCACAGGGCTGTCCCACGTGCCACCGTGGTGTGAGTCGATCCTCGGCGTGAAAGATGAGCCAGTGCAGGGCAAAGGGGTTCCTCTGGAATGGACTGAGACATCTGGGGGACTCTTGGAATGGTGGTACGACCATGGAGTTCCTCTCGCCTTTCCTGTTGAGAGTGCCTCCTCTTGAGATGCGACGGGAACGCCGGGAATTCTTTCCCGTTGAAAGCAGGGAAAGGATCCCTCATCTCGAGCTCCGAGGGGGAAACGGGGCTCCTCTGGATGTGGGCGGGACCATCGTGCTTCCTACCGAGTGGACACGGGTATGGCGGTGAACTTCTTGAGTTGCAGCAAGGGTGTGAAAGACCCTTTCGAAGTTCCAGAGGTTAGGTGTCATTAGTCTCCAGACGCCTCATCGGAAATAGGCCTCATCTCGCCTGGAAGGGAGAACTTCCTGAATTTTCTCGAGGTGCGGCAGGTGTTCTCGTGTTACGACGGGTACCACAGGGACCCGCCCTGATGGCCTCAGGAACGGCCAGTCTCCATGCGAGTTGCTAGGGGGCCTCTCGGGATTCCTCTCCCGTCGATACCGGGGCCAAAAACCTTGTGTGGAGTCAGGGCCGGAACCGAGGATTCCTCTCAGGGGCTGACATGGATCTTTGGGTACTTCTAGAGTCTCCCCAGGGGAGTCAGGCCTCGTCTCGAGTGGGGGCATGCACGTGCGCTTTCCTTCCAGGCTGTAGCAGCAATGTCACGCTTCCCGTCGCGTGGATCAAAGGATCTGTGGTTTTCCCTCGAGGCTTTCCCTCGAGGCTTTCCCACAGGGCTGTCCGACGTGCCACCGTGGTGTGAGTCGATCCTCGGCGTGAAAGATGAGCCAGTGCAGGGCAAAGAGGTTCCTCTGGAATGGACTGAGACATCTGGGGGACTCTTGGAATGGTGGTACGACCATGGAGGTCCTCTCGCCTTTCCTGTTGAGAGTGCCTCCTCTTGAGTTGTGACGGGAACGCCGGGAATTCTTTCCCGTTGAAAGCAGGGAAAGGATCCCTCATCTCGAGCTACGAGGGGGAAACGGGGCTCCTCGGGATGTGGGCGGGACCATCGTGCTTCCTCTCGAGTGGACACGGGTATGTCGGTGAACTTCTTGAGTTGCAGCAAGGGTGTGAAAGACCCTTTCGAAGTTCCAGAGGTTAGGTGTCATTAGTCTCCAGACGCCTCATCGGAAATAGGCCTCATCTAGCCTGGAAGGGAGAACTTCCTGGATTTTCTCGAGGTGCGGCAGGTGTTTTCGAGTTACGACGAGTACCACAGGGACCCGCCCTGATGGCCTCAGGAGAGGCCAGTCCCCATGCGAGTTGCTCGGGGGCCTCTCGGGATTCCTCTCCAGTCGATACCGGGGCCAAAAACCTTGTGTGGAGTCAGGGCCAGAAACGAGGATTCCTCTCAGGGGCTGACATGGATCTTTGGGTACTTCTAGAGTCTCCCCAGGGGAGTCAGGCCTCTTCTCGAGTGGGGGCATGCACGTGCGCTTTCCTTCCAGGCTGTAGCAGCAATGTCACGCTTCCCGTCCCGTGGATCAAATGATCTGTGGTTTTCCCTCGAGGCTTTGCCTCGAGGCTTTCCCACAGGGCTGTCCCATGTGCCACCGTGGTGTGAGTCGATCCTCGGAGTGAAAGATGAGCCAGTGCAGGGCAAAGAGGTTCCTCTGGAATGGACTGAGACATCTGGGGGACTCTTGGAATGGTGGTACGACCATGGAGTTCCTCTCGCCTTTCCTGTTGAGAGTGCCTCCTCTTGAGATGCGACGGGAACGCTGGGAATTCTTTCCCGTTGAAAGCAGCGAAAGGATCCCTCATCTCGAGCTACGAGGGGGAAACGGGGCTCCTCTGGATGTGGGCGGGACCATCGTGCTTCCTCTCGAGTGCAGACGGGTATGGCGGTGAACTTCTTGAGTTGCAGCAAGGGTGTGAAAGACCCTTTCGAAGTTCCAGAGGTTACGTGTCAGTCTCCAGACGCCTCATCGGAAATAGACCTCATCTCGCCTGGAAGGGAGAACTTCCTGGATTTTCTCGAGGTGCGGCAGGTGTTCTCGAGTTACGACTGGTACCACAGGGACCCGCCCTGATGGCCTCAGGAGAGGCCAGTCCCCATGCGTGTTGCTAGGGGGCCTCTCGGGATTCCTCTCCCGTCGATACTGGGGCCAAATACCTTGTGTGGAGTCAGGGCCGGAACCGAGGATTCCTCTCAGGGGCTGACATGGATCTTTGGGTACTTCTGGAGTCTCCCCAGGGGAGTCAGGCCTCGTCTCGAGTGGGGGCATGCACGTGCGCTTTCCTTCCAGGCTGTAGCAGCAATGTCACGCTTCCCATCGCGTGGATCAAAGGATCTGTGGTTTTCCCTCGAGGCTTTCCCTCGAGGCTTTCACACAGGGCTGTCCCACGTGCCACCGTGGTTTGAGTCGATTCTCGGCGTGAAAGATGAGCCAGTGCAGGGCAAAGAGGTTCCTCTGGAATGGACTGAGACATCTGGGGGACTCTTGGAATGGTGGTACGACCATGGAGTTCCTCTCGCCTTTCCTGTTGAGAGTGCCTCCTCTTGAGATGCGACGGGAATGCCGGGAATTCTTTCCCGTTGAAAGCAGGGAAAGGATCCCTCATCTCGAGTTACGAGGTGGAAACGGGGCTCCTCTGGATGTGGGCGGGACCATCGTGCTTTCTCTCGTGTGGAGACGGGTATGGCGGTAAACTTCTTGAGTTGCAGCAAGGGTGTGAAAGACCCTTTCGAAGTTCCAGAGGTTAGGTGTCATTAGTCTCCAGACGCCTCATCGGAAATAGGCCTGATCTCGCCTGGAAGGGAGAACTTCCTGGATTTTCTCGAGTTGCGGCAGGTGTTTTCGAGTTACGACGGGGACCTCAGAGACCCGCCCTGGTGGCCTCAGGAGAGGCCAGTCCCCATGCGAGTTGCTAGGGGGCCTCTCGGGATTCCTCTCCCGTCGATACCGGGGCCAAAAACCTTGTGTGGAGTCAGGGCCAGAACCGAGGATTCCTCTCAGGGGCTGACATGGATCTTTGGGTACTTCTAGAGTCTCCCCAGGGGAGTCAGGCCTCGTCTCGAGTGGGGGCATGCACGTGCGCTTTCCTTTCAGGCTGTAGCAGCAATGTCACGCTTCCCGTCGCGTGGATCAAATGATCTGTGGTTTTCCCTCGAGGCTTTCCCTCGAGGCTTTCCCACAGGGCTGTCCCACGTGCCACCGTGGTGTGAGTCGATCCTCGGCGTGAAAGATGAGCCAGTGCAGGGCAAAGGGGTTCCTCTGGAATGGACTGAGACATCTGGGGGACTCTTGGAATGGTGGTACGACCATGGAGTTCCTCTCGCCTTTCCTGTTGAGAGTGCCTCCTCTTGAGATGCGACGGGAACGCCGGGAATTCTTTCCCGTTGAAAGCAGGGAAAGGATCCCTCATCTCGAGCTCCGAGGGGGAAACGGGGCTCCTCTGGATGTGGGCGGGACCATCGTGCTTCCTACCGAGTGGACACGGGTATGGCGGTGAACTTCTTGAGTTGCAGCAAGGGTGTGAAAGACCCTTTCGAAGTTCCAGAGGTTAGGTGTCATTAGTCTCCAGACGCCTCATCGGAAATAGGCCTCATCTCGCCTGGAAGGGAGAACTTCCTGAATTTTCTCGAGGTGCGGCAGGTGTTCTCGTGTTACGACGGGTACCACAGGGACCCGCCCTGATGGCCTCAGGAACGGCCAGTCTCCATGCGAGTTGCTAGGGGGCCTCTCGGGATTCCTCTCCCGTCGATACCGGGGCCAAAAACCTTGTGTGGAGTCAGGGCCGGAACCGAGGATTCCTCTCAGGGGCTGACATGGATCTTTGGGTACTTCTAGAGTCTCCCCAGGGGAGTCAGGCCTCGTCTCGAGTGGGGGCATGCACGTGCGCTTTCTTTCCAGGCTGTAGCAGCAATGTCACGCTTCCCGTCTTGTGGATCAAAGGATCTGTGGTTTTCCCTCGAGGCTTTCCCTCGAGGCTTTCCCACAGGGCTGTCCCACGTGCCACCGTGGTGTGAGTCGATCCTCGGCGTGAAAGATGAGCCAGTGCAGGGCAAAGAGGTTCCTCTGGAATGGACTGAGACATCTGGGGGACTCTTGGAATGGTGGTACGAACATGGAGTTCCTCTCGCCTTTCCTGTTGAGAGTGCCTCCTCTTGAGATGCGACGGGAACGCCGGGAATTCTTTCCCGTTGAAAGCAGGGAAAGGATCCCTCATCTCGAGCTCCGAGGGGGAAACGGGGCTCCTCTGGATGTGGGCGGGACCATCGTGCTTTCTCTCGTGTGGAGACGGGTATGGCGGTAAACATCTTGAGTTGCAGCAAGGGTGTGAAAGACCCTTTCGAAGTTCCAGAGGTTAGGTGTCATTAGTCTCCAGACGCCTCATCGGAAACAGGCCTCATCTCGCCTGGAAGGGAGAACTTCCCGGATTTTCTCGAGGTGCGGCCGGTGTTCTCGAGTTACGACGGGGACCTCAGGGACCCGCCCTGGTGGCCTCAGGAGAGGCCAGTCCCCATGCGAGTTACTAGGGGGCCTCTCGGGATTCCTCTCCCGTCGATACCGGGGCCAAAAACCTTGTGTGGAGTCAGGGCTGGAACCGAGGATTCCTCTCAGGAGCTGACATGGATCTTAGGGTACTTCTGGAGTCCCACCAGGGGAGTCAGGCCTCTTCTCGATTGGGGGCATGCACGTGTGCTTTCCTTCCAGGCTGTAGCAGCAATGTCACGCTTCCCGTCGCGTGGATCAAAGGATCTGTGGTTTTCCCTCGAGGCTTTCCCACAGGGCTGTCCCACGTGCCACCGTGGTGTGAGTCGATCCTCGGCGTGAAAGATGAGCCAGTGCAGGGCAAAGAGGTTCCTCTGGAATGGACTGAGACATCTGGGGGACTCTTGGAATGGTGGTACGACCATGGAGTTCCTCTCGCCTTTCCTGCTGAGAGTGCCTCCTCTTGAGATGCGACGGGAACGCCGGGAATTCTTTCCCGTTGAAAGCAGGGAAAGGATCCCTCATCTCGAGCTCCGAGGGGGAAACGGGGCTCCTCTGGATGTGGGCGGGACCATCGTGCTTCCTCCCGAGTGGACACGGGTATGGCGGTGAACTTCTTGAGTTGCAGCAAGGGTGTGAAAGACCCTTTCGAAGTTCCAGAGTTTAGGTGTCATTAGTCTGCAGACGCCTCATCGGAAATAGGCCTCATCTCGCCTGGAAGGGAGAACTTCCTGGATTTTCTCGAGTTGCGGCAGGTGATCTCGAGTTACGACGGGGACCTCAGGGACCCGCCCTGGTGGCCTCAGGAGAGGCCAGTCCCCATGCGAGTTGCTAGGGGGCCTCTCGGGATTCCTCTCCCGTCGATACCGGGGCCAAAAGCCTTGTGTGGAGTCAGGGCCGGAACCGAGCATTCCTCTCAGGGGTGACATGGATCTTTGGGTACTTCTGGAGTCTCCCAAGGGGAGTCAGGCCTCGTCTCGAGTGGGGGCATGCACGTGCGCTTTCCTTCCAGGCTGTAGCAGCAATGTCACGCTTCCCGTCGCGTGCATCAAAGGATCTGTGGTTTTCCCTCGAGGCTTTCCCTCGAGGCTTTCCCACAGGGCTGTCCAACGTGCCACCGTGGTGTGAGTCGATCCTCGGCGTGAAAGATGAGCCAGTGCAGGGCAAAGAGGTTCCTCTGGAATGGACTGAGACATCTGGGGGACTCTTGGAATGGTGGTACGACCATGGAGTTCCTCTCGCCTTTCCTGTTGAGAGTGCCTCCTCTTGAGATGCGACGGGAACGCCGGGAATTCTTTCCCGTTGAAAGCAGGGAAAGGATCCCTCATCTCGAGCTACGAGGGGGAAACGGGGCTCCTCTGGATGTGGGCGGGACCATCGTGCTTCCTCTCGAGTGGACACGGGTATGGCGGTGAACTTCTTGAGTTGCAGCAAGGGTGTGAAAGACCCTTTCGAAATTCCAGAGGTTAGGTGTCATTAGTCTCCAGACGCCTCATCGGAAATAGGCCTCATCTCGCCTGGAAGGGAGAACTTCCTGGATATTCTCGATTTGCGGCAGGTGTTCTCGAGTTATGACGGGGACCTCAGGGACCCGCCCTGGTGGCCTCAGGAGAGGCCAGTCCCCATGCGAGTTGCTAGGGGGCCTCTCGGGATTCCTCTCCCGTCGATACCGGGGCCAAAAAACTTGTGTGGAGTCAGGGCCGGAACCGAGGATTCCTCTCAGGGGTGACATGGATCTTTGGGTACTTCTGGAGTCTCCCCAGGGGAGTCAGGCCTCGTCTCGAGGGGGACATGCACGTGCGCTTTCCTTCCAGGCTGTAGCAGCAATGTCACGCTTCCCGTCGCGTGCATCATAGGATCTGTGGTTTTCCCTCGAGGCTTTCCCTCGAGGCTTTCCCACAGGGCTGTCCCACGTGCCACCGTGGTGTGAGTCGATCCTCGGCGTGAAAGATGAGCCAGTGCAGGGCAAAGAGGTTCCTCTGGAATGGACTGAGACATCTGGGGGACTCTTGGAATGGTGGTACGACCATGGAGTTCCTCTCGCCTTTCCTGTTGAGAGTGCCTCCTCTTGAGATGCGACGGGAACGCCGGGAATTCTTTCCCGTTGAAAGCAGGGAAAGGATCCCTCATCTCGAGCTCCGAGGGGGAAACGGGGCTCCTCTGGATGTGGGCGGGACCATCGTGCTTCCTCTCGAGTGGAGACGGGTATGGCGGTGAACTTCTTGAGTTGCAGCAAGGGTGTGAAAGACCCTTTCGAAGTTCAAGAGGTTAGGTGTCATTAGTCTCCAGACGCCTCATCGGAAATAGGCCTCATCTCGCCTGGAAGGGAGAACTTCCTGGATTTTCTCGAGTTGCGGCAGGTGTTCTCGAGTTACGACGGGGACCTCAGGGACCCGCCCTGGTGGCCTCAGGAGAGGCCAGTCCCCATGCGAGTTGCTAGGGGGCCTCTCGGGATTCCTCTCCCGTCGATACCGGGGCCAAAAGCCTTGTGTGGAGTCAGGGCCGGAACCGAGCATTCCTCTCAGGGGTTACATGGATCTTTGGGTACTTCTGGAGTCTCCCCAGGGGAGTCAGGCCTCGTCTCGAGTGGGGGCATACACGTGCGCATTCCTTCCAGGCTGTAGCAGCAATGTCACGCTTCCCATCGCGAGGATTAAAGGATCTGTGGTTTTCCCTCGAGGCTTTCCCTCGAGGCTTTCCCACAGGGCTGTCCCACGTGCCACCGTGGTGTGAGTCGATCCTCGGCGTGAAAGATGAGCCAGTGCAGGGCAAAGAGGTTCCTCTGGAATGGACTGAGACATCTGGGGGACTCTTGGAATGGTGGTACGACCATGGAGTTCCTCTCGCCTTTCCTGTTGAGAGTGCCTCCTCTTGAGCTGCGACGGGAATGCCGGGAATTCTTTCCCGTTGGAAGCAGGGAAAGGATCCCTCATCTCGAGCTCCGAGGGGGAAACGTGGCTCCTCTGTATGTGGGCGGGACCATCGTGCTTTCTCTCGTGTGGAGACGGGTATGGCGGTAAACTTCTTGAGTTGCAGCAAGGGTGTGAAAGACCCTTTCGAAGTTCCAGAGGTTAGGTGTCATTAGTCTCCAGACGCCTCATCGGAAACAGGCCTCATCTCGCCTGGAAGGGAGAACTTCCCGGATTTTCTCGAGGTGCGGCCGGTGTTCTCGAGTTACGACGGGGACCTCAGGGACCCGCCCTGGTGGCCTCAGGAGAGGCCAGTCCCCATGCGAGTTACTAGGGGGCCTCTCGGGATTCCTCTCCCGTCGATACCGGGGCCAAAAACCTTGTGTGGAGTCAGGGCTGGAACCGAGGATTCCTCTCAGGAGCTGACATGGATCTTAGGGTACTTCTGGAGTCCCACCAGGGGAGTCAGGCCTCTTCTCGATTGGGGGCATGCACGTGTGCTTTCCTTCCAGGCTGTAGCAGCAATGTCACGCTTCCCGTCGCGTGGATCAAAGGATCTGTGGTTTTCCCTCGAGGCTTTCCCACAGGGCTGTCCCACGTGCCACCGTGGTGTGAGTCGATCCTCGGCGTGAAAGATGAGCCAGTGCAGGGCAAAGAGGTTCCTCTGGAATGGACTGAGACATCTGGGGGACTCTTGGAATGGTGGTACGACCATGGAGTTCCTCTCGCCTTTCCTGTTGAGAGTGCCTCCTCTTGAGATGCGACGGGAACGCCGGGAATTCTTTCCCGTTGAAAGCAGGGAAAGGATCCCTCATCTCGAGCTCCGAGGGGGAAATGGGGCTCCTCTGGATGTGGGCGGGACCATCGTGCTTCCTCCCGAGTGGACACGGGTATGGCGGTGAACTTCTTGAGTTGCAGCAAGGGTGTGAAAGACCCTTTCGAAATTCCAGAGGTTAGGTGTCATTAGTCTCCAGACGCCTCATCGGAAATAGGCCTCATCTCGCCTGGAAGGGAGAACTTCCTGGATATTCTCGATTTGCGGCAGGTGTTCTCGAGTTATGACGGGGACCTCAGGGACCCGCCCTGGTGGCCTCAGGAGAGGCCAGTCCCCATGCGAGTTGCTAGGGGGCCTCTCGGGATTCCTCTCCCGTCGATACCGGGGCCAAAATCCTTGTGTGGAGTCAGGGCCGGAACCGAGGATTCCTCTCAGGGGTGACATGGATCTTTGGGTACTTCTGGAGTCTCCCCAGGGGAGTCAGGCCTCGTCTCGAGGGGGACATGCACGTGCGCTTTCCTTCCAGGCTGTAGCAGCAATGTCACGCTTCCCGTCGCGTGCATCAAAGGATCTGTGGTTTTCCCTCGAGGCTTTCCCTCGAGGCTTTCCCACAGGGCTGTCCCACGTGCCACCGTGGTGTGAGTCGATCCTCGGCGTGAAAGATGAGCCAGTGCAGGGCAAAGAGGTTCCTCTGGAATGGACTGAGACATCTGGGGGACTCTTGGAATGGTGGTACGACCATGGAGTTCCTCTCGCCTTTCCTGTTGAGAGTGCCTCCTCTTGAGATGCGACGGGAACGCCGGGAATTCTTTCCCGTTGAAAGCAGGGAAAGGATCCCTCATCTCGAGCTCCGAGGGGGAAACGGGGCTCCTCTGGATGTGGGCGGGACCATCGTGCTTCCTCTCGAGTGGAGACGGGTATGGCGGTGAACTTCTTGAGTTGCAGCAAGGGTGTGAAAGACCCTTTCGAAGTTCCAGAGGTTAGGTGTCATTAGTCTCCAGACGCCTCATCGGAAATAGGCCTCATCTCGCCTGGAAGGGAGAACTTCCTGGATTTTCTCGAGTTGCGGCAGGTGTTCTCGAGTTACGACGGGGACCTCAGGGACCCGCCCTGGTGGCCTCAGGAGAGGCCAGTCCCCATGCGAGTTGCTAGGGGGCCTCTCGGGATTCCTCTCCCGTCGATACCGGGGCCAAAAGCCTTGTGTGGAGTCAGGGCCGGAACCGAGCATTCCTCTCAGGGGTTACATGGATCTTTGGGTACTTCTGGAGTCTCCCCAGGGGAGTCAGGCCTCGTCTCGAGTGGGGGCATACACGTGCGCTTTCCTTCCAGGCTGTAGCAGCAATGTCACGCTTCCCATCGCGAGGATTAAAGGATCTGTGGTTTTCCCTCGAGGCTTTCCCTCGAGGCTTTCCCACAGGGCTGTCCCACGTGCCACCGTGGTGTGAGTCGATCCTCGGCGTGAAAGATGAGCCAGTGCAGGGCAAAGAGGTTCCTCTGGAATGGACTGAGACATCTGGGGGACTCTTGGAATGGTGGTACGACCATGGAGTTCCTCTCGCCTTTCCTGTTGAGAGTGCCTCCTCTTGAGATGCGACGGGAACGCCGGGAATTCTTTCCCGTTGAAAGCAGGGAAAGGATCCCTCATCTCGAGCTCCGAGGGGGAAATGGGGCTCCTCTGGATGTGGGCGGGACCATCGTGCTTCCTCCCGAGTGGACACGGGTATGGCGGTGAACTTCTTGAGTTGCAGCAAGGGTGTGAAAGACCCTTTTGAAGTTCCAGAGTTTAGGTGTCATTAGTCTGCAGACGCCTCATCGGAAATAGGCCTCATCTCGCCTGGAAGGGAGAACTTCCTGGATTTTCTCGAGTTGCGGCAGGTGTTCTCCAGTTACGACGGGGACCTCAGGGACCCGCCCTGGTGGCCTCAGGAGAGGCCAGTCCCCATGCGAGTTGCTAGGGGGCCTCTCGGGATTCCTCTCCCTTCGATACCGGGGCCAAAAGCCTTGTGTGGAGTCAGGGCCGGAACCGAGCATTCCTCTCAGGGGTGACATGGATCTTTGGGTACTTCTGGAGTCTCCCAAGGGGAGTCAGGCCTCGTCTCGAGTGGGGGCATGCACGTGCGCTTTCCTTCCAGGCTGTAGCAGCAATGTCACGCTTCCCGTCGCGTGCATCAAAGGATCTGTGGTTTTCCCTCGAGGCTTTCCCTCGAGGCTTTCCCACAGGGCTGTCCCACGTGCCACCGTGGTGTGAGTCGATCCTCGGCGTGAAAGATGAGCCAGTGCAGGGCAAAGAGGTTCCTCTGGAATGGACTGAGACATCTGGGGGACTCTTGGAATGGTGGTACGACCATGGAGTTCCTCTCGCCTTTCCTGTTGAGAGTGCCTCCTCTTGAGATGCAACGGGAACGCCGGGAATTCTTTCCCGTTGAAAGCAGGGAAAGGATCCCTCATCTCGAGCTCCGAGGGGGAAACGGGGCTCCTCTGGATGTGGGCGGGACCATCGTGCTTCCTCTCGAGTGGAGACGGGTATGGCGGTGAACTTCTTGAGTTGCAGCAAGGGTGTGAAAGACCCTTTCGACGTTCCAGAGGTTAGGTGTCATTAGTCTCCAGACGCCTCATCGGAAATAGGCCTCATCTCGCCTGGAAGGGAGAACTTCCTGGATTTTCTCGAGTTGCGGCAGGTGTTCTCGAGTTACGACGGGGACCTCAGGGACCCGCCCTGGTGGCCTCAGGAGAGGCCAGTCCCCATGCGAGTTGCTAGGGGGCCTCTCGGGATTCCTCTCCCGTCGATACCGGGGCCAAAATCCTTGTGTGGAGTCAGGGCCGGAACCGAGCATTCCTCTCAGGGGTGACATGGATCTTTGGGTACTTCTGGAGTCTCCCCAGGGGAGTCAGGCCTCGTCTCGAGTGGGGGCATGCACGTGCGCTTTCCTTCCAGGCTGTAGCAGCAATGTCACGCTTCCCGTCGCGTGCATCAAAGGATCTGTGGTTTTCCCTCGAGGCTTTCCCTCGAGGCTTTCCCACAGGGCTGTCCCACGTGCCACCGTGGTGTGAGTCGATCCTCGGCGTGAAAGATGAGCCAGTGCAGGGCAAAGAGGTTCCTCTGGAATGGACTGAGACATCTGGGGGACTCTTGGAATGGTGGTACGACCATGGAGTTCCTCTCGCCTTTCCTTTTGAGAGTGCCTCCTCTTGAGATGCGACGGGAACGCCGGGAATTCTTTCCCGTTGAAAGCAGGGAAAGGATCCCTCATCTCGAGCTCCGAGGGGGAAATGGGGCTCCTCTGGATGTGGGCGGGACCATCGTGCTTCCTCCCGAGTGGACACGGGTATGGCGGTGAACTTCTTGAGTTGCAGCAAGGGTGTGAAAGACCCTTTCGAAGTTCCAGAGTTTAGGTGTCATTAGTCTGCAGACGCCTCATCGGAAATAGGCCTCATCTCGCCTGGAAGGGAGAACTTCCTGGATTTTCTCGAGTTGCGGCAGGTGTTCTCGAGTTACGACGGGGACCTCAGGGACCCGCCCTGGTGGCCTCAGGAGAGGCCAGTCCCCATGCGAGTTGCTAGGGGGCCTCTCGGGATTCCTCTCCCGTCGATACCGGGGCCAAAAACCTTGTGTGGAGTCAGGGCCGGAACCGAGGATTCCTCTCAGGGGTGACATGGATCTTTGGGTACTTCTGGAGTCTCCCCAGGGGAGTCAGGCCTCGTCTCGAGGGGGACATGCACGTGCGCTTTCCTTCCAGGCTGTAGCAGCAATGTCACGCTTCCCGTCGCGTGCATCAAAGGATCTGTGGTTTTCCCTCGAGGCTTTCCCTCGAGGCTTTCCCACAGGGCTGTCCCACGTGCCACCGTGGTGTGAGTCGATCCTCGGCGTGAAAGATGAGCCAGTGCAGGGCAAAGAGGTTCCTCTGGAATGGACTGAGACATCTGGGGGACTCTTGGAATGGTGGTACGACCATGGAGTTCCTCTCGCCTTTCCTGTTGAGAGTGCCTCCTCTTGAGATGCGACGGGAACGCCGGGAATTCTTTCCCGTTGAAAGCAGGGAAAGGATCCCTCATCTCGAGCTCCGAGGGGGAAACGGGGCTCCTCTGGATGTGGGCGGGACCATCGTGCTTCCTCTCGAGTGGAGACGGGTATGGCGGTGAACTTCTTGAGTTGCAGCAAGGGTGTGAAAGACCCTTTCGACGTTCCAGAGGTTAGGTGTCATTAGTCTCCAGACGCCTCATCGGAAATAGGCCTCATCTCGCCTGGAAGGGAGAACTTCCTGGATTTTCTCGAGTTGCGGCAGGTGTTCTCGAGTTACGACGGGGACCTCAGGGACCCGCCCTGGTGGCCTCAGGAGAGGCCAGTCCCCATGCGAGTTGCTAGGGGGCCTCTCGGGATTCCTCTCCCGTCGATACCGGGGCCAAAATCCTTGTGTGGAGTCAGGGCCGGAACCGAGCATTCCTCTCAGGGGTGACATGGATCTTTGGGTACTTCTGGAGTCTCCCCAGGGGAGTCAGGCCTCGTCTCGAGTGGGGGCATGCACGTGCGCTTTCCTTCCAGGCTGTAGCAGCAATGTCACGCTTCCCGTCGCGTGGATCAAAGGATCTGTGGTTTTCCCTCGAGGCTTTCCCTCGAGGCTTTCCCACAGGGCTGTCCCACGTGCCACCGTGGTGTGAGTCGATCCTCGGCGTGAAAGATGAGCCAGTGCAGGGCAAAGAGGTTCCTCTGGAATGGACTGAGACATCTGGGGGACTCTTGGAATGGTGGTACGACCATGGAGTTCCTCTCGCCTTTCCTGTTGAGAGTGCCTCCTCTTGAGATGCGACGGGAACGCCGGGAATTCTTTCCCGTTGAAAGCAGGGAAAGGATCCCTCATCTCGAGCTACGAGGGGGAAACGGGGCTCCTCTGGATGTGGGCGGGACCATCGTGCTTCCTCTCGAGTGGACACGGGTATGGCGGTGAACTTCTTGAGTTGCAGCAAGGGTGTGAAAGACCCTTTCGAAATTCCAGAGGTTAGGTGTCATTAGTCTCCAGACGCCTCATCGGAAATAGGCCTCATCTCGCCTGGAAGGGAGAACTTCCTGGATATTCTCGATTTGCGGCAGGTGTTCTCGAGTTACGACGGGGACCTCAGGGACCCGCCCTGGTGGCCTCAGGAGAGGCCAGTCCCCATGCGAGTTGCTAGGGGGCCTCTCGGGATTCCTCTCCCGTCGATACCGGGGCCAAAAACCTTGTGTGGAGTCAGGGCCGGAACCGAGGATTCCTCTCAGGGGTGACATGGATCTTTGGGTTCTTCTGGAGTCTCCCCAGGGGAGTCAGGCCTCGTCTCGAGGGGGACATGCACGTGCGCTTTCCTTCCAGGCTGTAGCAGCAATGTCACGCTTCCCGTCGCGTGCATCAAAGGATCTGTGGTTTTCCCTCGAGGCTTTCCCTCGAGGCTTTCCCACAGGGCTGTCCCACGTGCCACCGTGGTGTGAGTCGATCCTCGGCGTGAAAGATGAGCCAGTGCAGGGCAAAGAGGTTCCTCTGGAATGGACTGAGACATCTGGGGGACTCTTGGAATGGTGGTACGACCATGGAGTTCCTCTCGCCTTTCCTGTTGAGAGTGCCTCCTCTTGAGATGCGACGGGAACGCCGGGAATTCTTTCCCGTTGAAAGCAGGGAAAGGATCCCTCATCTCGAGCTCCGAGGGGGAAACGGGGCTCCTCTGGATGTGGCCGGGACCATCGTGCTTCCTCTCGAGTGGAGACGGGTATGGCGGTGAACTTCTTGAGTTGCAGCAAGGGTGTGAAAGACCCTTTCGACGTTCCAGAGGTTAGGTGTCATTAGTCTCCAGACGCCTCATCGGAAATAGGCCTCATCTCGCCTGGAAGGGAGAACTTCCTGGATTTTCTCGAGTTGCGGCAGGTGTTCTCGAGTTACGACGGGGACCTCAGGGACCCGCCCTGGTTGCCTCAGGAGAGGCCAGTCCCCATGCGAGTTGCTAGGGGGCCTCTCGGGATTCCTCTCCCGTCGATACCGGGGCCAAAAACCTTGTGTGGAGTCAGGGCCGGAACCGAGGATTCCTCTCAGGGGCTGACATGGATCTTTGGGTACTTCTGGAGTCTCCCCAGGGGAGTCAGGCCTCGTCTCGAGTGGGGGCATGCACGAGCGCTTTCCTTCCAGGCTGTAGCAGCAATGTCACGCTTCCCGTCGCGTGCATCAAAGGATCTGTGGTTTTCCCTCGAGGCTTTCCCTCGAGGCTTTCCAGCAGGGCTGTCCCACGTGCCACCGTGGTGTGAGTCGATCCTCGGCGTGAAAGATGAGCCAGTGCAGGGCAAAGAGGTTCCTCTGGAATGGACTGAGACATCTGGGCGACTCTTGGAATGGTGGTACGACCATGGAGTTCCTCTCGCCTTTCCTGTTGAGAGTGCCTCCTCTTGAGATGCGACGGGAACGCCGGGAATTCTTTCACGTTGAAAGCAGGGAAAGGATCCCTCATCTCGAGCTACGAGGGTGAAACGGGGCTCCTCTGGATGTGGGCGGGACCATCGTGCTTCCTCTCGAGTGGACACGGGTATGGCGCTGAACTTCTTGAGTTGCAGCAAGGGTGTGAAAGACCCTTTCGAAGTTCCAGAGGTTAGGTGTCATTAGTCTCCAGACGCCTCATCGGAAATAGGCCTCATCTCGCCTGGAAGGGAGAACTTCCTGGATTTTCTCGATTTGCGGCAGGTGTTCTCGAGTTACGACGGGGACCTCAGGGACCCGCCCTGGTGGCCTCAGGAGAGGCCAGTCCCCATGCGAGTTGCTAGGGGGCCTCTCGGGATTCCTCTCCCGTCGATACCGGGGCCAAAAACCTTGTGTGGAGTCAAGGCCGGAACCGAGGATTCCTCTCAGGGGCTGACATGGATCTTTGGGTACTTCTGGAGTCTCCCCAGGGGAGTCAGGGCTCGTCTAGAGTGGGGGCATGCACGTGCGCTTTCCTTCCAGGCTGTAGCAGCAATTTCACACTTCCCGTCGCGTGGATCAAAGGATCTGTGGTTTTCCCTCGAGGCTTTCCCTCGAGGCTTTCCCACAGGGCTGTCCCACGTGCCACCGTGGTGTGAGTCGATCCTCGGCGTGGAAGATGAGCCAGTGCAGGGCAAAGAGGTTCCTCTGGAATGGACTGAGACATCTGGGGGACTCTTGGAATGGTGGTACGACCCTGGAGTTCCTCTCGCCTTTCCTGTTGAGAGTGCCTCCTCTTGAGATGCGACGGGAACGCCGGGAATTCTTTCCCGTTGAAAGCAGGGAAATAATCCCACATCTCGAGCTCCGAGGGGGAAACGGGGCTCCTCTGGATGTGGGCGGGACCATCGTGCTTCCTCTCGAGTGGAGACGGGTATGGCGGTGAACTTCTTGAGTTGCAGCAAGGGTGTGAAAGACCCTTTCGAAGTTCCAGAGGTTAGGTGTCATTAGTCTCCAGACGCCTCATCGGAAATAGGCCTCATCTCGCCTGGAAGGGAGAACTTCCCGGATTTTCTCGAGGTGCGGCCGGTGTTCTCGAGTTACGACGGGGACCTCAGGGACCCGCCCTGGTGGCCTCAGGAGAGGCCAGTCCCCATGCGAGTTACTAGGGGGCCTCTCGGGATTCCTCTCCCGTCGATACCGGGGCCAAAAACCTTGTGTGGAGTCAGGGCTGGAACCGAGGATTCCTCTCAGGAGCTGACATGGATCTTTGGGTACTTCTGGAGTCCCACCAGGGGAGTCAGGCCTCTTCTCGATTGGGGGCATGCACGTGTGCTTTCCTTCCAGGCTGTAGCAGCAATGTCACGCTTCCCGTCGCGTGGATCAAAGGATCTGTGGTTTTCCCTCGAGGCTTTCCCACAGGGCTGTCCCACGTGCCACCGTGGTGTGAGTCGATCCTCGGCGTGAAAGATGAGCCAGTGCAGGGCAAAGAGGTTCCTCTGGAATGGACTGAGACATCTGGGGGACTCTTGGAATGGTGGTACGACCATGGATTCCTCTCGCCTTTCCTGTTGAGAGTGCCTCCTCTTGAGATGCGACGGGAACGCCGGGAATTCTTTCCCGTTGAAAGCAGGGAAAGGATCCCTCATCTCGAGCTACGAGGGTGAAACGGGGCTCCTCTGGATGTGGGCGGGACCATCGTGCTTCCTCTCGAGTGGACACGGGTATGGCGGTGAACTTCTTGAGTTGCAGCAAGGGTGTGAAAGACCCTTTCGAAATTCCAGAGGTTAGGTGTCATTAGTCTCCAGACGCCTCATCGGAAATAGGCCTCATCTCGCCTGGAAGGGAGAACTTCCTGGATATTCTCGATTTGCGGCAGGTGTTCTCGAGTTATGACGGGGACCTCAGGGACCCGCCCTGGCGGCCTCAGGAGAGGCCAGTCCCCATGCGAGTTGCTAGGGGGCCTCTCGGGATTCCTCTCCCGTCGATACCGGGGCCAAAAACCTTGTGTGGAGTCAGGGCCGGAACCGAGGATTCCTCTCAGGGGTGACATGGATCTTTGGGTACTTCTGGAGTCTCCCCAGAGGAGTCAGGCCTCGTCTCGAGGGGGACATGCACGTGCGCTTTCCTTCCAGGCTGTAGCAGCAATGTCACGCTTCCCGTCGCGTGCATCAAAGGATCTGTGGTTTTCCCTCGAGGCTTTCCCTCGAGGCTTTCCCACAGGGCTGTCCCACGTGCCACCGTGGTGTGAGTCGATCCTCGGCGTGAAAGATGAGCCAGTGCAGGGCAAAGAGGTTCCTCTGGAATGGACTGAGACATCTGGGGGACTCTTGGAATGGTGGTACGACCATGGAGTTCCTCTCGCCTTTCCTGTTGAGAGTGCCTCCTCTTGAGATGCGACGGGAACGCCGGGAATTCTTTCCCGTTGAAAGCAGGGAAAGGATCCCTCATCTCGAGCTTCGAGGGGGAAACGGGGCTCCTCTGGATGTGGGCGGGACCATCGTGCTTCCTCTCGAGTGGAGACGGGTATGGCGGTGAACTTCTTGAGTTGCAGCAAGGGTGTGAAAGACCCTTTCGACCTTCCAGAGGTTAGGTGTCATTAGTCTCCAGACGCCTCATCGGAAATAGGCCTCATCTCGCCTGGAAGGGAGAACTTCCTGGATTTTCTCGAGTTGCGGCAGGTGTTCTCGAGTTACGACGGGGACCTCAGGGACCCGCCCTGGTGGCCTCAGGAGAGGCCAGTCCCCATGCGAGTGGCTAGGGGGCCTCTCGGGATTCCTCTCCCGTCGATACCGGGGCCAAAAACCTTGTGTGGAGTCAGGGCCGGAACCGAGGATTCCTCTCAGGGGCTGACATGGATCTTTGGGTACTTCTGGAGTCTCCCCAGGGGAGTCAGGCCTCGTCTCGAGTGGGGGCATGCACGAGCGCTTACCTTCCAGGCTGTAGCAGCAATGTCACGCTTCCCGTCGCGTGCATCAAAGGATCTGTGGTTTTCACTCGAGGCTTTCCCTCGAGGCTTTCCAGCAGGGCTGTCCCACGTGCCACCGTGGTGTGAGTCGATCCTCGGCGTGAAAGATGAGCCAGTGCAGGGCAAAGAGGTTCCTCTGGAATGGACTGAGACATCTGGGCGACTCTTGGAATGGTGGTACGACCATGGAGTTCCTCTCGCCTTTCCTGTTGAGAGTGCCTCCTCTTGAGATGCGACGGGAACGCCGGGAATTCTTTCACGTTGAAAGCAGGGAAAGGATCCCTCATCTCGAGCTACGAGGGTGAAACGGGGCTCCTCTGGATGTGGGCGGGACCATCGTGCTTCCTCTCGAGTGGACACGGGTATGGCGCTGAACTTCTTGAGTTGCAGCAAGGGTGTGAAAGACCCTTTCGAAGTTCCAGATGTTAGGTGTCATTAGTCTCCAGACGCCTCATCGGAAATAGGCCTCATCTCGCCTGGAAGGGAGAACTTCCTGGATTTTCTCGAGTTGCGGCAGGTGTTCTCGAGTTACGACGGGGACCTCAGGGACCCGCCCTGGTGGCCTCAGGAGAGGCCAGTCCCCATGCGAGTTGCTAGGGGGCCTCTCGGGATTCCTCTCCCGTCGATACCGGGGCCAAAAACCTTGTGTGGAGTCAAGGCCGGAACCGAGGATTCCTCTCAGGGGCTGACATGGATCTTTGGGTACTTCTGGAGTCTCCCCAGGGGAGTCAGGGCTCGTCTAGAGTGGGGGCATGCACGTGCGCTTTCCTTCCAGGCTGTTCCAGCAATGTCACACTTCCCGTCGCGTGGATCAAAGGATCTGTGGTTTTCCCTCGAGGCTTTCCCTCGAGGCTTTCCCACAGGGCTGTCCCACGTGCCACCGTGGTGTGAGTCGATCCTCGGCGTGGAAGATGAGCCAGTGCAGGGCAAAGAGGTTCCTCTGGAATGGACTGAGACATCTGGGGGACTCTTGGAATGGTGGTACGACCCTGGAGTTCCTCTCGCCTTTCCTGTTGAGAGTGCCTCCTCTTGAGATGCGACGGGAACGCCGGGAATTCTTTCCCGTTGAAAGCAGGGAAAGGATCCCTCATCTCGAGCTACGAGGGGGAAACGGGGCTCCTCTGGATGTGGGCGGGACCATCGTGCTTCCTCTCGAGTGGAGACGGTTATGGCGGTGAACTTCTTGAGTTGCAGCAAGGGTGTGAAAGACCCTTTCGAAGTTCCAGAGGTTAGGTGTCATTAGTCTCCAGACGCCTCATCGGAAATACGCCTCATCTCGCCTGGAAGGGAGAACTTCCTGGATTTTCTCGAGTTGCGGCAGGTGTTCTCGAGTTATGACGGGGACCTCAGGGACACGCCCTGGTGGCCTCAGGAGAGGCCAGTCCCCATGCGAGTTGCTAGAGGGCCTCTCGGGATTCCTCTCCCGTCGATACCGGGGCCAAAAACCTTGTGTGGAGTCAGGGCCGGAACCGAGGATTCCTCTCAGGGGCTGACATGGATCTTTGGGTACTTCTGGAGTCTCCCCAAGGGAGTCAGGGCTCGTCTCGAGTTGGGGCATGCACGTGCGCTTTCCTTCCAGGCTGTAGCAGCAATGTCACGCTTCCCGTCGCATGGATCAAAGGATCTGTGGTTTTCCCTCGAGGCTTTCCCTCGAGGCTTTCCCACAGGGCTGTCCCACGTGCCACCGTGGTGTGAGTCGATCCTCGGCGTGAAAGATGAGCCAGTGCAGGGCAAAGAGATTCCTCTGGAATGGACTGAGACATCTGGGGGACTCGTGGAATGGTGGTACGACCATGGAGTTCCTCTCGCCCTTCCTGTTGAGAGTGCCACCTCTTGAGATGCGACGGGAACGCCGGGAATTCTTTCCCGTTGAAAGCAGGGAAAGGATCCCTCATTTCGAGCCACGAGGGGGAAACGGGGCTCCTCTGGATGTGGGCGGGACCATCGTGCTTCCTCTCGAGTGGAGACGGGTATGGCGGTGAACTTCTTGAGTTGCAGCAAGGGTGTGAAAGACCCTTTCGAAGTTCCAGAGGTTAGGCGTCATTAGTCTCCAGACACCTCATCGGAAATAGGCCTCATCTCGCCTGGAAGGGAGAACTTCCTGGATTTTCTCGAGTTGCGGCAGGTGTTCTCGAGTTACAACGGGGACCTCAGGGACCCGCCCTGGTGGCCTCAGGAGAGGCCAGTCCCCATGCGAGTTGCTAGGGGGCCTCTCGGGATTCCTCTCCCGTCGATACCGGGGTCAAAAACCTTGTGTGGAGTCAGGGCCGGAACCGAGGATTCCTCTCAGGGGCTGACATGGATCTTTGGGTACTTCTGGAGTCTCCCCAGGGGAGTCAGGCCTCGTCTCGAGTCGGGGCATGCACGTGCGCTTTACTTCCAGGCTGTAGCAGCAATGTCACGCTTCCCGTGGCGTGGATCAAAGGATCTGTGGTTTTCCCTCGAGGCTTTCCCACAGGGCTGTCCCACGTGCCACCGTGGTGTGAGTCGATCCTCGGCGTGAAAGATGAGCCAGTGCAGTGCAAAGAGGTTCCTCTGGAATGGACTGAGACATCTGGGAGACTCTTGGAATGGTGGTACGACCATGGAGTTCCTCTCGCCTTTCCTGTTGAGAGTGCCTCCTCTTGAGATGCGACGGGAACGCCGGCAATTCTTTCCCGTTGAAAGCAGGGAAAGGATCCCTCATCTCGAGCTACGAGGGGGAAACGGGGCTCCTCTGGATGTGGGCGGGACCATCGTGCTTCCTCTCGAGTGGAGACGGGTATGGCGGTGAACTTCTTGAGTTGCAGGAAGGGTGTGAAAGACCCTTTCGAATTTCCAGAGGTTAGGTGTCATTAGTCTCCAGACGACTCATCGGAAATAGGCCTCATCTCGCCTGGAAGGGAGAACTTCCTGGATTTTCTCGAGTTGCGGCAGGTGTTCTCGAGTTACGACGGGGACCTCAGGGACCCGCCCTGGTGGCCTCAGGAGAGGCCAGTACCCATGCGAGGTGCTAGGGGGCCTCTCGGGATTCCTCTCCCGTCGATACCGGGGCCAAAAACCTTGTGTGGAGTCAGGGCCGGAACCGAGGATTCCTCTCAGGGGCTGACATGGATCTTTGGGTACTTCTGGAGTCTCCCCTGGGGAGTCAGGCCTCGTCTCGAGTGGGGGCATGCACGTGCGCTTTCCTTACAGGCTGTAGCAGCAATGTCACGCTTCCCGTGGCGTGGATCAAAGGATCTGTGGTTTTCCCTCGAGGCTTTCCCACAGGGCTGTCCCACGTGCCACCGTGGTGTGAGTCGATCCTCGGCGTGAAAGATGAGCCAGTGCAGGGCAAAGAGGTTCCTCTGGAATGGACTGAGACATCTGGGGGACTCTTGGAATGGTGGTACGACCATGGAGTTCCTCTCGCCTTTCCTGTTGAGAGTGCCTCCTCTTGAGATGCGACGGGAACGCCGGGAATTCTTTCCCGTTGAAAGCAGGGAAAGGATCCCTCATCTTGAGCTACGAGGGGGAAACGGGGCTCCTCTGGATGTGGGCGGGACCATCGTGCTTCTTCTCGAGTGGAGACGGGTATGGCGGTGATCTTCTTGAGTTGCAGCAAGGGTGTGAAAGACCCTTTCGAAGTTCGAGAGGTTAGGTGTCATTAGTCTCCAGACGCCTCATCGGAAATAGGCCTCATCTCGCCTGGAAGGGAGAACTTCCTGGATTTTCTCGAGTTGCGGCAGGTGTTCTCGAGTTACGACGGGGACCTCAGGGACCCGCCCTGGTGGCCTCAGGAGAGGCCAGTCCCCATGCGAGGTGCTAGGGGGCCTCTCGGGATTCCTCTCCCGTCGATACCGGGGCCAAAAACCTTTTGTGCAGTCAGGGCCGGAACCGAGGATTCCTCTCAGGGGCTTATATGGATCTTTGGGTACTTCTGGAGTCTCCCCACGGGAGTCAGGCCTCGTCTCGAGTGGGGGCATGCACGTGCGCTTTCCTTCCAGGCTGTAGCAGCAATGTCACGCTTCCCGTCGCGTGGATCAAAGGATCTGTGGTTTTCCCTCGAGGCTTTCCCTCGAGGCTTTCCCACAGGGCTGTCCCACGTGCCTCCGTGGTGTGAGTCGATCCTCGGCGTGAAAGATGAGCCAGTGCAGGGCAAAGAGGTTCCTCTGGAATGGACTGAGACATCTGGGGGACTCTAGGAATGGTGGTAGGACCATGGAGTCCCTCTCGCCTTTCCTGTTGAGAGTGCCTCCTCTTGAGATGCGACGGGAACGCCGGGAATTCTTTCCCGTTGAAAGCAGGGAAAGGATCCCTCATCTCGAGCTACGAGGGGGAAACGGGGCTCCTCTGGATGTGGGCGGGACCATCGTGCTTCCTCTCGAGTGGAGACGGGTATGGCGGTGAACTTCTTGAGTTGCAGCAAGGGTGTGAAAGACCCTTTCGAATTTCCAGAGGTTAGGTGTCATTAGTCTCCAGACGACTCATCGGAAATAGGCCTCATCTCGCCTGGAAGGGAGAACTTCCTGGATTTTCTCGAGTTGCGGCAGGTGTTCTCGAGTTACGACGGGGACCTCAGGGACCCGCCCTGGAGGCCTCAGGAGAGGCCAGTACCCATGCGAGGTGCTAGGGGCCTCTCGGGATTCCTCTCCCGTCGATACCGGGGCCAAAAACCTTGTGTGGAGTCAGGGCCGGAACCGAGGATTCCTCTCAGGGGCTGACATGGATCTTTGGGTACTTCTGGAGTCTCCCCAGGGGAGTCAGGCCTCGTCTCGAGTGGGGGCATGCACGTGCGCTTTCCTTACAGGCTGTAGCAGCAATGTCACGCTTCCCGACGCGTGGATCAAAGGATCTGTGGTTTTCCCTCGAGGCTTTCCCACAGGGCTGTCCCACGTGCCACCGTGGTGTGAGTCGATCCTCGGCGTGAAAGATGAGCCAGTGCAGGGCAAAGAGGTTCCTCTGGAATGGACTGAGACATCTGGGGGACTCTTGGAATGGTGGTACGACCATGGAGTTCCTCTCGCCTTTCCTGTTGAGAGTGCCTCCTCTTGAGATGCGACGGGAACGCCGGCAATTCTTTCCCGTTGAAAGCAGGGAAAGGATCCCTCATCTCGAGCTACGAGGGGGAAACGGGGCTCCTCTGGATGTGGGCGGGACCATCGTGCTTCCTCTCGAGTGGAGACGGGTATGGCGGTGAACTTCTTGAGTTGCAGCAAGGGTGTGAAAGACCCTTTCGAATTTCCAGAGGTTAGGTGTCATTAGTCTCCAGACGACTCATCGGAAATAGGCCTCATCTCGCCTGGAAGGGAGAACTTCCTGGATTTTCTCGAGTTGCGGCAGGTGTTCTCGAGTTACGACGGGGACCTCAGGGACCCGCCCAGGTGGCCTCAGGAGAGGCCAGTCCCCATGCGAGGTGCTAGGGGGCCTCTCGGGATTCCTCTCCCGTCGATACCGGGGCCAAAAACCTTGTGTGGAGTCAGGGCCGGAACCGAGGATTCCTCTCAGGGGCTGACATGGATCTTTGGGTACTTCTGGAGTCTCCCCAGGGGAGTCAGTCCTCGTCTCGAGTGGGGGCATGCACGTGCGCTTTCCTTACAGGCTGTAGCAGCAATGTCACGCTTCCCGTGGCGTGGATCAAAGGATCTGTGGTTTTCCCTCGAGGCTTTCCCACAGGGCTGTCCCACGTGCCACCGTGGTGTGAGTCGATCCTCGGCGTGAAAGATGAGCCAGTGCAGGGCAAAGAGGTTCCTCTGGAATGGACTGAGACATCTGGGGGACTCTTGGAATGGTGGTACGACCATGGAGTTCCTCTCGCCTTTCCTGTTGAGAGTGCCTCCTCTTGAGATGCGACGGGAACGCCGGGAATTCTTTCCCGTTGAAAGCAGGGAAAGGATCCCTCATCTTGAGCTACGAGGGGGAAACGGGGCTCCTCTGGATGTGGGCGGGACCATCGTGCTTCCTCTCGAGTGGAGACGGGTATGGCGGTGATCTTCTTGAGTTGCAGCAAGGGTGTGAAAGACCCTTTCGAAGTTCGAGAGGTTAGGTGTCATTAGTCTCCAGACGCCTCATCGGAAATAGGCCTCATCTCGCCTGGAAGGGAGAACTTCCTGGATTTTCTCGAGTTGCGGCAGGTGTTCTCGAGTTACGACGGGGACCTCAGGGACCCGCCCTGGTGGCCTCAGGAGAGGCCAGTCCCCATGCGAGGTGCTAGGGGGCCTCTCGGGATTCCTCTCCCGTCGATACCGGGGCCAAAAACCTTTTGTGCAGTCAGGGCCGGAACCGAGGATTCCTCTCAGGGGCTTATATGGATCTTTGGGTACTTCTGGAGTCTCCCCACGGGAGTCAGGCCTCGTCTCGAGTGGGGGCATGCACGTGCGCTTTCCTTCCAGGCTGTAGCAGCAATGTCACGCTTCCCGTCGCGTGGATCAAAGGATCTGTGGTTTTCCCTCGAGGCTTTCCCTCGAGGCTTTCCCACAGGGCTATCCCACGTGCCTCCGTGGTGTGAGTCGATCCTCGGCGTGAAAGATGAGCCAGTGCAGGGCAAAGAGGTTCCTCTGGAATGGACTGAGACATCTGGGGGACTTTAGGAATGGTGGTAGGACCATGGAGTCCCTCTCGCCTTTCCTGTTGAGAGTGCCTCCTCTTGAGATGCGACGGGAACGCCGGGAATTCTTTCCCGTTGAAAGCAGGGAAAGGATCCCTCATCTCGAGCTACGAGGGGGAAACGGGGCTCCTCTGGATGTGGGCGGGACCATCGTGCTTCCTCTCGAGTGGAGACGGGTATGGCGGTGAACTTCTTGAGTTGCAGCAAGGGTGTGAAAGACCCTTTCGAATTTCCAGAGGTTAGGTGTCATTAGTCTCCAGACGACTCATCGGAAATAGGCCTCATCTCGCCTGGAAGGGAGAACTTCCTGGATTTTCTCGAGTTGCGGCAGGTGTTCTCGAGTTACGACGGGGACCTCATGGACCCGCCCTGGTGGCCTCAGGAGAGGCCAGTACCCATGCGAGGTGCTAGGGGCCTCTCGGGATTCCTCTCCCGTCGATACCGGGGCCAAAAACCTTGTGTGGAGTCAGGGCCGGAACCGAGGATTCCTCTCAGGGGCTGACATGGATCTTTGGGTACTTCTGGAGTCTCCCCAGGGGAGTCAGGCCTCGTCTCGAGTGGGGGCATGCACGTGCGCTTTCCTTACAGGCTGTAGCAGCAATGTAACGCTTCCCGACGCGTGGATCAAAGGATCTGTGGTTTTCCCTCGAGGCTTTCCCACAGGGCTGTCCCACGTGCCACCGTGGTGTGAGTTGATCCTCGGCGTGAAAGATGAGCCAGTGCAGGGCAAAGAGGTTCCTCTGGAATGGACTGAGACATCTGGGGGACTCTTGGAATGGTGGTACGACCATGGAGTTCCTCTCGCCTTTCCTATTGAGAGTGCCTCCTCTTGAGATGCGACGGGAACGCCGGGAATTCTTTCCCGTTGAAAGCAGGGAAAGGATCCCTCATCTTGAGCTACGAGGGGGAAACGGGGCTCCTCTGGATGTGGGCGGGACCATCGTGCTTCCTCTCGAGTGGAGACGGGTATGGAAGTGAACTTCTTGAGTTGCAGCAAGGGTGTGAAAGACCCTTTCGAAGTTCGAGAGGTTAGGTGTCATTAGTCTCCAGACGCCTCATCGGAAATAGGCCTCATCTCGCCTGGAAGGGAGAACTTCCTGGATTTTCTCGAGTTGCGGCAGGTGTTCTCGAGTTACGACGGGGACCTCAGGGACCCGCCCTGGTGGCCTCAGGAGAGGCCAGTCCCCATGCGAGGTGCTAGGTGGCCTCTCGGGATTCCTCTCCCGTCGATACCGGGGCCAAAAACCTTGTGTGCAGTCAGGGCCGGAACCGAGGATTCCTCTCAGGGGCTGACATGGATCTTTGGGTACTTCTGGAGTCTCCCCAGGGGAGTCAGGCCTCGTCTCGAGTGGGGGCATGCACGTGCGCTTTCCTTCCAGGCTGTAGCAGCAATGTCACGCTTCCCGTCGCGTGGATCAAAGGATCTGTGGTATTCCCTCGAGGCTTTCCCTCGAGGCTTTCCCACAGGGCTGTCCCACGTGCCACCGTGGTGTGAGTCGATCCTCGGCGTGAAAGATGAGCCAGTGCAGGGCAAAGAGGTTCCTCTGGAATGGACTGAGACATCTGGGGGACTCTTGGAATGGTGGTACGACCATGGAGTTCCTCTCGCCTTTCCTGTTGAGAGTGCCTCCTCTTGAGATACGACGGGAACACCGGGAATTCTTTCCCGTTGAAAGCAGGGAAAGGATCCCTCATCTCGAGCTAAGAGGGGGAAACGGGGCTCCTCTGGATGTGGGCGGGACCATCGTGCTTCCTCTCGAGTGGAGACGGGTATGGCGGTGAACTTCTTGAGTTGCAGCAAGGGTGTGAAAGACCCTTTCGAAGTTCCAGAGGTTAGGTGTCATTAGTCTCCAGACGCCTCATCGGAAAGAGGCCTCATCTCGCCTGGAAGGGAGAACTTCCTGGATTTTCTCGAGTTGCGGCAGGTGTTCTCGAGTTACGACGGGGACCTCAGGGACCCGCCCTGGTGGCCTCAGGAGAGGCCAGTACCCATGCGAGGTGCTAGGGGGCCTCTCGGGATTCCTCTCCCGTCGATACCGGGGCCAAAATCCTTGTGTGGAGTCAGGGCCGGAACCGAGGATTCCTCTCAGGGGCTGACATGGATGTTTGGGTACTTCTGGAGTCTCCCCAGGGGAGTCAGGCCTCGTCTCGAGTGGGGGCATGCACGTGCGCTTTCCTTACAGGCTGTAGCAGCAATGTCACGCTTCCCGTGGCATGGATCAAAGGATCTGTGGTTTTCCCTCGAGGCTTTCCCACAGGGCTGTCCCACGTGCCACCGTGGTGTGAGTCGATCCTCGGCGTGAAAGATGAGCCAGTGCAGGGCAAAGAGGTTCCTCTGGAATGGACTGAGACATCTGGGGGACTCTTGGAATGGTGGTACGACCATGGAGTTCCTCTCGCCTTTCCTGTTGAGAGTGCCTCCTCTTGAGATGCGTCGGGAACGCTGGGAATTCTTTCCCGTTGAAAGCAGGGAAAGGATCCCTCATCCGGAGCTACGAGGGGGAAACGGGGCTCCTCTGGATGTGGGCGGGACCATCGTGCTTCCTCTCGAGTGGAGACGGGTATGGCGGTGAACTTCTTGAGTTGCAGCAAGGGTGTGAAAGACCCTTTCGAAGTTCCAGAGGTTAGGTGTCATTAGTCTCCAGACGCCTCATCGGAAATAGGCCTCATCTCGCCTGGAAGGGAGAACTTCCTGGATATTCTCGAGTTGCGGCAGGTGTTCTCGAGTTACGACAGGGATTTCAGGGACCCGCCCTGGTGGCCTCAGGAGAGGCCAGTCCACATGCGAGGTGCTAGGGGGCCTCTCGGGATTCCTCTCCCGTCGATACCGGGGCCAAAAACCTTGTGTGCAGTCAGGGCCGGAACCGAGGATTCCTCTCAGGGGCTGACATGGATCTTTGGGTACTTCTGGAGTCTCCCCACGGGAGTCAGGCCTCGTCTCGAGTGGGGGCATGCACGTGCGCTTTCCTTCCAGGCTGTAGCAGCAATATCACGCTTCCCGTCGCGTGGATCAAAGGATCTGTGGTATTCCCTCGAGGCTTTCCCTCGAGGCTTTCCCACAGGGCTGTCCCACGTGCCACCGTGGTGTGAGTCGATCCTCGGCGTGAAAGATGAGCCAGTGCAGGGCAAAGAGGTTCCTCTGGAATGGACTGAGACATCTGGGGGACTCTTGGAATGGTGGTACGACCATGGAGTTCCTCTCGCCTTTCCTGTTGAGAGTGCCTCCTCTTGAGATAAGACGGGAACACCGGGAATTCTTTCCCGTTGAAAGCAGGGAAAGGATCCCTCATCTCGAGCTAAGAGGGGGAAACGGGGCTCCTCTGGATGTGGGCGGGACCATCGTGCTTCCTCTCGAGTGGAGACGGGTATGGCGGTGAACTTCTTGAGTTGCAGCAAGGGTGTGAAAGACCCTTTCGAAGTTCGAGAGGTTAGGTGTCATTAGTCTCCAGACGCCTCATCGGAAATAGGCCTCATCTCGCCTGGAAGGGAGAACTTCCTGGATTTTCTCGAGTTGCGGCAGGTGTTCTCGAGTTACGACGGGGACCTCAGGGACCCGCCCTGGTGGCCTCAGGAGAGGCCAGTCCCCATGCGAGGTGCTAGGGGGCCTCTCGGGATTCCTCTCCCGTGGATACCAAGGCCAAAAACCTTGTGTGGAGTCAGGGTCGGAACCGAGGATTCCTCTCAGGGGCTTATATGGATCTTTGGGTACTTCTGGAGTCTCGCCAGGGGAGACAGGCCTCGTCTCGAGTGGGGGCATGCACGTGCGCTTTCCTTCCAGGCTGTAGCAGCAATGTCACGCTTCCCGTCGCGTGGATCAAAGGATCTGTGGTTTTCCCTCGAAGCTTTCCCTCGAGGCTTTCCCACAGGGCTGTCCCACGTGCCTCCGTGGTGTGAGTCGATCCTCGGCGTGAAAGATGAGCCAGTGCAGGGCAAAGAGGTTCCTCTGGAATGGACTGAGACATCTGGGGGACTCTAGGAATGGTGGTACGACCATGGTGTTCCTCTCGCCTTTCCTGTTGAGAGTGCCTCCTCTTGAGATGCGACGGGAACGCCGGGAATTCCTTCCCGTTGAAAGCAGGAAAGGATCCCTCATCTCGAGCTCCAAGAGGGAAACGGGGCTCCTCTGGATGTGGGCGGGACCATCGTGCTTCCTCTCGAGTGGAGATGGGTATGGCGGTGAACTTCTTGAGTTGCAGCAAGGGTGTGAAAGACCCTTTCGAAATTCCAAAGGTTAGGTGTCATTAGTCTCCAGACGCCTCATCGGAAATAGGCCTCATCTCGCCTGGAAGGGAGAACTTCCTGGATTTTCTCGAGTTGCGGCAGGTGTTCTCGAGTTAAGACGGGGACCTCAGGGACCCGCCCTGGTGGCCTCAGGAGAGGCCAGTCCCCATGCGAGGTGCTAGGGGGCCTCTCGGGATTCCTCTCCCGTCGATACCGGGGCCAAAAAGCTTGTGTGGAGTCAGGGCCGGAACCGAGGATTCCTCTCAGGGGCTGACATGGATCTTTGGGTACCTCTGGAGTCTCCCCAGGGGAGTCAGGCCTCGACTCGAGTGGGGGCATGCACGTGCGCTTTCCTTCCAGGCTGTAGCAGCAATGTCATGCTTCCCGTCGCGTGGATCAAAGGATCTGTGGTTTTCCCTCGAGGCTTTCCCACAGGGCTGTCCCACGTGCCACCGTGGTGTGAGTTGATCCTCGGCGTGAAAGATGAGCCAGTGCAGGGCAAAGAGGTTCCTCTGGAATGGACTGAGACATCTGGGGGACTCTTGGAATGGTGGTACGACCATGGAGTTCCTCTCGCCTTTCCTGTTGAGAGTGCCTCCTCTTGAGATGCGACGGGAACGCCGGGAAATCTTCCCCGTTGAAAGCAGGGAAAGGATCCATCATCTCGAGCTCCGAGGGGGAAACGGGGCTCCTTTGGATGTGGGCGGGACCATCATGCTTCCTCTCGAGTGGAGACGGGTATGGCGGTGAACTTCTTGAGTTGCAGCAAGGGTGTGAAAGACCCTTTCGAAGTTCCAGAGGTTAGGTGTCATTAGTCTCCAGACGCCTCATCGGAAATAGGCCTCATCTCGCCTGGAAGGGAGAACTTCCTGGATTTTCTCGAGTTGGGGCAGGTGTTCTCGAGTTACGACCGGGACCTCAGGGACCCGCCCTGGTGGCCTCAGGAGAGGCCAGTCCCCATGCGAGTTGCTAGGGGGCCTCTCGGGATTCCTCTCCCGTCGATACCGGGGCCAAAAACTTTGTATGGAGTCAGGGCCGGAACCGAGGATTCCTCTCAGGGGCTGACATGGATCGTTGGGTTCTTCTGGAGTCCCCCCAGGGGAGTCAGGCCTCGTCTCGAGTGGGGGCATGCACGTGCGCTTTCCTTCCAGGCTGTAGCAGCAATGTCACGCTTCCAGTCGCGTGGATCAAAGGATCTGTGGTTTTCCCTCGAGGCTTTCCCTCGAGGCTTTCCCACAGGGCTGTCCCACGTGCCACCGTGGTGTGAGTCGATCCTCGGCGTGAAAGATGAGCCAGTTCAGGGCAAAGAGGTTCCTCTGGAATGGACTGAGACATCTGGGGGACTCTTGGAATGGTGGTACGACCATGGAGTTCCTCTCGCCTTTCCTGTTGAGAGTGCCTCCTCTTGAGATGCGACGGGAACGCCGGGAATTCTTTCCCGTTGAAAGCAGGGAAAGGATCCCTCATCTCGAGCTACGAGGGGGAAACGGGGCTCCTCTGGATGTGGGCGGGACCATCGTGCTTCCTCTCGAGTGGACACGGGTATGGCGGTGAACTTCTTGAGTTGCAGCAAGGGTGTGAAAGACCCTTTCGAAGTTCCAGAGGTTAGGTGTCATTAGTCTCCAGACGCCTCATCGGAAATAGGCCTCATCTCGCCTGGAAGGGAGAACTTCCTGGATTTTCTCGAGTTGCGGCAGGTGTTCTCGAGTTACGACGGGGACCTCAGGGACCCGCCCTGGTGGCCTCAGGAGAGGCCAGTCCCCATGCGATGTGCTAGGGGGCCTCTCGGGATTCCTCTCCCGTCGATACCGGGGCCAAAAACCTTGTGTGGAGTCAGGGCCGGAACCGAGGATTCCTCTCAGGGGCTGACATGGATCTTTGGGTACTTCTGGAGTCTCCCCAGGGGAGTCAGGCCTCGTCTCGAGTGGGGGCATGCACGTGCGCTTTCCTTCCAGGCTGTAGCAGCAATGTCACGCTTCCTGTCGCGTGGATCAAAGGATCTGTGGTTTTCCCTCGAGGCTTTCCCTCGAGGCTTTAACACAGGGCTGTCCCACGTGCCACCGTGGTGTGAGTCGATCCTCGGCGTGAAAGATGAGCCAGTGCAGGGCAAAGAGGTTCCTCTGGAATGGACTGAGACATCTGGGGGACTCCTGGAATGGTGGTACGACCATGGAGTTCCTCTCGCCTTTCCTGTTGAGAGTGCCTCCTCTTGAGATGCGACGGGAACGCCGGGAATTCTTTCCCGTCTAAAGCAGGGAAAGGTTCCCTCATCTCGAGATACGAGGGGGAAACGGGGCTCCTCTGGATGTGGGCGGGACCATCGTGCTTCCTCTCGAGTGGAGACGGGTATGGCGGTGAACTTCTTGAGTTGCAGCAAGGGTGTGAAAGACCCTTTCGAAGTTCCAGAGGTTAGGTGTCATTAGTCTCCAGACGCCTCATCGGAAATAGGCCTCATCTCGCCTGAAAGGGAGAACTTCCTGGATTTTCTCGAGTTGCGGCAGGTGTTCTCGAGTTACGACGGGGACCTCAGGGACCCGCCCTGGTGGCCTCAGGAGAGGCCAGTCCCCATGCGAGGTGCTAGGGGGCCTCTCGGGATTCCTCTCCCGTCGATACCGGGGCCAAAAGCCTTGTGTGGAGTCAGGGCCGGAACCGAGGATTCCTCTCAGGGGCTGACATGGATCTTTGGGTACTTCTGGAGTCTCCCCAGGGGAGTCAGGCCTCGTCTGGAGTGGGGGCATGCACGTGCACTTTCCTTCCAGGCTGTAGCAGCAATGTCACGCTTCCCGTCGCGTGGATCAAAGGATCTGTGCTTTTCCCTCGAGGCTTTCCCACAGGGCTGTCCCACGTGCCACCGTGGTGTGAGTCGATCCTCGGCGTGAAAGATGAGCCAGTGCAGGGCAAAGAGGTTCCTCTGGAATGGACTGAGACATCTGGGGGACTCTTGGAATGGTGGTACGACCATGGAGTTCCTCTCGCCTTTCCTGTTGAGAGTGCCTCCTCTTGAGATAAGACGGGAACACCGGGAATTCTTTCCCGTTGAAAGCAGGGAAAGGATCCCTCATCTCGAGCTAAGAGGGGGAAACGGGGCTCCTCTGGATGTGGGCGGGACCATCGTGCTTCCTCTCGAGTGGAGACGGGTATGGCGGTGAACTTCTTGAGTTGCAGCAAGGGTGTGAAAGACCCTTTCGAAGTTCGAGAGGTTAGGTGTCATTAGTCTCCAGACGCCTCATCGGAAATAGGCCTCATCTCGCCTGGAAGGGAGAACTTCCTGGATTTTCTCGAGTTGCGGCAGGTGTTCTCGAGTTACGACGGGGACCTCAGGGACCCGCCCTGGTGGCCTCAGGAGAGGCCAGTCCCCATGCGAGGTGCTAGGGGGCCTCTCGGGATTCCTCTCCCGTGGATACCAAGGCCAAAAACCTTGTGTGGAGTCAGGGTCGGAACCGAGGATTCCTCTCAGGGGCTTATATGGATCTTTGGGTACTTCTGGAGTCTCGCCAGGGGAGACAGGCCTCGTCTCGAGTGGGGGCATGCACGTGCGCTTTCCTTCCAGGCTGTAGCAGCAATGTCACGCTTCCCGTCGCGTGGATCAAAGGATCTGTGGTTTTCCCTCGAAGCTTTCCCTCGAGGCTTTCCCACAGGGCTGTCCCACGTGCCTCCGTGGTGTGAGTCGATCCTCGGCGTGAAAGATGAGCCAGTGCAGGGCAAAGAGGTTCCTCTGGAATGGACTGAGACATCTGGGGGACTCTAGGAATGGTGGTACGACCATGGTGTTCCTCTCGCCTTTCCTGTTGAGAGTGCCTCCTCTTGAGATGCGACGGGAACGCCGGGAATTCCTTCCCGTTGAAAGCAGGAAAGGATCCCTCATCTCGAGCTCCAAGAGGGAAACGGGGCTCCTCTGGATGTGGGCGGGACCATCGTGCTTCCTCTCGAGTGGAGACGGGTATGGCGGTGAACTTCTTGAGTTGCAGCAAGGGTGTGAAAGACCCTTTCGAAATTCCAAAGGTTAGGTGTCATTAGTCTCCAGACGCCTCATCGGAAATAGGCCTCATCTCGCCTGGAAGGGAGAACTTCCTGGATTTTCTCGAGTTGCGGCAGGTGTTCTCGAGTTAAGACGGGGACCTCAGGGACCCGCCCTGGTGGCCTCAGGAGAGGCCAGTCCCCATGCGAGGTGCTAGGGGGCCTCTCGGGATTCCTCTCCCGTCGATACCGGGGCCAAAAAGCTTGTGTGGAGTCAGGGCCGGAACCGAGGATTCCTCTCAGGGGCTGACATGGATCTTTGGGTACCTCTGGAGTCTCCCCAGGGGAGTCAGGCCTCGACTCGAGTGGGGGCATGCACGTGCGCTTTCCTTCCAGGCTGTAGGAGCAATGTCATGCTTCCCGTCGCGTGGATCAAAGGATCTGTGGTTTTCCCTCGAGGCTTTCCCACAGGGCTGTCCCACGTGCCACCGTGGTGTGAGTTGATCCTCGGCGTGAAAGATGAGCCAGTGCAGGGCAAAGAGGTTCCTCTGGAATGGACTGAGACATCTGGGGGACTCTTGGAATGGTGGTACGACCATGGAGTTCCTCTCGCCTTTCCTGTTGAGAGTGCCTCCTCTTGAGATGCGACGGGAACGCCGGGAAAACTTCCCCGTTGAAAGCAGGGAAAGGATCCATCATCTCGAGCTCCGAGGGGGAAACGGGGCTCCTTTGGATGTGGGCGGGACCATCATGCTTCCTCTCGAGTGGAGACGGGTATGGCGGTGAACTTCTTGAGTTGCAGCAAGGGTGTGAAAGACCCTTTCGAAGTTCCAGAGGTTAGGTGTCATTAGTCTCCAGACGCCTCATCGGAAATAGGCCTCATCTCGCCTGGAAGGGAGAACTTCCTGGATTTTCTCGAGTTGGGGCAGGTGTTCTCGAGTTACGACCGGGACCTCAGGGACCCGCCCTGGTGGCCTCAGGAGAGGCCAGTCCCCATGCGAGTTGCTAGGGGGCCTCTCGGGATTCCTCTCCCGTCGATACCGGGGCCAAAAACTTTGTATGGAGTCAGGGCCGGAACCGAGGATTCCTCTCAGGGGCTGACATGGATCGTTGGGTTCTTCTGGAGTCCCCCCAGGGGAGTCAGGCCTCGTCTCGAGTGGGGGCATGCACGTGCGCTTTCCTTCCAGGCTGTAGCAGCAATGTCACGCTTCCAGTCGCGTGGATCAAAGGATCTGTGGTTTTCCCTCGAGGCTTTCCCTCGAGGCTTTCCCACAGGGCTGTCCCACGTGCCACCGTGGTGTGAGTCGATCCTCGGCGTGAAAGATGAGCCAGTTCAGGGCAAAGAGGTTCCTCTGGAATGGACTGAGACATCTGGGGGACTCTTGGAATGGTGGTACGACCATGGAGTTCCTCTCGCCTTTCCTGTTGAGAGTGCCTCCTCTTGAGATGCGACGGGAACGCCGGGAATTCTTTCCCGTTGAAAGCAGGGAAAGGATCCCTCATCTCGAGCTACGAGGGGGAAACGGGGCTCCTCTGGATGTGGGCGGGACCATCGTGCTTCCTCTCGAGTGGACACGGGTATGGCGGTGAACTTCTTGAGTTGCAGCAAGGGTGTGAAAGACCCTTTCGAAGTTCCAGAGGTTAGGTGTCATTAGTCTCCAGACGCCTCATCGGAAATAGGCCTCATCTCGCCTGGAAGGGAGAACTTCCTGGATTTTCTCGAGTTGCGGCAGGTGTTCTCGAGTTACGACGGGGACCTCAGGGACCCGCCCTGGTGGCCTCAGGAGAGGCCAGTCCCCATGCGATGTGCTAGGGGGCCTCTCGGGATTCCTCTCCCGTCGATACCGGGGCCAAAAACCTTGTGTGGAGTCAGGGCCGGAACCGAGGATTCCTCTCAGGGGCTGACATGGATCTTTGGGTACTTCTGGAGTCTCCCCAGGGGAGTCAGGCCTCGTCTCGAGTGGGGGCATGCACGTGCGCTTTCCTTCCAGGCTGTAGCAGCAATGTCACGCTTCCTGTCGCGTGGATCAAAGGATCTGTGGTTTTCCCTCGAGGCTTTCCCTCGAGGCTTTCCCACAGGGCTGTCCCACGTGCCACCGTGGTGTGAGTCGATCCTCGGCGTGAAAGATGAGCCAGTGCAGGGCAAAGAGGTTCCTCTGGAATGGACTGAGACATCTGGGGGACTCCTGGAATGGTGGTACGACCATGGAGTTCCTCTCGCCTTTCCTGTTGAGAGTGCCTCCTCTTGAGATGCGACGGGAACGCCGGGAATTCTTTCCCGTCTAAAGCAGGGAAAGGTTCCCTCATCTCGAGATACGAGGGGGAAACGGGGCTCCTCTGGATGTGGGCGGGACCATCGTGCTTCCTCTCGAGTGGAGACGGGTATGGCGGTGAACTTCTTGAGTTGCAGCAAGGGTGTGAAAGACCCTTTCGAAGTTCCAGAGGTTAGGTGTCATTAGTCTCCAGACGCCTCATCGGAAATAGGCCTCATCTCGCCTGAAAGGGAGAACTTCCTGGATTTTCTCGAGTTGCGGCAGGTGTTCTCGAGTTACGACGGGGACCTCAGGGACCCGCCCTGGTGGCCTCAGGAGAGGCCAGTCCCCATGCGAGGTGCTAGGGGGCCTCTCGGGATTCCTCTCCCGTCGATACCGGGGCCAAAAGCCTTGTGTGGAGTCAGGGCCGGAACCGAGGATTCCTCTCAGGGGCTGACATGGATCTTTGGGTACTTCTGGAGTCTCCCCAGGGGAGTCAGGCCTCGTCTGGAGTGGGGGCATGCACGTGCACTTTCCTTCCAGGCTGTAGCAGCAATGTCACGCTTCCCGTCGCGTGGATCAAAGGATCTGTGCTTTTCCCTCGAGGCTTTCCCACAGGGCTGTCCCACGTGCCACCGTGGTGTGAGTCGATCCTCGGCGTGAAAGATGAGCCAGTGCAGGACAAAGAGGTTCCTCTGGAATGGACTGAGATATCTGGGGGACTCTTGGAATGGTGGTACGAATATGGAGTTCCTCTCACCGTTCCTGTTGAGAGTGCCTCCTCTTGAGATGCGACGGGAACGCCGGGAACTCTTTCCCTTTGAAACCAGGGAAAGAATCCCCCGTCTCGAGCTACGAGGGGAAAACGGGGCTCCTCTGAATGTGGGCGGGACCATCGTGCTTCATCTCGAGTGGAGTCGGGTATGGCGGTGAACTTCTTGAGTTGCAGCAAGGGTGTGAAAGACCCTTTCGAAATTCCAGAGGTTAGGTGTCATTAGTCTCCAGACGCCTCATCAGAAATAGGCCTCATCTCGACTGGAAGGGAGAACTTCCTGGATTTTCTTGAGTTGCGGCAGGTGTTCTCGAGTTACGACGGGGACCTCAGGGACCCGCCCTGGTGGCCTCAGGAGAGGCCAGTCCCTATGCGATTTGCTAGGGGGCCTCTCGGGATTCCTCTCCCGTCGATACCGGGGCCAACAATCTTGTGTGGAGTCAGGGCCGTAACCGAGGATTCCTCTCATGGGCTGACATGGATCTTTGGGTACGTCTGGAGACTCCCCAGTGGAGTCAGGCCTCGTCTCGAGTGGGGGCATGCACGTGCGCTTTCCTTCCAGGCTGTAGCAGCAATGTCACGCTTCCCGTCGCGTGGATCAAAGGATCTGTGGTTTTCCCTCGAGGCTTTCCCTCGAGGCTTTCCCACAGGGCTGTCCCACGTGCCACCGTGGTGTGAGTCGATCCTCGGCGTGAAAGATGAGCCAGTGCAGGGCAAAGAGGTTCCTCTGGAATGGACTGAGACATCTGGGGGACTCTTGGAATGGTGGTACGACCATGGAGTTCCTCTCGCCTTTCCTGTTGAGAGTGCCTCCTCTTGAGATGCGACGGGAACGCCGGGAATTCTTTCCCGTTGAAAGCAGGCAAAGGATCCCTCATCTCGAGCTACGAGGGGGAAACGGGGCTCCTCTGGATGTGGGCGGGACCATCGTGCTTCCTCTCGAGTGGAGACAGGTATGGCGGTGAACTTCTTGAGTTGCAGCAAGGGTGTGAAAGACTCTTTCGAAGTTCCAGAGGTTAGGTGTCATTAGTCTCCAGACGCCTCATCGGAAATAGGCCTCATCTCGCCTGGAAGTGAGAACTTCCTGGATTTTCTCGAGTTGGGGCAGGTGTTCTCGAGTTACGACGGGGACCTCAGGGACCCGCCCTGGTGGCCTCAGGAGAGGCCAGTCCCCATGCGAGTTGCTAGGGGGCCTCTCGGGATTCCTCTCCCGTCGATACCGGGGCCAAAAACCTTGTGTGGAGTCAGGGCCGGAACCGAGGATTCCTCTCAGGGGCTGAAATGGATCTTTGGGTACTTCTGGAGTCTCCCCAGGGGAGTCAGGCCTCGTCTCGAGTGGGGGCATGCACGTGCGCTTTCCTTCCAGGCTGTAGCAGCAATGTCACGCTTCCCTTCGCGTGGATCAAAGGATCTGTGGTTTTCCCTCGAGGCTTTCCCTCGAGGCTTATCTCAGGGCTGTCCCACGTGCCACCGTGGTGTGAGTCGATCCTCGGCATGAAAGATGAGCCAGTGCAGGGCAAAGAGTTTCCTCTGGAATGGACTGAGACATCTGGGGGACTCTTGGAATGGTGGTACGACCATGGAGTTCCTCTCGCCTTTCCTGTTGAGAGTGCCTCCTCTTGAGATGCGACGGGAATGACGGGAATACTTTCCCGTTGAAAGCAGGGAAAGGATCCCTCATCTCGAGCTACGAGGGGGAAACGCGGCTCCTCTGGATGTGGGCGGGACCATCGTGCTTCCTCTCGAGTGGAGACGGGTATGGCGGTGAACTTCTTGAGTTGCAGCAAGGGTGTGAAAGACCCTTTCGAAGTTCCAGAGGTTAGGTGTCATTAGTCTCCAGACGCCTCATCGGAAATAGGCCTCATCTCGCCTGGAAGGGAGAACTTCCTGGATTTTCTCGAGTTGCGGCAGGTGTTCTCGAGTTACGACGGGGACCTCAGGGACCCGCCCTGGTGGCCTCAGGAAAGGCCAGTCCCCATGCGAGTTGCTAGGGGGCCTCTCGGGATTCCTCTCCCGTCGATACCGGGGCCAAAAACCTTGTGTGGAGTCAGGGCCGGAACCGAGGATTCCTCTCAGGGGCTGACATGGATCTTTGGGTACTTCTGGAGTCTCCCCAGGGGAGTCAGGCCTCGTCTCGAGTGGGGGCATGCACGTGCGCTTTCCTTCCAGGCTGTAGCAGCAATGTCACGCTTCCCGAAGCGTGGATCATAGGATCTGTGGTTTTCCCTCGAGGCTTTCCCTCGAGGCTTTCCCACAGGGCTGTCCCACGTGCCACCGTGGTGTGAGTCGATCCTCGGCGTGAAACATGAGCCAGTGCAGGGCAAAGAGGTTCCTCTGGAATGGACTGAGACATCTGGGGGACTCTTGGAATGGTGGTACGATCATGGAGTTCCTCTCGCCTTTCCTGTTGAGAGTGCCTCCTCTTGAGATGCGACGGGAACGCCGGGAATTCTTTCCCGTTGATAGCAGGCAAAGGATCCCTCATCTCGAGCTACGAGGGGGAAACGGGGCTCCTCTGGATGTGGGCGGGACCATCCTGCTTCCTCTCGAGTGGAGACGGGTATGGAAGTGAACTTCTTGAGTTGCAGCAAGGGTGTGAAAGACCCTTTCGAAGTTCCAGAGGTTAGGTGTCATTAGTCTCCAGACGCCTCATCGGAAATAGGCCTCATCTCGCCTGGAAGGGAGAACTTCCTGGATTTTCTCGAGATGCGGCAGGTGTTCTCGAGTTACGACGGGGACCTCAGGGACCCGCCCTGGTGGCCTCAGGAGAGGCCAGTCCACATGCGAGTTGCTAGGGGGCCTCTCGGGATTCCTATCCCGTCGATACCGGGGCCAAAAACCTTGTGTGGAGTCAGGGCCGGAAACGAGGATTCCTCTCAGGGGCTGACATGGATCTTTGGGTACTTCTGGAGTCTCCGCAGGGGAGTCAGGCCTCGTCTCGAGTGGGGGCATGCACGTGCGTTTTCTTTCCATGCTGTAGCAGCAATGTCACGCTTCCCGTCGCGTGGATCAAAGGATCTGTGGTTTTCCCTCGAGGCTTTCCCACAGGGCTGTCCCACGTGCCACCGTGGTGTGAGTCGATCCTCGGCGTGAAAGATGAGCCAGTGCAGGGCAAAGAGGTTCCTCTGGAATGGACTGAGACATCTGGGGGACCCTTGGAATGGTGGTACGACCATGGAGTTCCTCTCGCCTTTCCTGTTGAGAGTGCCTCCTCTTGAGATGCGACGGGAACTCCGGGAATTCTTTCCCGTTGAAAGCAGGCAAAGGATCCCTCATCTCGAGCTACGAGGGGGAAACGGGGCTCCTCTGGATGTGGGCGGGACCATCGTGCTTCCTCTCGAGTGGAGACGGGTATGGCGGTGAACTTCTTGAGTTGCAGCAAGGGTGTGAAAGACCCTTTCGAAGTTCCAGTGGTTAGGTGTCATTAGTCTCCAGACGCCTCATCGGAAATAGGCCTCATCTCGCCTGGAAGGGAGAACTTCCTGGATTTTCTCGAGTTGCGGCAGGTGTTCTCGAGTTACGACGGGGACCTCAGGGACCCGCCCTGGTGGCCTCAGGAGTGGCCAGTCACCATGCGAGTTGCTAGGGGGCCTCTCGGGATTCCTCTCCCGTCGATACCGTGGCCAAAAACCTTGTGTGGAGTCAGGGCCAGAACCGACGATTCCTCTCAGGGGCTGATATGGATCTTTGGGTACTTCTGGAGTCTCGCCAGGGGAGACAGGCCTCGTCTCGTGAGGGGGCATGCACGTGCACTTTCCTTCCAGGCTGTAGCAGCAATGTCACGCTTCCCGTCGCGTGGATCATAGGATCTGTGGTTTTCCCTCGAGGCTTTCCCTCGAGGCTATCCCACAGGGCTGTCCCACGTGCCACCGTGGTGTGAGTCGATCCTCGGCGTGAAAGATGAGCCAGTGCAGGGCAAAGAGCTTCCTCTGGAATGGACTGAGACATCTGGGGGACTCTTGGAATGGTGGTACCACCATGGAGTTCCTCTCGCCTTTCCTGTTGAGAGTGCCTCCTCTTGAGATGCGATGGGAACGCCGGGAATTCTTTCCCGTTGAAAGCAGGCAAAGGATCCCTCATCTAGAGCTACGAGGGGGAAACGGGGCTCCTCTGGATGTGGGCGGGACCATCCTGCTTCCTCTCGAGTGGAGACGGGTATGGAAGTGAACTTCTTGATTTGCAGCAAGGGTGTGAAAGACCCTTTCGAAATTCCAGAGGTTAGGTGTCATTAGTCTCCAGACGCCTCTTCGGAAATAGGATTCTTCTCGCCTGGAAGGGAGAACTTCCTGGATTTTCTCGAGATGCGGCAGGTGTTCTCGAGTTACGACGGGGACCTCAGGGACCCGCCCTGGTGGCCTCAGGAGAGGCCAGTCCACATTCGAGTTGCTAGGGGGCCTCTCGGAATTCCTCTCCCGTCGATACCGGGGCCAAAAACCTTGTGTGGAGTCAGGGCCGGAAACGAGGATTCCTCTCAGGGGCTGACATGGATCTTTGGGTACTTCTGGAGTCTCCGCAGGGGAGTCAGGCCTCGTCTCGAGTGGGGGCATGCACGTGCGCTATCCTTCCAAGCTGTAGCAGCAATGTCACGCTTCTTGACCCATGGATCAAAGGATCTGTGGTTTTCCCTCCAGGCTTTCCCACAGGGCTGTCCCACGTGCCACCGTGGTGTGAGTCGATCCTCGGAGTGAAAGATGAGCCAGTGCAGGGCAAAGAGGTTCCTCTGGAATGGACTGATACATCTGGGGGACTCTTGGAATGGTGGTACGATCATGGAGTTCCTCTCGCCTTTCCTGTTGAGAGTGCCTCCTCTTGAGATGCGACGGGAACGCCTGGAATTCTTTCCCGTTGAAAGCAGGGAAAGGATCCCTCATCTCGAGCTACGAGGGGGAAACGGGGCTCCTCTGGATGTGGGCGGGACCATCGTGCTTCCTCTCGAGTGGAGACGGGTATGGCGGTGAACTTCTTGAGTTGCAGCAAGGGTGTGAAAGACCCTTTCGAAGTTCCAGAGGTTAGGTGTCATTAGTCTCCAGAAGCCTCATCGGAAATAGGCCTCATCTCGCCTGGAAAGGAGAACTTCCTGGATTTTCTCGAGTTGCAGCAGGTGTTCTCGAGTTACGACGTGGACCTCAGGGACCCTCCCTGGTGGCCTCAGGAAAGGCCAGTCCCCATGCGAGTTGCTTGGGGGCCTCTCGGGATTCCTCTCCCGTCGATACCGGTGCCAAATACCTTGTGTGGAGTCAGGGCCGGAACCGAGGATTCCTCTCAGGGGCTGACATGGATCTTTGGGTACTTCTGGAGTCTCCCCAGGGGAGTCAGGCCTCGTCTCGAGTGGGGGCATGCACGTGTGCTTTCCTTCCAGGCTGTAGCAGCAATGTCACGCTTCCCGTCGCGTGGATCAAAGGATCTGTGGTTTTCCCTCGAGGCTTTCCCTCGAGGCTTTCCCACAGGGCTGTCCCACGTGCCTCCGTGGTGTGAGTCGATCCTCTGCGTGAAAGATGAGCCAGTGCAGGGCAAAGAGCTTCCTCTGGAATAGACTGAGACATCTGGGGGACTCTTGGAATGGTGGTACGACCATGGAGTTCCTCTCGCCTTTTCTGTTGAGAGTGCCTCCTCTTGAGATGCGACGGGAACGCCGGGAATTCTTTCCCGTTGAAAGCAGGCAAAGGATCCCTCATCTCGAGCTACGAGGGGGAAACGGGGCTCCTCTGGATGTGGGCGGGACCATCCTGCTTCCTCTCGAGTGGAGACGGGTATGGAAGTGAACTTCTTGAGTTGCAGCAAGGGTGTGAAAGACCCTTTCGAAGTTCCAGAGGTTAGGTGTCATTCGTCTCCAGACGCCTCATCGGAAATAGGCCTCATCTCGCCTGGAAGGGAGAACTTCCTGGATTTTCTCGAGATGCGGCAGGTGTTCTCGCGTTACGACGGGGACCTCAGGGACCCGCCCTGGTGGCCTCAGGAGAGGCCAGTCCACATGCGAGTTGCTAGGGGGCCTCTCGGGATTCCTCTCCCGTCGATACCGGGGCCAAAAACCTTGTGTGGAGTCAGGGCCGGAAACGAGGATTCCTCTCAAGGGCTGACATGGATCTTTGGGTACTTCTGGAGTCTCCGCAGGGGAGTCAGGCCTCGTCTCGAGTGGGGGCATGCACGTGCGTTTTCTTTCCAGGCTGTAGCAGCAATGTCACGCTTCCCTTCGCGTGGATCAAAGGATCTGTGGTTTTCCCTCGAGGCTTTCCCACAGGGCTGTCCCACGTGCCACCGTGGTGTGAGTCGATCCTTGGCGTGAAAGATGAGCCAGTGCAGGGCAAAGAGGTTCCTCTGGAATGGACTGAGACATCTGGGGGACTCTTGGAATGGTGGTACGACCATGGAGTTCCTCTCGCCTTTCCTGTTGAGAGTGCCTCCTCTTGAGATGCGACGGGAATGCCGGGAATTCTTTCCCGTTGAAAGCAGGGAAAGGATCCCTCATCTCAAGCTACGAGGGGGAAACGTGGCTCCTCTGTATGTGGGCGGGACCATCGTGCTTTCTCTCGTGTGGAGACGGGTATGGCGGTGAACTTCTTGAGTTGCAGCAAGGGTGTGAAAGACCCTTTCGAAGTTCCAGAGGTTAGGTGTCATTAGTCTCCAGACGCCTCATCAGAAATAGGCCTCATCTCGATTGGAAGGGAGAACTTCCTGGATTTTCTCGAGGTGCGGCAGGTGTTTTCGAGTTACGACGGGTACCACAGGGACCCGCCCTGATGGCCTCAGGAGAGGCCAGTCCCCATGCGAGTTGCTAGGGGGCCTCTCGGGATTCCTCTCCCGTCGATACCGGCGCCAAAAACCTTGTGTGGAGTCAGGGCCAGAACCGAGGATTCCTCTCAGGGGCTGACATGGATCTTTGGGTACTTCTGGAGTCTCCCCAGGGGAGTCAGGCCTCGTCTCGAGTGGGGGCATGCACGTGCGCTTTCCTTCCAGGCTGTAGCAGCAATGTCACGCTTCCCGTCGCGTGGATCAATGGATCTGTGGTTTTCCCTCGAGGCTTTCCCTCGAGGCTTTCCCACAGGGCTGTCCCACGTGTCCGACGTGGTGTGAGTCGATCCTCGGCGTGAAAGATGAGCCAGTGCAGGCCAAAGAGGTTCCTCTGGAATGGACTGAGACATCTGGGGGACTCTTGGAATTGTGGTACGACCATGGAGTTCCTCTCGCCTTTCCTGTTGAGAGTGCCTCCTCTTGAGTTGTGACGGGAACGCCGGGAATTCTTTCCCGTTGAAAGCAGGGAAAGGATCCCTCATCTCGAGCTACGAGGGGGAAACGGGGCTCCTCGGGATGTGGGCGGGACCATCGTGCTTCCTCTCGAGTGGACACGGGTATGTCGGTGAACTTCTTGAGTTGCAGCAAGGGTGTGAAAGACCCTTTCGAAGTTCCAGAGGTTAGGTGTCATCACTCTCCAGACGCCTCATCGGAAATAGGCCTCATCTAGCCTGGAAGGGATAACTTCCTGGATTTTCTCGAGGTGCGGCAGGTGTTCTCGAGTTACGACGGGTACCACAGGGACCCGCCCTGATGGCCTCAGGAGAGGCCAGTCCCCATGCGAGTTGCTAGGGGGCCTCCCGGGATTCCTCTCCAGTCGATACCGGGGCCAAAAACCTTGTGTGGAGTCAGGGCCAGAACCGAGGATTCCTCTCAGGGGCTGACATGGAACTTTGGGTACTTCTAGAGTCTCCCCAGGGGAGTCAGGCCTCGTCTCGAGTGGGGGCATGCACGTGGGCTTTCCTTCCAGGCTGTAGCAGCAATGTCATGCTTCCCGTCGCGTGGATCAAATGATCTGTGGTTTTCCCTCGAGGCTTTAACTCGAGGCTTTCCCACAGGGCTGTCCCATGTGCCACCGTGGTGTGAGTCGATCCTCGGAGTGAAAGATGAGCCAGTGCAGGGCAAAGAGGTTCCTCTGGAATGGACTGAGACATCTGGGGGACTCTTGGAATGGTGGTACGACCATGGAGTTCCTCTCGCCTTTCCTGTTGAGAGTGCCTCCTCTTGAGATGCGACGGGAAAGCTGGGAATTCTTTCCCGTTGAAAGCAGGGAAAGGATCCCTCATCTCGAGCTACGAGGGGGAAACGGGGCTCCTCTGGATGTGGGCGGGACCATCGTGCTTCCTCTCGAGTGGAGACGGGTATGTCGGTTAACTTCTTGAGTTGCAGCAAGGGTGTGAAAGACCCTTTCGATGTTCCAGAGGTTACGTGTCAGTCTCCAGACGCCTCATCGGAAATAGACCTCATCTCGCCTGGAAGGGAGAACTTCCTGGATTTTCTCGAGGTGCGGCAGGTGTTCTCGAGTTACGACTGGTACCACAGGGACCCGCCCTGATGGCCTCAGGAGAGGCCAGTCCCCATGCGTGTTGCTAGGGGGCCTCTCGGGATTCCTCTCCCGTCGATACTGAGGCCAAATACCTTGTGTGGAGTCAGGGCCGGAACCGAGGATTCCTCTCAGGGGCTGACATGGATCTTTGGGTACTTCTGGAGTCTCCCCAGGGGAGTCAGGCCTCGTCTCGAGTGGGGGCATGCACGTGCGCTTTCCTTCCAGGCTGTAGCAGCAATGTCACGCTTCCCGTCGCGTGGATCAATGGATCTGTGGTTTTCCCTCGAGGCTTTCCCTCGAGGCTTTCCCACAGGGCTGTCCCACGTGTCCGACGTGGTGTGAGTCGATCCTCGGCGTGAAAGATGAGCCAGTGCAGGGCAAAGAGGTTCCTCTGGAATGGACTGAGACATCTGGGGGACTCTTGGAATGGTGGTACGACCATGGAGTTCCTCTCGCCTTTCCTGTTGAGAGTGCCTCCTCTTGAGTTGTGACGGGAACGCCGGGAATTCTTTCCCGTTGAAAGCAGGGAAAGGATCCCTCATCTCGAGCTACGAGGGGGAAACGGGGCTCCTCGGGATGTGGGCGGGACCATCGTGCTTCCTCTCGAGTGGACACGGGTATGTCGGTGAACTTCTTGAGTTGCAGCAAGGGTGTGAAAGACCCTTTCGAAGTTCCAGAGTTTGGGTGTCATTAGTCTCCAGACGCCTCATCGGAAATAGGCCTCAACTCGCCTGGAAGGGAGAACTTCCTGGATTTTCTCGAGTTGCGGCAGGTGTTCTCGAGTTACGACGGGGACCTCAGGGACCCGCCCTGGTGGCCTCAGGAGAGGCCAGTCCCCATGCGAGTTGCTAGGGGGCCTCTCGGGATTCCTCTCCCGTCGATACCGTGGCCAAAAGCCTTGTGTGGAGTCAGGGCCGGAACCGAGCATTCCTCTCAGGGGTTACATGGATCTTTGGGTACTTCTGGAGTCTCCCCAGGGGAGTCAGGCCTCGTCTCGAGTGGGGGCATGCACGTGCGCTTTCCTTCCAGGCTGTAGCAGCCATGTCACGCTTCGCATCGCGAGGATTAAAGGATCTGTGGTTTTCCCTCGAGGCTTTCCCTCGAGGCTTTCCCACAGGGCTGTCCCACGTGCCACCGTGGTGTGAGTCGATCCTCGGCGTGAAAGATGAGCCAGTGCAGGGCAAAGAGGTTCCTCTGGAATGGACTGAGACATCTGGGGGACTCTTGGAATGGTGGTACGACCATGGAGTTCCTCTCGCCTTTCCTGTTGAGAGTGCCTCCTCTTGAGATGCGACGGGAATGCCGGGAATTCTTTCCCGTTGAAAGCAGGGAAAGGATCCCTCATCTCAAGCTACGAGGGGGAAACGTGGCTCCTCTGTATGTGGGCGGGACCATCGTGCTTTCTCTCGTGTGGAGACGGGTATGGCGGTAAACTTCTTGAGTTGCAGCAAGGGTGTGAAAGACCCTTTCGAAGTTCCAGAGGTTAGGTGTCATTAGTCTCCAGACGCCTCATCAGAAATAGGCCTCATCTCGCCTGGAAGGGAGAACTTCCTGGATTTTCTCTAGGTGCGGCAGGTGTTTTCGAGTTACGACGGGTACCACAGGGACCCGCCCTGATGGCCTCAGGAGAGGCCAGTCCCCATGCGAGTTGCTAGGGGGCCTCTCGGGATTCCTCTCCCGTCGATACCGGCGCCAAAAACCTTGTGTGGAGTCAGGGCCAGAACCGAGGATTCCTCTCAGGGGCTGACATGGATCTTTGGGTACTTCTGGAGTCTCCACAGGGGAGTCAGGCCTCGTCTGGAGTGGGGGCATGCACGAGCGCTTTCCTTCCAGGCTGTAGCAGCAATGTCACGCTTCCCGTCGCGTGGATCAAAGGATCTGTGGTTTTCCCTCGAGGCTTTCCCTCGAGGCTTTCCCACAGGGCTGTCCCACGTGCCACCGTGGTGTGAGTCGATCCTCGGCGTGAAAGATGAGCCAGTGCAGGGCAAAGAGGTTCCTCTGGAATGGACTGAGACATCTGGGGGACTCTTGGAATGGTGGTACGACCATGGAGTTCCTCTCGCCTTTCCTGTTGAGAGTGCCTCCTCTTGAGTTGTGACGGGAACGCCGGGAATTCTTTCCCGTTGAAAGCAGGGAAAGGATCCCTCATCTCGAGCTACGAGGGGGAAACGGGGCTCCTCGGGATGTGGGCGGGACCACCGTGCTTCCTCTCGAGTGGAGACGGGTATGGCGGTGAACTTCTTGAGTTGCAGCAAGGGTGTGAAATACCCTTTCGAAGTTCCAGAGGTTAGGTGTCATTAGTCTCCAGACGCCTCATCGGAAATAGGCCTCATCTAGCCTGGAAGGGAGAACTTCCTGGATTTTCTCGAGGTGCGGCAGGTGTTCTCGAGTTACGACGGGTACCACAGGGACCCGCCCTGATGGCCTCAGGAGAGGCCAGTCCCCATGCGTGTTGCTAGGGGGCCTCTCGGGATTCCTCTCCCGTCGATACTGGGGCCAAATACCTTGTGTGGAGTCAGGGCCGGAACCGAGGATTCCTCTCAGGGGCTGACATGGATCTTTGGGTACTTCTGGAGTCTCCCCAGGGGAGTCAGGCCTCGTCTCGAGTGGGGGCATGCACGTGCGCTTTCCTTCCAGGCTGTAGCAGCAATGTCACGCTTCCCGTCGCGTGGATCAAAGTATCTGTGGTTTTCCCTCTAGGCTTTCCCTCGAGGCTTTCCCACAGGGCTGTCCCACGTGCCACCGTGGTGTGAGTCGATTCTCGGCGTGAAAGATGAGCCAGTGCAGGGCAAAGAGGTTCCTCTGGAATGGACTGAGACATCTGGGGGACTCTTGGAATGGTGGTACGACCATGGAGTTCCTCTCGCCTTTCCTGTTGAGAGTGCCTCCACTTGAGATGCGACGGGAATGCCGGGAATTCTTTCCCGTTGAAAGCAGGGAAAGGATCCCTCATCTCGAGCTACGAGGGGGAAACGGGGCTCCTCTGGATGTGGGCGGGACCATCGTGCTTTCTCTCGTGTGGAGACGGGTATGGCGGTAAACTTCTTGAGTTGCAGCAAGGGTGTGAAAGACCCTTTCGAAGTTCCAGAGTTTGGGTGTCATTAGTCTCCAGACGCCTCATCGGAAATAGGCCTCATCTCGCCTGGAAGGGAGAACTTCCTGGATTTTCTCGAGTTGCGGCAGGTGTTCTCGAGTTACGACGGGGACCTCAGGGACACGCCCTGGTGGCCTCAGGAGAGGCCAGTCCCCATGCGAGTTGCTAGGGGGCCTCTCGGGATTCCTCTCCCGTCGATACCGTGGCCAAAAGCCTTGTGTGGAGTCAGGGCCGGAACCGAGCATTCCTCTCAGGGGTTACATGGATCTTTGGGTACTTCTGGAGTCTCCCCAGGGGAGTCAGGCCTCGTCTCGAGTGGGGGCATGCACGTGCGCTTTCCTTCCAGGTTGTAGCAGCCATGTCACGCTTCGCATCGCGAGGATTAAAGGATCTGTGGTTTTCCCTCGAGTCTTTCCCTCGAGGCTTTCCCACAGGGCTGTCCCACGTGCCACCGTGGTGTGAGTCGATCCTCGGCGTGAAAGATGAGCCAGTGCAGGGCAAAGAGGTTCCTCTGGAATGGACTGAGACATCTGGGGGACTCTTGGAATGGTGGTACGACCATGGAGTTCCTCTCGCCTTTCCTGTTGAGAGTGCCTCCTCTTGAGATGCGACGGGAATGCCGGGAATTCTTTCCCGTTGAAAGCAGGGAAAGGATCCCTCATCTCAAGCTACGAGGGGGAAACGTGGCTTCTCTGTATGTGGGCGGGACCATCGTGCTTTCTCTCGTGTGGAGACGGGTATGGCGGTAAACTTCTTGAGTTGCAGCAAGGGTGTGAAAGACCCTTTCGAAGTTCCAGAGGTTAGGTGTCATTAGTCTCCAGACGCCTCATCAGAAATAGGCCTCATCTCGCCTGGAAGGGAGAACTTCCTGGATTTTCTCTAGGTGCGGCAGGTGTTTTCGAGTTACGACGGGTACCACAGGGACCCGCCCTGATGGCCTCAGGAGAGGCCAGTCCCCATGCGAGTTGCTAGGGGGCCTCTCGGGATTCCTCTCCCGTCGATACCGGCGCCAAAAACCTTGTGTGGAGTCAGGGCCAGAACCGAGGATTCCTCTCAGGGGCTGACATGGATCTTTGGGTACTTCTGGAGTCTCCACAGGGGAGTCAGGCCTCGTCTCGAGTGGGGGCATGCACGAGCGCTTTCCTTCCAGGCTGTAGCAGCAATGTCACGCTTCCCGTCGCGTGGATCAAAGGATCTGTGGTTTTCCCTCGAGGCTTTCCCACAGGGCTGTCCCACGTGCCACCGTGGTGTGAGTCGATCCTCGGCGTGAAAGATGAGCCAGTGCAGGGCAAAGAGGTTCCCCTGGAATGGACTGAGACATCTGGGGGACTCTTGGAATGGTGGTACGACCATGGAGTTCCTCTCGCCTTTCCTGTTGAGAGTGCCTCCTCTTGAGATGCGACGGGAACGCCGGGAAATCTTCCCCGTTGAAAGCAGGGAAAGGATCCATCATCTCGAGCTCCGAGGGGGAAACGGGGCTCCTTTGGATGTGGGCGGGACCATCATGCTTCCTCTCGAGTGGAGACGGGTATGGCGGTGAACTTCTTGAGTTGCAGCAAGGGTGTGAAAGACCCTTTCGAAGTTCCAGAGGTTAGGTGTCATTAGTCTCCAGACGCCTCATCGGAAATAGGCCTCATCTCGCCTGGAAGGGAGAACTTCCTGGATTTTCTCGAGTTGGGGCAGGTGTTCTCGAGTTACGACGGGGACCTCAGGGACCCGCCCTGGTGGCCTCAGGAGAGGCCAGTCCCCATGCGAGTTGCTAGGGGGCCTCTCGGGATTCCTCTCCCGTCGATACCGGGGCCAAAAACTTTGTATGGAGTCAGGGCCGGAACCGAGGATTCCTCTCAGGGGCTGACATGGATCTTTGGGTTCTTCTGGAGTCCCCCCAGGGGAGTCAGGCCTCGTCTCGAGTGGGGTCATGCACGTGCGCTTTCCTTCCAGGCTGTAGCAGCAATGTCACGCTTCCCGTCGCGTGGATCAAAGGATCTGTGGTTTTCCCTCGAGGCTTTCCCTCGAGGCTTTCCCACAGGGCTGTCCCACGTGCCTCCGTGGTGTGAGTCGATCCTCGGCGTGAAAGATGAGCCAGTGCAGGGCAAAGAGGTTCCTCTGGAATGGACTGAGACATCTGGGGGACTCTAGGAATGGTGGTACGACCATGGAGTTCCTCTCGCCTTTCCTGTTGAGAGTGCCTCCTCTTGAGATGCGACGGGAACGCCGGGAATTCCTTCCCGTTGAAAGCAGGAAAGGATCCCTCATCTCGAGCTCCGAGAGGGAAACGGGGCTCCTCGGGATGTGGGCGGGACCATCGTGCTTCCTCTCGAGTGGAGACGGGTATGGCGGTGAACTTCTTGAGTTGCAGCAAGGGTGTGAAAGACCCTTTCGAAGTTCCAGAGGTTAGGTGTCATTAGTCTCCAGACGCCTCATCGGAAATAGGCCTCATCTCGCCTGGAAGGGAGAACTTCCTGGATTTTCTCGAGTTGCGGCAGGTGTTCTCGAGTTACGACGGGGACCTCAGGGACCCGCCCTGGTGGCCTCAGGAGAGGCCAGTCCCCATGCGAGGTGCTAGGGGGCCTCTCTGGATTCCTCTCCCGTCGATACCGGGGCCAAAATGCTTGTGTGGAGTCAGGGCCGGAACCGAGGATTCCTCTCAGGGGCTGACATGGATCTTTGGGTACTTCTGGAGTCTCCCCAGGGGAGTCAGGCCTCGACTCGAGTGGGGGCATGCACGTGCGCTTTTCTTCCAGGCTGTAGCAGCAATGTCATGCTTCCCGTCGCGTGGATCAAAGGATCTGTGGTTTTCCCTCGAGGCTTTCCCACAGGGCTGTCCCACGTGCCACCGAGGTGTGAGTCGATCCTCGGCGTGAAAGATGAGCCAGTGCAGGGCAAAGAGGTTCCCCTGGAATGGACTGAGACATCTGGGGGACTCTTGGAATGGTGGTACGACCATGGAGTTCCTCTCGCCTTTCCTGTTGAGAGTGCCTCCTCTTGAGATGCGACGGGAACGCCGGGAAATCTTCCCCGTTGAAAGCAGGGAAAGGATCCATCATCTCGAGCTCCGAGGGGGAAACGGGGCTCCTTTGGATGTGGGCGGGACCATCATGCTTCCTCTCGAGTGGAGACGGGTATGGCGGTGAACTTCTTGAGTTGCAGCAAGGGTGTGAAAGACCCTTTCGAAGTTCCAGAGGTTAGGTGTCATTAGTCTCCAGACGCCTCATCGAAATAGGCCTCATCTCGCCTGGAAGGGAGAACTTCCTGGATTTTCTCGAGTTGGGGCTGGTGTTCTCGAGTTACGACGGGGACCTCAGGGACCCGCCCTGGTGGCCTCAGGAGAGGCCAGTCCCCATGCGAGTTGCTAGGGGGCCTCTCGGGATTCCTCTCCCGTCGATACCGGGGCCAAAAACTTTGTATGGAGTCAGGGCCGGAACCGAGGATTCCTCTCAGGGGCTGACATGGATCTTTGGGTTCTTCTGGAGTCCCCCCAGGGGAGTCAGGCCTCGTCTCGAGTGGGGGCATGCACGTGCGCTTTCCTTCCAGGCTGTAGCAGCAATGTCACGCTTCCAGTCGCGTGGATCAAAGGATCTGTGGTTTTCCCTCGAGGCTTTCCCTCGAGGCTTTCCCACAGGGCTGTCCCACGTGCCACCGTGGTGTGAGTCGATCCTCGGCGTGATAGATGAGCCAGTGCAGGGCAAAGAGGTTCCTCTGGAATGGACTGAGACATCTGGGGGACTCTTGGAATGGTGGTACGACCATGGAGTTCCTCTCGCCTTTCCTGTTGAGAGTGCCTCCTCTTGAGATGCGACGGGAACGCCGGGAATTCTTTCCCGTTGAAAGCAGGAAAAGGATCCCTTATCTCGAGCTACGAGGGGGAAACGGGGCTCCTCTGGATGTGGGCGGGACCATCGTGCTTCCTCTCTAGTGGAGACGGGTATGGTGGTGAACTTCTTGAGTTGCAGCAAGGGTGTGAAAGACCCTTTCGAAGTTCCAGAGGTTAGGTGTCATTAGTCTCCAGACGCCACATAGGAAATAGGCCTCATCTCGCCAGGAAGGGAGAACTTCCTGGATTTTCTCGAGTTGCGGCAGGTGTTCTCGAGTTACGACGGGGACCTCCGGAACCCGCCCTGGTGGCCTCAGGAGAGGCCAGTCCCTATGCGAGTTGCTAGGGGGCCTCTCGGGATTCCTCTCCCGTCGATACCGGGGCCAAAAACCTTGTATGGAGTCAGGGCCGGAACCGAGGATTCCTCTCAGGGGCTGACATGGATCTTTGGGTACTTCTGGAGTCTCCCCAGGGGAGTCAGGCCTCGTCTCGAGTGGGGGCATGCACGTGCACTTTCCTTCCAGGCTGTAGCAGCAATGTCAGGCTTCCCATCGCGTGGATCAAAGGATCTGTGGTTTTCCCTCGAGGCTTTCCCACAGGGCTGTCCCACGTGCCACCGTGGTGTGAGTCGATCCTCGGCGTGAAAGATGAGCCAGTGCAGGACAAAGAGGTTCCTCTGGAATGGACTGAGATATCTGCGGGACTCTTGGAATGGTGGTACGACCATGGAGTTCCTCTCGCCTTTCCTGTTGAGAGTGCCTCCTCTTGAGATGCGACGGGAACGCCGGGAACTCTTTCCCTTTGAAACCAGGGAAAGGATCCCTCATCTCGAGCTACGAGGGGAAAACGGGGCTCCTCTGGATGTGGGCGGGACCATCGTGCTTCATCTCGAGTGGAGACGGGTATGGCGGTGAACTTCTTGAGTTGCAGCAAGGGTGTGAAAGACCCTATCGAAGTTCCAGAGGTTAGGTGTCATTAGTCTCCAGACGCCTCATCAGAAATAGGCCTCATCTCGCCTGGAAGGGAGAACTTCCTGGATTTTCTCGAGTTGGGGCAGGTGTTCTCGAGTTACGACGGGGACCTCAGGGACCCGCCCTGGTGGCCTCAGGAGAGGCCAGTCCCTATGCGAGTTGCTAGGGGGCCTCTCGGGATTCCTCTCCCGTCGATACCGGGGCCAACAACCTTGTGTGGAGTCAGGGCCGTAACCGAGGATTCCTCTCATGGGCTGACATGGATCTTTGGGTACGTCTGGAGACTCCCCAGTGGAGTTAGGCCTCGTCTCGAGTGGGGGCATGCACGTGCGCTTTCCTTCCAGGCTGTAGCAGCAATGTCACGCTTCCCGTCGCGTGGATCAAAGGATCTGTGGTTTTCCCTCGAGGCTTTCCCTCGAGGCTTTCCCACAGGGCTGTCCCACGTGCCACCGTGGTGTGAGTCGATCCTCGGCGTGAAAGACGAGCCAGTGCAGGGCAAAGAGGTTCCTCTGGAATGGACTGAGACATCTGGGGGACTCTTGGAATGGTGGTACGACCATGGAGTTCCTCTCGCCTTTCCTGTTGAGAGTTCCTCCTCTTGAGATGCGACGGGAACGCCGGGAATTCTTTCCCGTTGAAAGCAGGCAAAGGATCCCTCATCTCGAGCTCCGAGGGGGAAACGGGGCTCCTCTGGATGTGGGCGGGACCATCGTGCTTCCTCTCGAGTGGAGACGGGTATGGCGGTGAACTTCTTGAGTTGCAGCAAGGGTGTGAAAGACTCTTTCAAAGTTCCAGAGGTTAGGTGTCATTAGTCTCCAGACGCCTCATCGGAAATAGGCCTCATCTCGCCTGGAAGGGAGAACTTCCTGGATTTTCTCGAGTTGCGGCAGGTGTTCTCGAGTTACGACGGGGACCTCAGGGACCCGCCCTGGTGGCCTCAGGAGAGGCCAGTCCCCATGCGAGGTGCTAGGGGGCCTCTCGGGATTCATCTCCCTTCGATACCGGGGCCAAAAAGCTTGTGTGGAGTCAGGGCCGGAACCGAGGATTCCTCTCAGGGGCTGACATGGATCTTTGGGTACTTCTGGAGTCTCCCCAGCGGAGTTAGGCCTCGACTCGAGTGGGGGCATGAACGTGCGCTTTCCTTCCAGGCTGTAGCAGCAATGTCACGCTTCCCGTGGCGTGTATCAAAGGATCTGTGGTTTTCCCTCGAGACTTTCCCACAGGGCTGTCCCACGTGCCACCGTGGTGTGAGTCGATCCTCGGCGTGAAAGATGAGCCAGTGCAGGGCAAAGAGGTTCCTCTGCAATGGACTGAGACATCTGGGGGACTCTTGGAATGGTGGTACGACCATGGAGTTCCTCTCGCCTTTCCTGTTGAGAGTGCCTCCTCTTGAGATGCGACGGGAACGCCGGGAATTCTTCCCCGTTGAAAGCAGGGAAAGGATCCATCATCTCGAGCTCCGAGGTGGAAACGGGGCTCCTTTGGATGTGGGCGGCACCATCATGCTTCCTCTCGAGTGGAGACGGGTATGGCGGTGAACTTCTTGAGTTGCAGCAAGGGTGTGAAAGACCCTTTCGAAGTTCCAGAGGTTAGGTGTCATTAGTCTCCAGACGCCTCATCGGAAATAGGCCTCATCTCGCCTGGAAGGGAGAACTTCCTGGATTTTCTCGAGTTGGGGCAGGTGTTCTCGAGTTACGACGGGGACGTCAGGGACCCGCCCTGGTGGCCTCAGGAGAGGCCAGTCCCCATGCGAGTTGCTAGGGGGCCTCTCGGGATTCCTCTCCCGTCGATACCGGGGCCAAAAACTTTGTATGGAGTCAGGGCCGGAACCGAGGATTCCTCTCAGGGGCTGACATGGATCTTTGGGTTCTTCTGGAGTCCCCCCAGGGGAGTCAGGCCTCGTCTCGAGTGGGGGCATGCACGTGCGCTTTCCTTCCAGGCTGTAGCAGCAATGTCACGCTTCCCGTCGCGTGGATCAAAGGATCTGTGGTTTTCCCTCGAGGCTTTCCCTCGAGGCTTTCCCACAGGGCTGTCCCACGTGCCACCGTGGTGTGAGTCGATCCTCGGCGTGAAAGATGAGCCAGTGCAGGACAAAGAGGTTCCTCTGGAATGGACTGAGATATCTGGGGGACTCTTGGAATGGTGGTACGACCATGGAGTTCCTCTCACCGTTCCTGTTGAGAGTACCTCCTCTTGAGATGCGACGGGAACGCCGGGAACTCTTTCCCTTTGAAACCAGGGAAAGGATCCCTCATCTCGTGCTACGAGGGGAAAACGGGGCTCCTCTGGATGTGGGCGGGACCATCGTGCTTCATCTCGAGTGGAGACTTGTATGGCGGTGAACTTCTTGAGTTGCAGCAAGGGTGTGAAAGACCCTTTCGAAGTTCCAGAGGTTAGGTGTCATTAGTCTCCAGACGCCTCATCAGAAATATGCCTCATCTCGCCTGGAAGGGAGAACTTCCTGGATTTTCTCGAGTTGCGGCAGGTGTTCTCGAGTTACGACGGGGACCTCAGGGACCCGCCCTGGTGGCCTCAGGAGAGGCCAGTCCCTATGCGAGTAGCTAGGGGGCCTCTCGGCATTCCTCTTCCGTCGATACCGGGGCCAACAACCTTGTGTGGAGTCAGGGCCGTAACCGAGGATTCCTCTCATGGGCTGACATGGATCTTTGGGTACGTCTGGAGACTCCCCAGTGGAGTCAGGCTTCGTCTCGAGTGGGGGCATGCACGTGCGCTTTCCTTCCAGGCTGTAGCAGCAATGTCACGCTTCCCGTCGCGTGCATCAAAGGATCTGTGGTTTTCCCTCGAGGCTTTCCCTCGAGGCTTTCCCACAGGGCTGTCCCACGTGCCACCGTGGTGTGAGTCGATCCTCGGCGTGAAAGATGAGCCAGTGCAGGGCAAAGAGGTTCCTCTGGAATGGACTGAGACATCTGGGGGACTCTTGGAATGGTGGTACGACCATGGAGTTCCTCTCGCCTTTCCTGTTGAGAGTGCCTCCTCTTGAGATGCGACGGGAACGCCGGGAATTCTTTCCCGTTGAAAGCAGGCAAAGGATCCCTCATCTCGAGCTACGAGGGGGAAACGGGGCTCCTCTGGATGTGGGCGGGACCATCGTGCTTCCTCTCGAGTGGAGACGGGTATGGCGGTGAACTTCTTGAGTTGCAGCAAGGGTGTGAAAGACCCTTTCGAAGTTCCAGAGGTTAGGTGTCATTAGTCTCCAGACGCCTCATCGGAAATAGGCCTCATCTCGCCTGGAAGGGAGAACTTCCTGGATTTTCTCGAGTTGCGGCAGGTGTTCTCGAGTTACGACGGGGACCTCAGGGACCCGCCCTGGTGGCCTCAGGAGAGGCCAGTCCCCATGCGAGTTGCTAGGGGGCCTCTCGGGATTCCTCTCCCGTCGATACCGGGGTCAAAAACCTTGTGTGGAGTCAGGGCCGGAACCGAGGATTCCTCTCAGGGGCTGACATGGATCTTTGGGTACTTCTGGAGTCTCCCCAGGGGAGACAGGCCTCGTCTCGAGTGGGGGCATGCACGTGCGCTTTCCTTCCAGGCTGTAGCAGCAGTGTCACGCTTCCCTTCGCGTGGATCAAAGGATCTGTGGTTTTCCCTCGAGACTTTCCCTCGAGGCTTATCTCAGGGCTGTCCCACGTGCCACCGTGGTGTGAGTCGATCCTCGGCATGAAAGATGAGCCAGTGCAGGGCAAAGAGTTTCCTCTGGAATGGACTGAGACATCTGGGGGACTCTTGGAATGGTGGTACGACCATGGAGTTCCTCTCGCCTTTCCTGTTGAGAGTGCCTCCTCTTGAGATGCGACGGGAATGACGGGAATACTTTCCCGTTGAAAGCAGGGAAAGGATCCCTCATCTCGAGCTACGAGGGGGAAACGGGGCTCCTCTGGATGTGGGCGGGACCATCGTGCTTCCTCTCGAGTGGAGACGGGTATGGCGGTGAACTTCTTGAGTTGCAGCAAGGGTGTGAAAGACCCTTTCGAAGTTCCAGAGGTTAGGTGTCATTAGTCTCCAGACGCCTCATCGGAAATAGGCCTCATCTCGCCTGGAAAGGAGAACTTCCTGGATTTTCTCGAGTTGCGGCAGGTGTTCTCGAGTTACGACGGCGACCTCAGGGACCCGCCCTGGTGGCTTCAGGAAAGGCCAGTCCCCATGCGAGTTGCTAGGGGGCCTCTCGGGATTCCTCTCCCGTCGATACCGGGGCCAAAAACCTTGTGTGGAGTCAGGGCCGGAACCGAGGATTCCTCTCAGGGGCTGACATGGATCTTTGGGTACTTCTGGAGTCTCCCCAGGGGAGTCAGGCCTCGTCTCGAGTGGGGGCATGCACGTGCGCTTTCCTTCCAGGCTGTAGCAGCAATGTCACGCTTCCCGAAGCGTGGATCATAGGATCTGTGGTTTTCCCTCGAGGCTTTCCCTCGAGGCTTTCCCACAGGGCTGTCCCACGTGCCACCGTGGTGTGAGTCGATCCTCGGCGTGAAAGATGAGCCAGTGCAGGGCAAAGAGGTTCCTCTGGAATGGACTGAGACATCTGGGGGACTCTTGGAATGGTGGTACGACCATGGAGTTCCTCTCGCCTTTCCTGTTGAGAGTGCCTCCTCTTGAGATGCGACGGGAACGCCGGGAATTCTTTCCCGTTGAAAGCAGGAAAAGGATCCCTCATCTCGAGCTACGAGGGGGAAACGGGGCTCCTCTGGATGTGGGCGGGACCCTCCTGCTTCCTCTCGAGTGGAGACGGGTATGGAAGTGAACTTCTTGAGTTGCAGCAAGGGTGTGAAAGACCCTTTCGAAGTTCCAGAGGTTAGGTGTCATTAGTCTCCAGACGCCTCATCGGAAATAGGCCTCATCTCGCCTGGAAGGGAGAACTTCCTGGATTTTCTCGAGTTTCGGCAGGTGTTTTCGAGCTACGACGGGGACCTCAGGGACCCGCCCTGGTGGCCTCAGGAGAGGCCAGTCCACATGCGAGTTGCTAGGGGGCCTCTCGGGATTCCTCTCCCGTCGATACCGGGGCCAAAAACTTTGTATGGAGTCAGGGCCGGAACCGAGGATTCCTCTCAGGGGCTGACATGGATCTTTGGGTTCTTCTGGAGTCCCCCCAGGGGAGTCAGGCCTCGTCTCGAGTGGGGGCATGCACGTGCGCTTTCCTTCCAGGCTGTAGCAGCAATGTCACGCTTCCAGTCGCGTGGATCAAAGGATCTGTGGTTTTCCCTCGAGGCTTTCCCTCGAGGCTTTCCCACAGGGCTGTCCCACGTGCCACCGTGGTGTGAGTCGATCCTCGGCGTGATAGATGAGCCAGTGCAGGGCAAAGAGGTTCCTCTGGAATGGACTGAGACATCTGGGGGACTCTTGGAATGGTGGTACGACCATGGAGTTCCTCTCGCCTTTCCTGTTGAGAGTGCCTCCTCTTGAGATGCGACGGGAACGCCGGGAATTCTTTCCCGTTGAAAGCAGGAAAAGGATCCCTTATCTCGAGCTACGAGGGGGAAACGGGGCTCCTCTGGATGTGGGCGGGACCATCGTGCTTCCTCTCTAGTGGAGACGGGTATGGTGGTGAACTTCTTGAGTTGCAGCAAGGGTGTGAAAGACCCTTTCGAAGTTCCAGAGGTTAGGTGTCATTAGTCTCCAGACGCCACATAGGAAATAGGCCTCATCTCGCCAGGAAGGGAGAACTTCCTGGATTTTCTCGAGTTGCGGCAGGTGTTCTCGAGTTACGACGGGGACCTCCGGAACCCGCCCTGGTGGCCTCAGGAGAGGCCAGTCCCTATGCGAGTTGCTAGGGGGCCTCTCGGGATTCCTCTCCCGTCGATACCGGGGCCAAAAACCTTGTATGGAGTCAGGGCCGGAACCGAGGATTCCTCTCAGGGGCTGACATGGATCTTTGGGTACTTCTGGAGTCTCCCCAGGGGAGTCAGGCCTCGTCTCGAGTGGGGGCATGCACGTGCACTTTCCTTCCAGGCTGTAGCAGCAATGTCAGGCTTCCCATCGCGTGGATCAAAGGATCTGTGGTTTTCCCTCGAGGCTTTCCCACAGGGCTGTCCCACGTGCCACCGTGGTGTGAGTCGATCCTCGGCGTGAAAGATGAGCCAGTGCAGGACAAAGAGGTTCCTCTGGAATGGACTGAGATATCTGCGGGACTCTTGGAATGGTGGTACGACCATGGAGTTCCTCTCGCCTTTCCTGTTGAGAGTGCCTCCTCTTGAGATGCGACGGGAACGCCGGGAACTCTTTCCCTTTGAAACCAGGGAAAGGATCCCTCATCTCGAGCTACGAGGGGAAAACGGGGCTCCTCTGGATGTGGGCGGGACCATCGTGCTTCATCTCGAGTGGAGACGGGTATGGCGGTGAACTTCTTGAGTTGCAGCAAGGGTGTGAAAGACCCTATCGAAGTTCCAGAGGTTAGGTGTCATTAGTCTCCAGACGCCTCATCAGAAATAGGCCTCATCTCGCCTGGAAGGGAGAACTTCCTGGATTTTCTCGAGTTGGGGCAGGTGTTCTCGAGTTACGACGGGGACCTCAGGGACCCGCCCTGGTGGCCTCAGGAGAGGCCAGTCCCTATGCGAGTTGCTAGGGGGCCTCTCGGGATTCCTCTCCCGTCGATACCGGGGCCAACAACCTTGTGTGGAGTCAGGGCCGTAACCGAGGATTCCTCTCATGGGCTGACATGGATCTTTGGGTACGTCTGGAGACTCCCCAGTGGAGTTAGGCCTCGTCTCGAGTGGGGGCATGCACGTGCGCTTTCCTTCCAGGCTGTAGCAGCAATGTCACGCTTCCCGTCGCGTGGATCAAAGGATCTGTGGTTTTCCCTCGAGGCTTTCCCTCGAGGCTTTCCCACAGGGCTGTCCCACGTGCCACCGTGGTGTGAGTCGATCCTCGGCGTGAAAGACGAGCCAGTGCAGGGCAAAGAGGTTCCTCTGGAATGGACTGAGACATCTGGGGGACTCTTGGAATGGTGGTACGACCATGGAGTTCCTCTCGCCTTTCCTGTTGAGAGTTCCTCCTCTTGAGATGCGACGGGAACGCCGGGAATTCTTTCCCGTTGAAAGCAGGCAAAGGATCCCTCATCTCGAGCTCCGAGGGGGAAACGGGGCTCCTCTGGATGTGGGCGGGACCATCGTGCTTCCTCTCGAGTGGAGACGGGTATGGCGGTGAACTTCTTGAGTTGCAGCAAGGGTGTGAAAGACTCTTTCAAAGTTCCAGAGGTTAGGTGTCATTAGTCTCCAGACGCCTCATCGGAAATAGGCCTCATCTCGCCTGGAAGGGAGAACTTCCTGGATTTTCTCGAGTTGCGGCAGGTGTTCTCGAGTTACGACGGGGACCTCAGGGACCCGCCCTGGTGGCCTCAGGAGAGGCCAGTCCCCATGCGAGGTGCTAGGGGGCCTCTCGGGATTCATCTCCCTTCGATACCGGGGCCAAAAAGCTTGTGTGGAGTCAGGGCCGGAACCGAGGATTCCTCTCAGGGGCTGACATGGATCTTTGGGTACTTCTGGAGTCTCCCCAGCGGAGTTAGGCCTCGACTCGAGTGGGGGCATGAACGTGCGCTTTCCTTCCAGGCTGTAGCAGCAATGTCACGCTTCCCGTGGCGTGTATCAAAGGATCTGTGGTTTTCCCTCGAGACTTTCCCACAGGGCTGTCCCACGTGCCACCGTGGTGTGAGTCGATCCTCGGCGTGAAAGATGAGCCAGTGCAGGGCAAAGAGGTTCCTCTGCAATGGACTGAGACATCTGGGGGACTCTTGGAATGGTGGTACGACCATGGAGTTCCTCTCGCCTTTCCTGTTGAGAGTGCCTCCTCTTGAGATGCGACGGGAACGCCGGGAATTCTTCCCCGTTGAAAGCAGGGAAAGGATCCATCATCTCGAGCTCCGAGGTGGAAACGGGGCTCCTTTGGATGTGGGCGGCACCATCATGCTTCCTCTCGAGTGGAGACGGGTATGGCGGTGAACTTCTTGAGTTGCAGCAAGGGTGTGAAAGACCCTTTCGAAGTTCCAGAGGTTAGGTGTCATTAGTCTCCAGACGCCTCATCGGAAATAGGCCTCATCTCGCCTGGAAGGGAGAACTTCCTGGATTTTCTCGAGTTGGGGCAGGTGTTCTCGAGTTACGACGGGGACGTCAGGGACCCGCCCTGGTGGCCTCAGGAGAGGCCAGTCCCCATGCGAGTTGCTAGGGGGCCTCTCGGGATTCCTCTCCCGTCGATACCGGGGCCAAAAACTTTGTATGGAGTCAGGGCCGGAACCGAGGATTCCTCTCAGGGGCTGACATGGATCTTTGGGTTCTTCTGGAGTCCCCCCAGGGGAGTCAGGCCTCGTCTCGAGTGGGGGCATGCACGTGCGCTTTCCTTCCAGGCTGTAGCAGCAATGTCACGCTTCCCGTCGCGTGGATCAAAGGATCTGTGGTTTTCCCTCGAGGCTTTCCCTCGAGGCTTTCCCACAGGGCTGTCCCACGTGCCACCGTGGTGTGAGTCGATCCTCGGCGTGAAAGATGAGCCAGTGCAGGACAAAGAGGTTCCTCTGGAATGGACTGAGATATCTGGGGGACTCTTGGAATGGTGGTACGACCATGGAGTTCCTCTCACCGTTCCTGTTGAGAGTACCTCCTCTTGAGATGCGACGGGAACGCCGGGAACTCTTTCCCTTTGAAACCAGGGAAAGGATCCCTCATCTCGAGCTACGAGGGGAAAACGGGGCTCCTCTGGATGTGGGCGGGACCATCGTGCTTCATCTCGAGTGGAGACTTGTATGGCGGTGAACTTCTTGAGTTGCAGCAAGGGTGTGAAAGACCCTTTCGAAGTTCCAGAGGTTAGGTGTCATTAGTCTCCAGACGCCTCATCAGAAATATGCCTCATCTCGCCTGGAAGGGAGAACTTCCTGGATTTTCTCGAGTTGCGGCAGGTGTTCTCGAGTTACGACGGGGACCTCAGGGACCCGCCCTGGTGGCCTCAGGAGAGGCCAGTCCCTATGCGAGTAGCTAGGGGGCCTCTCGGCATTCCTCTTCCGTCGATACCGGGGCCAACAACCTTGTGTGGAGTCAGGGCCGTAACCGAGGATTCCTCTCATGGGCTGACATGGATCTTTGGGTACGTCTGGAGACTCCCCAGTGGAGTCAGGCTTCGTCTCGAGTGGGGGCATGCACGTGCGCTTTCCTTCCAGGCTGTAGCAGCAATGTCACGCTTCCCGTCGCGTGCATCAAAGGATCTGTGGTTTTCCCTCGAGGCTTTCCCTCGAGGCTTTCCCACAGGGCTGTCCCACGTGCCACCGTGGTGTGAGTCGATCCTCGGCGTGAAAGATGAGCCAGTGCAGGGCAAAGAGGTTCCTCTGGAATGGACTGAGACATCTGGGGGACTCTTGGAATGGTGGTACGACCATGGAGTTCCTCTCGCCTTTCCTGTTGAGAGTGCCTCCTCTTGAGATGCGACGGGAACGCCGGGAATTCTTTCCCGTTGAAAGCAGGCAAAGGATCCCTCATCTCGAGCTACGAGGGGGAAACGGGGCTCCTCTGGATGTGGGCGGGACCATCGTGCTTCCTCTCGAGTGGAGACGGGTATGGCGGTGAACTTCTTGAGTTGCAGCAAGGGTGTGAAAGACCCTTTCGAAGTTCCAGAGGTTAGGTGTCATTAGTCTCCAGACGCCTCATCGGAAATAGGCCTCATCTCGCCTGGAAGGGAGAACTTCCTGGATTTTCTCGAGTTGCGGCAGGTGTTCTCGAGTTACGACGGGGACCTCAGGGACCCGCCCTGGTGGCCTCAGGAGAGGCCAGTCCCCATGCGAGTTGCTAGGGGGCCTCTCGGGATTCCTCTCCCGTCGATACCGGGGTCAAAAACCTTGTGTGGAGTCAGGGCCGGAACCGAGGATTCCTCTCAGGGGCTGACATGGATCTTTGGGTACTTCTGGAGTCTCCCCAGGGGAGACAGGCCTCGTCTCGAGTGGGGGCATGCACGTGCGCTTTCCTTCCAGGCTGTAGCAGCAATGTCACGCTTCCCTTCGCGTGGATCAAAGGATCTGTGGTTTTCCCTCGAGACTTTCCCTCGAGGCTTATCTCAGGGCTGTCCCACGTGCCACCGTGGTGTGAGTCGATCCTCGGCATGAAAGATGAGCCAGTGCAGGGCAAAGAGTTTCCTCTGGAATGGACTGAGACATCTGGGGGACTCTTGGAATGGTGGTACGACCATGGAGTTCCTCTCGCCTTTCCTGTTGAGAGTGCCTCCTCTTGAGATGAGACGGGAATGACGGGAATACTTTCCCGTTGAAAGCAGGGAAAGGATCCCTCATCTCGAGCTACGAGGGGGAAACGGGGCTCCTCTGGATGTGGGCGGGACCATCGTGCTTCCTCTCGAGTGGAGACGGGTATGGCGGTGAACTTCTTGAGTTGCAGCAAGGGTGTGAAAGACCCTTTCGAAGTTCCAGAGGTTAGGTGTCATTAGTCTCCAGACGCCTCATCGGAAATAGGCCTCATCTCGCCTGGAAAGGAGAACTTCCTGGATTTTCTCGAGTTGCGGCAGGTGTTCTCGAGTTACGACGGCGACCTCAGGGACCCGCCCTGGTGGCTTCAGGAAAGGCCAGTCCCCATGCGAGTTGCTAGGGGGCCTCTCGGGATTCCTCTCCCGTCGATACCGGGGCCAAAAACCTTGTGTGGAGTCAGGGCCGGAACCGAGGATTCCTCTCAGGGGCTGACATGGATCTTTGGGTACTTCTGGAGTCTCCCCAGGGGAGTCAGGCCTCGTCTCGAGTGGGGGCATGCACGTGCGCTTTCCTTCCAGGCTGTAGCAGCAATGTCACGCTTCCCGAAGCGTGGATCATAGGATCTGTGGTTTTCCCTCGAGGCTTTCCCTCGAGGCTTTCCCACAGGGCTGTCCCACGTGCCACCGTGGTGTGAGTCGATCCTCGGCGTGAAAGATGAGCCAGTGCAGGGCAAAGAGGTTCCTCTGGAATGGACTGAGACATCTGGGGGACTCTTGGAATGGTGGTACGACCATGGAGTTCCTCTCGCCTTTCCTGTTGAGAGTGCCTCCTCTTGAGATGCGACGGGAACGCCGGGAATTCTTTCCCGTTGAAAGCAGGAAAAGGATCCCTCATCTCGAGCTACGAGGGGGAAACGGGGCTCCTCTGGATGTGGGCGGGACCCTCCTGCTTCCTCTCGAGTGGAGACGGGTATGGAAGTGAACTTCTTGAGTTGCAGCAAGGGTGTGAAAGACCCTTTCGAAGTTCCAGAGGTTAGGTGTCATTAGTCTCCAGACGCCTCATCGGAAATAGGCCTCATCTCGCCTGGAAGGGAGAACTTCCTGGATTTTCTCGAGTTACGGCAGGTGTTTTCGAGCTACGACGGGGACCTCAGGGACCCGCCCTGGTGGCCTCAGGAGAGGCCAGTCCACATGCGAGTTGCTAGGGGGCCTCTCGGGATTCCTCTCCCGTCGATAACGGGGCCAAAAACCTTGTGTGGAGTCAGGGCCGGAAACGAGGATTCCTCTCAGGGGCTGACATGGATCTTTGGGTACTTCTGGAGTCTCCGCAGGGGAGTCAGGCCTCGTCTCGAGTGGGGGCATGCACGTGCGTTTTCTTTCCATGCTGTAGCAGCAATGTCACGCTTCCCGTCGCGTGGATCAAAGGATCTGTGGTTTTCCCTCGAGGCTTTCCCACAGGGCTGTCCCACGTGCCACCGTGGTGTGAGTCGATCCTCGGCGCGAAAGATGAGCCAGTGCAGGGCAAAGAGGTTCCTCTGCAATGGACTGAGACATCTGGGGGACTCTTGGAATGGTGGTACGACCATGGAGTTCCTCTCGCCTTTCCTGTTGAGAGTGCCTCCTCTTGAGATGCGACGGGAACTCCGGGAATTCTTTCCCGTTGAAAGCAGGCAAAGGATCCCTCATCTCGAGCTACGAGGGGGAAACGGGGCTCCTCTGGATGTGGGCGGGTCCATCGTGCTTCCTCTCGAGTGGAGACGGGTATGGCGGTGAACTTCTTGAGTTGCAGCAAGGGTGTGAAAGACCCTTTCGAAGTTCCAGAGGTTAGGTGTCATTAGTCTCCAGACGCCTCATCGGAAATAGGCCTCATCTCGCCTGGAAGGGAGAACTTCCTGGATTTTCTCGAGTTGCAGCAGGTGTTCTCGAGTTACGACGTGGACTTCAGGGACCCTCCCTGGGGGCCTCAGGAAAGGCCAGTCCCCATGCGAGTTGCTAGGGGGCCTCTCGGGATTCCTCTCCCGTCGATACCGGTGCCAAATACCTTGTGTGGAGTCAGGGCCGGAACCGAGGATTCCTCTCAGGGGCTGACATGGATCTTTGGGTACTTCTGGAGTCTCCGCAGGGGAGTCAGGCCTCGTCTCGAGTGGGGGCATGCACGTGTGCTTTCCTTCCAGGCTGTAGCAGCAATGTCACGCTTCCCGTCGCGTGGATCAAAGGATCTGTGGTTTTCCCTCGAGGCTTTCCCTCGAGGCTTTCCCACAGGGCTGTCCCACGTGCCTCCGTGGTGTGAGTCGATCCTCTGCGTGAAAGATGAGCCAGTGCAGGGCAAAGAGCTTCCTCTGGAATGGACTTAGACATCTGGGGGACTCTTGGAATGGTGGTACGACCATGGAGTTCCTCTCGCCTTTCCTGTTGAGAGTGCCTCCTCTTGAGATGCGACGGGAACGCCGGGAATTCTTTCCCGTTGAAAGCAGGCAAAGGATCCCTCATCTCGAGCTACGAGGGGGAAACGGGGCTCCTCTGGATGTGGGCGGGACCATCCTGCTTCCTCTCGAGTGGAGACGGGTATGGAAGTGAACTTCTTGAGTTGCAGCAAGGGTGTGAAAGACCCTTTCGAAGTTCCAGAGGTTAGGTGTCATTAGTCTCCAGACGCCTCATCGGAAATAGGCCTCATCTCGCCTGGAAGGGAGAACTTCCTGGATTTTCTCGAGTTGCGGCAGGTGTTCTCGAGTTACGACGGGGACCTCAGGGACCCGCCCTGGTGGCCTCAGGAGTGGCCAGTCACCATGCGAGTTGCTAGGGGGCCTTCGGGATTCCTCTCCCGTCGATACCGGGGCCAAAAACCTTGTGTGGAGTCAGGGCCAGAACCGAGGATTCCTCTCAGGGGCTGATATGGATCTTTGGGTACTTCTGGAGTCTCGCCAGGGGAGAGAGGCCTCGTCTCGTGAGGGGGCATGCACGTGCACTTTCCTTCCAGGCTGTAGCAGCAATGTCACGCTTCCCGTCGCGTGGATCATAGGATCTGTGGTTTTCCCTCGAGGCTTTCCCTCGAGGCTTTCCCACAGGGCTGTCCCACGTGCCACCGTGGTGTGAGTCGATCCTCGGCGTGAAAGATGAGCCAGTGCAGGGCAAAGAGCTTCCTCTGGAATGGACTGAGACATCTGGGGGACTCTTGGAATGGTGGTACGACCATGGAGTTCCTCTCGCCTTTCCTGTTGAGAGTGCCTCCTCTTGAGATGCGATGGGAACGCCGGGAATTCTTTCCCGTTGAAAGCAGGCAAAGGATCCCTCATCTCGAGCTACGAGGGGGAAACGGGGCTCCTCTGGATGTGGGCGGGACCATCCTGCTTCCTCTCGAGTGGAGACGGGTATGGAAGTGAACTTCTTGAGTTGCAGCAAGGGTGTGAAAGACCCTTTCGAAGTTCCAGAGGTTAGGTGTCATTAGTCTCCAGACGCCTCATCGGAAATAGGCCTCATCTCGCCTGGAAGGGAGAACTTCCTGGATTTTCTCGAGATGCGGCAGGTGTTCTCGAGTTACGACGGGGACCTCAGGGACCCGCCCTGGTGGCCTCAGGAGAGGCCAGTCCCCATGCGAGTTGCTAGGGGGCCTCTCGGGATTCCTCTCCCGTCGATACCGGGGCCAAAAACCTTGTGTGGAGTCAGGGCCGGAAACGAGGATTCCTCTCAGGGGCTGACATGGATCTTTGGGTACTTCTGGAGTCTCCGCAGGGGAGTCAGGCCTCGTCTCGAGTGGGGGCATGCGCGTGCGTTTTCTTTCCAGGCTGTAGCAGCAATGTCACGCTTCCCTTCGCGTGGATCAAAGGATCTGTGGTTTTCCCTCGAGGCTTTCCCACAGGGCTGTCCCACGTGCCACCGTGGTGTGAGTCGATCCTCGGCGTGAAAGATGAGCCAGTGCAGGGCAAAGAGGTTCCTCTGGAATGGACTGAGACATCTGGGGGACTCTTGGAATGGTGGTACGACCATGGAGTTCCTCTCGCCTTTCCTGTTGAGAGTGCCTCCTCTTGAGATGCGACGGGAACGCCGGGAATTCTTCCCCGTTGAAAGCAGGGAAAGGATCCATCATCTCGAGCTCCGAGGTGGAAACGGGGCTCCTTTGGATGTGGGCGGGACCATCATGCTTCCTCTCGAGTGGAGACGGGTATGGCGGTGAACTTCTTGAGTTGCAGCAAGGGTGTGAAAGACCCTTTGAAGTTCCAGAGGTTAGGTGTCATTAGTCTCCAGACGCCTCATCGGAAATAGGCCTCATCTCGCCTGGAAGGGAGAACTTCCTGGATTTTCTCGAGTTGGGGCAGGTGTTCTCGAGTTACGACGGGGACCTCAGGGACCCGCCCTGGTGGCCTCAGGAGAGGCCAGTCCCCATGCGAGTTGCTAGGGGGCCTCTCGGGATTCCTCTCCCGTCGATACCGGGGCCAAAAACTTTGTATGGAGTCAGGGCCGGAACCGAGGATTCCTCTCAGGGGCTGACATGGATCTTTGGGTTCTTCTGGAGTCCCCCCAGGGGAGTCAGGCCTCGTCTCGAGTGGGGGCATGCACGTGCGCTTTCCTTCCAGGCTGTAGCAGCAATGTCACGCTTCCCGTCGCGTGGATCAAAGGATCTGTGGTTTTCCCTCGAGGCTTTCCCTCGAGGCTTTCCCACAGGGCTGTCCCACGTGCCACCGTGGTGTGAGTCGATCCTCGGCGTGAAAGATGAGCCAGTGCAGGACAAAGAGGTTCCTCTGGAATGGACTGAGATATCTGGGGGACTCTTGGAATGGTGGTACGACCATGGAGTTCCTCTCACCGTTCCTGTTGAGAGTGCCTCCTCTTGAGATGCGACGGGAACGCCGGGAACTCTTTCCCTTTGAAACCAGGGAAAGGATCCCTCATGTCGAGCTACGAGGGGAAAACGGGGCTCCTCTGGATGTGGGCGGGACCATCGTGCTTCCTCTCGAGTGGAGACGGGTATGGCGGTGATCTTCTTGAGTTGCAGCAAGGGTGTGAAAGACCCTTTCGAAGTTCGAGAGGTTAGGTGTCATTAGTCTCCAGACGCCTCATCGGAAATAGGCCTCATCTCGCCTGGAAGGGAGAACTTCCTGGATTTTCTCGAGTTGCGGCAGGTGTTCTCGAGTTACGACGGGGACCTCAGGGACCCGCCCTGGTGGCCTCAGGAGAGGCCAGTCCCCATGCGAGGTGCTAGGGGGCTTCTCGGGATTACTCTCCCGTCGATACCGGGGCCAAAAACCTTTTGTGCAGTCAGGGCTGGAACCGAGGATTCCTCTCAGGGGCTGACATGGATCTTTGGGTACTTCTGGAGTCTCCCCACGGGAGTCAGGCCTCGTCTCGAGTGGGGGCATGCACGTGCGCTTTCCTTCCAGGCTGTAGCAGCAATGTCACGCTTCCCGTCGCGTGGATCAAAGGATCTGTGGTTTTCCCTCGAGGCTTTCCCTCGAGGCTTTCCCACAGGGCTGTCCCACGTGCCTCCGTGGTGTGAGTCGATCCTCGGCGTGAAAGATGAGCCAGTGCAGGGCAAAGAGGTTCCTCTGGAATGGACTGAGACATCTGGGGGACTCTTGGAATGGTGGTAGGACCATGGAGTTCCTCTCGCCTTTCCTGTTGAGAGTGCCTCCTCTTGAGATGCGACGGGAACGCCGGGAATTCTTTCCCGTTGAAAGCAGGGAAAGGATCCCTCATCTCGAGCTACGAGGGGGAAACGGGGCTCCTCTGGATGTGGGCGGGACCATCGTGCTTCCTCTCGAGTGGACACGGGTATGGCGGAGAACTTCTTGAGTTGCAGCAAGGTTGTGAAAGACCCTTTCGAAGTTCCAGAGGTTAGGTGTCATTAGTCTCCAGACGCCTCATCGGAAATAGGCCTCATCTCGCCTGGAAGGGAGAACTTCCTGGATTTTCTCGAGTTGCGGCAGGTGTTCTCGAGTTACGACGGGGACCTCAGGGACCCGCTCTGGTGGCCTCAGGAGAGGCCAGTCCCCATGCGAGGTGCTAGGGGGCCTATCGGGATTCCTCTCCCGTCGATACCGGGGCCAAAAACCTTGTGTGCAGTCAGGGCCGGAACCGAGGATTCCTCTCAGGGGCTGACATGGATCTTTGGGTACTTCTGGAGTCTCCCCAGGGGAGTCAGGCCTCGTCTCGAGTGGGGGCATGCACGTGCGCTTTCCTTCCAGGCTGTAGCAGCAATGTCACGCTTCCCGTCGCGTGGATCAAAGGATCTGTGGTTTTCCCTCGAGGCTTTCCCACAGGGCTGTCCCACGTGCCACCGTGGTGTGAGTCGATCCTCGGCGTGAAAGATGAGCCAGTGCAGGGCAAAGAGGTTCCCCTGGAATGGACTGAGACATCTGGGGGACTCTTGGAATGGTGGTACGACCATGGAGTTCCTCTCGCCTTTCCTGTTGAGAGTGCCTCCTCTTGAGATGCGACGGGAACGCCGGGAAATCTTCCCCGTTGAAAGCAGGGAAAGGATCCATCATCTCGAGCTCCGAGGGGGAAACGGGGCTCCTTTGGATGTGGGCGGGACCATCATGCTTCCTCTCGAGTGGAGACGGGTATGGCGGTGAACTTCTTGAGTTGCAGCAAGGGTGTGAAAGACCCTTTCGAAGTTCCAGAGGTTAGGTGTCATTAGTCTCCAGACGCCTCATCGGAAATAGGCCTCATCTCGCCTGGAAGGGAGAACTTCCTGGATTTTCTCGAGTTGGGGCAGGTGTTCTCGAGTTACGACGGGGACCTCAGGGACCCGCCCTGGTGGCCTCAGGAGAGGCCAGTCCCCATGCGAGTTGCTAGGGGGCCTCTCGGGATTCCTCTCCCGTCGATACCGGGGCCAAAAACTTTGTATGGAGTCAGGGCCGGAACCGAGGATTCCTCTCAGGGGCTGACATGGATCTTTGGGTTCTTCTGGAGTCCCCCCAGGGGAGTCAGGCCTCGTCTCGAGTGGGGTCATGCACGTGCGCTTTCCTTCCAGGCTGTAGCAGCAATGTCACGCTTCCCGTCGCGTGGATCAAAGGATCTGTGGTTTTCCCTCGAGGCTTTCCCTCGAGGCTTTCCCACAGGGCTGTCCCACGTGCCTCCGTGGTGTGAGTCGATCCTCGGCGTGAAAGATGAGCCAGTGCAGGGCAAAGAGTTTCCTCTGGAATGGACTGAGACATCTGGGGGACTCTAGGAATGGTGGTACGACCATGGAGTTCCTCTCGCCTTTCCTGTTGAGAGTGCCTCCTCTTGAGATGCGACGGGAACGCCGGGAATTCCTTCCCGTTGAAAGCAGGAAACGATCCCTCATCTCGAGCTCCGAGAGGGAAACGGGGCTCCTCGGGATGTGGGCGGGACCATCGTGCTTCCTCTCGAGTGGAGACGGGTATGGCGGTGAACTTCTTGAGTTGCAGCAAGGGTGTGAAAGACCCTTTCGAAGTTCCAGAGGTTAGGTGTCATTAGTCTCCAGACGCCTCATCGGAAATAGGCCTCATCTCGCCTGGAAGGGAGAACTTCCTGGATTTTCTCGAGTTGCGGCAGGTGTTCTCGAGTTACGACGGGGACCTCAGGGACCCGCCCTGGTGGCCTCAGGAGAGGCCAGTCCCCATGCGAGGTGCTAGGGGGCCTCTCTGGATTCCTCTCCCGTCGATACCGGGGCCAAAATGCTTGTGTGGAGTCAGGGCCGGAACCGAGGATTCCTCTCAGGGGCTGACATGGATCTTTGGGTACTTCTGGAGTCTCCCCAGGGGAGTCAGGCCTCGACTCGAGTGGGGGCATGCACGTGCGCTTTTCTTCCAGGCTGTAGCAGCAATGTCATGCTTCCCGTCGCGTGGATCAAAGGATCTGTGGTTTTCCCTCGAGGCTTTCCCACAGGGCTGTCCCACGTGCCACCGAGGTGTGAGTCGATCCTCGGCGTGAAAGATGAGCCAGTGCAGGGCAAAGAGGTTCCCCTGGAATGGACTGAGACATCTGGGGGACTCTTGGAATGGTGGTACGACCATGGAGTTCCTCTCGCCTTTCCTGTTGAGAGTGCCTCCTCTTGAGATGCGACGGGAACGCCGGGAAATCTTCCCCGTTGAAAGCAGGGAAAGGATCCATCATCTCGAGCTCCGAGGGGGAAACGGGGCTCCTTTGGATGTGGGCGGGACCATCATGCTTCCTCTCGAGTGGAGACGGGTATGGTGGTGAACTTCTTGAGTTGCAGCAAGGGTGTGAAAGACCCTTTCGAAGTTCCAGAGGTTAGGTGTCATTAGTCTCCAGACGCCTCATCGGAAATAGGCCTCATCTCGCCTGGAAGGGAGAACTTCCTGGATTTTCTCGAGTTGGGGCTGGTGTTCTCGAGTTACGACGGGGACCTCAGGGACCCGCCCTGGTGGCCTCAGGAGAGGCCAGTCCCCATGCGAGTTGCTAGGGGGCCTCTCGGGATTCCTCTCCCGTCGATACCGGGGCCAAAAACTTTGTATGGAGTCAGGGCCGGAACCGAGGATTCCTCTCAGGGGCTGACATGGATCTTTGGGTTCTTCTGGAGTCCCCCCAGGGGAGTCAGGCCTCGTCTCGAGTGGGGGCATGCACGTGCGCTTTCCTTCCAGGCTGTAGCAGCAATGTCACGCTTCCAGTCGCGTGGATCAAAGGATCTGTGGTTTTCCCTCGAGGCTTTCCCTCGAGGCTTTCCCACAGGGCTGTCCCACGTGCCACCGTGGTGTGAGTCGATCCTCGGCGTGATAGATGAGCCAGTGCAGGGCAAAGAGGTTCCTCTGGAATGGACTGAGACATCTGGGGGACTCTTGGAATGGTGGTACGACCATGGAGTTCCTCTCGCCTTTCCTGTTGAGAGTGCCTCCTCTTGAGATGCGACGGGAACGCCGGGAATTCTTTCCCGTTGAAAGCAGGAAAAGGATCCCTTATCTCGAGCTACGAGGGGGAAACGGGGCTCCTCTGGATGTGGGCGGGACCATCGTGCTTCCTCTCTAGTGGAGACGGGTATGGTGGTGAACTTCTTGAGTTGCAGCAAGGGTGTGAAAGACCCTTTCGAAGTTCCAGAGGTTAGGTGTCATTAGTCTCCAGACGCCACATAGGAAATAGGCCTCATCTCGCCAGGAAGGGAGAACTTCCTGGATTTTCTCGAGTTGCGGCAGGTGTTCTCGAGTTACGACGGGGACCTCCGGAACCCGCCCTGGTGGCCTCAGGAGAGGCCAGTCCCTATGCGAGTTGCTAGGGGGCCTCTCGGGATTCCTCTCCCGTCGATACCGGGGCCAAAAACCTTGTATGGAGTCAGGGCCGGAACCGAGGATTCCTCTCAGGGGCTGACATGGATCTTTGGGTACTTCTGGAGTCTCCCCAGGGGAGTCAGGCCTCGTCTCGAGTGGGGGCATGCACGTGCACTTTCCTTCCAGGCTGTAGCAGCAATGTCAGGCTTCCCATCGCGTGGATCAAAGGATCTGTGGTTTTCCCTCCAGGCTTTCCCACAGGGCTGTCCCACGTGCCACCGTGGTGTGAGTCGATCCTCGGCGTGAAAGATGAGCCAGTGCAGGACAAAGAGGTTCCTCTGGAATGGACTGAGATATCTGGGGGACTCTTGGAATGGTGGTACGACCATGGAGTTCCTCTCACCGTTCCTGTTGAGAGTACCTCCTCTTGAGATGCGACGGGAACGCCGGGAACTCTTTCCCTTTGAAACCAGGGAAAGGATCCCTCATCTCGAGCTACGAGGGGGAAACGGGGCTCCTCTGGATGTGGGCGGGACCATCGTGCTTCCTCTCGAGTGGAGACGGGTATGGCGGTGAACTTCTTGAGTTGCAGCAAGGGTGTGAAAGACCCTTTCGAAGTTCCAGAGGTTAGGTGTCATTAGTCTCCAGACGCCTCATCGGAAATAGGCCTCATCTCGCCTGGAAAGGAGAACTTCCTGGATTTTCTCGAGTTGCGGCAGGTGTTCTCGAGTTACGACGGCGACCTCAGGGACCCGCCCTGGTGGCTTCAGGAAAGGCCAGTCCCCATGCGAGTTGCTAGGGGGCCTCTCGGGATTCCTCTCCCGTCGATACCGGGGCCAAAAACCTTGTGTGGAGTCAGGGCCGGAACCGAGGATTCCTCTCAGGGGCTGACATGGATCTTTGGGTACTTCTGGAGTCTCCCCAGGGGAGTCAGGCCTCGTCTCGAGTGGGGGCATGCACGTGCGCTTTCCTTCCAGGCTGTAGCAGCAATGTCACGCTTCCCGAAGCGTGGATCATAGGATCTGTGGTTTTCCCTCGAGGCTTTCCCTCGAGGCTTTCCCACAGGGCTGTCCCACGTGCCACCGTGGTGTGAGTCGATCCTCGGCGTGAAAGATGAGCCAGTGCAGGGCAAAGAGGTTCCTCTGGAATGGACTGAGACATCTGGGGGACTCTTGGAATGGTGGTACGATCATGGAGTTCCTCTCGCCTTTCCTGTTGAGAGTGCCTCCTCTTGAGATGCGACGGGAACGCCGGGAATTCTTTCCCGTTGAAAGCAGGAAAAGGATCCCTCATCTCGAGCTACGAGGGGGAAACGGGGCTCCTCTGGATGTGGGCGGGACCATCCTGCTTCCTCTCGAGTGGAGACGGGTATGGAACTGAACTTCTTGAGTTGCAGCAAGGGTGTGAAAGACCCTTTCGAAGTTCCAGAGGTTAGGTGTCATTAGTCTCCAGACGCCTCATCGGAAATAGGCCTCATCTCGCCTGGAAGGGAGAACTTCCTGGATTTTCTCGAGTTACGGCAGGTGTTTTCGAGCTACGACGGGGACCTCAGGGACCCGCCCTGGTGGCCTCAGGAGAGGCCAGTCCACATGCGAGTTGCTAGGGGGCCTCTCGGGATTCCTCTCCCGTCGATAACGGGGCCAAAAACCTTGTGTGGAGTCAGGGCCGGAAACGAGGATTCCTCTCAGGGGCTGACATGGATCTTTGGGTACTTCTGGAGTCTCCGCAGGGGAGTCAGGCCTCGTCTCGAGTGGGGCATGCACGTGCGTTTTCTTTCCATGCTGTAGCAGCAATGTCACGCTTCCCGTCGCGTGGATCAAAGGATCTGTGGTTTTCCCTCGAGGCTTTCCCACAGGGCTGTCCCACGTGCCACCGTGGTGTGAGTCGATCCTCGGCGTGAAAGATGAGCCAGTGCAGGGCAAAGAGGTTCCTCTGGAATGGACTGAGACATCTGGGGGACTCTTGGAATGGTGGTACGACCATGGAGTTCCTCTCGCCTTTCCTGTTGAGAGTGCCTCCTCTTGAGATGCGACGGGAAAGCCGGGAATTCTTCCCCGTTGAAAGCAGGGAAAGGATCCATCATCTCGAGCTCCGAGGTGGAAACGGGGCTCCTTTGGATGTGGGCGGGACCATCATGCTTCCTCTCGAGTGGAGACGGGTATGGCGGTGAACTTCTTGAGTTGCAGCAAGGGTGTGAAAGACCCTTTGAAGTTCCAGAGGTTAGGTGTCATTAGTCTCCAGACGCCTCATCGGAAATAGGCCTCATCTCGCCTGGAAGGGAGAACTTCCTGGATTTTCTCGAGTTGGGGCAGGTGTTCTCGAGTTACGACGGGGACCTCAGGGACCCGCCCTGGTGGCCTCAGGAGAGGCCAGTCCCCATGCGAGTTGCTAGGGGGCCTCTCGGGATTCCTCTCCCGTCGATACCGGGGCCAAAAACTTTGTATGGAGTCAGGGCCGGAACCGAGGATTCCTCTCAGGGGCTGACATGGATCTTTGGGTTCTTCTGGAGTCCCCCCAGGGGAGTCAGGCCTCGTCTCGAGTGGGGGCATGCACGTGCGCTTTCCTTCCAGGCTGTAGCAGCAATGTCACGCTTCCAGTCGCGTGGATCAAAGGATCTGTGGTTTTCCCTCGAGGCTTTCCCTCGAGGCTTTCCCACAGGGCTGTCCCACGTGCCACCGTGGTGTGAGTCGATCCTCGGCGTGATAGATGAGCCAGTGCAGGGCAAAGAGGTTCCTCTGGAATGGACTGAGACATCTGGGGGACTCTTGGAATGGTGGTACGACCATGGAGTTCCTCTCGCCTTTCCTGTTGAGAGTGCCTCCTCTTGAGATGCGACGGGAACGCCGGGAATTCTTTCCCGTTGAAAGCAGGAAAAGGATCCCTTATCTCGAGCTACGAGGGGGAAACGGGGCTCCTCTGGATGTGGGCGGGACCATCGTGCTTCCTCTCTAGTGGAGACGGGTATGGTGGTGAACTTCTTGAGTTGCAGCAAGGGTGTGAAAGACCCTTTCGAAGTTCCAGAGGTTAGGTGTCATTAGTCTCCAGACGCCACATAGGAAATAGGCCTCATCTCGCCAGGAAGGGAGAACTTCCTGGATTTTCTCGAGTTGCGGCAGGTGTTCTCGAGTTACGACGGGGACCTCCGGAACCCGCCCTGGTGGCCTCAGGAGAGGCCAGTCCCTATGCGAGTTGCTAGGGGGCCTCTCGGGATTCCTCTCCCGTCGATACCGGGGCCAAAAACCTTGTATGGAGTCAGGGCCGGAACCGAGGATTCCTCTCAGGGGCTGACATGGATCTTTGGGTACTTCTGGAGTCTCCCCAGGGGAGTCAGGCCTCGTCTCGAGTGGGGGCATGCACGTGCACTTTCCTTCCAGGCTGTAGCAGCAATGTCAGGCTTCCCATCGCGTGGATCAAAGGATCTGTGGTTTTCCCTCCAGGCTTTCCCACAGGGCTGTCCCACGTGCCACCGTGGTGTGAGTCGATCCTCGGCGTGAAAGATGAGCCAGTGCAGGACAAAGAGGTTCCTCTGGAATGGACTGAGATATCTGGGGGACTCTTGGAATGGTGGTACGACCATGGAGTTCCTCTCACCGTTCCTGTTGAGAGTACCTCCTCTTGAGATGCGACGGGAACGCCGGGAACTCTTTCCCTTTGAAACCAGGGAAAGGATCCCTCATCTCGAGCTACGAGGGGGAAACGGGGCTCCTCTGGATGTGGGCGGGACCATCGTGCTTCCTCTCGAGTGGAGACGGGTATGGCGGTGAACTTCTTGAGTTGCAGCAAGGGTGTGAAAGACCCTTTCGAAGTTCCAGAGGTTAGGTGTCATTAGTCTCCAGACGCCTCATCGGAAATAGGCCTCATCTCGCCTGGAAAGGAGAACTTCCTGGATTTTCTCGAGTTGCGGCAGGTGTTCTCGAGTTACGACGGCGACCTCAGGGACCCGCCCTGGTGGCTTCAGGAAAGGCCAGTCCCCATGCGAGTTGCTAGGGGGCCTCTCGGGATTCCTCTCCCGTCGATACCGGGGCCAAAAACCTTGTGTGGAGTCAGGGCCGGAACCGAGGATTCCTCTCAGGGGCTGACATGGATCTTTGGGTACTTCTGGAGTCTCCCCAGGGGAGTCAGGCCTCGTCTCGAGTGGGGGCATGCACGTGCGCTTTCCTTCCAGGCTGTAGCAGCAATGTCACGCTTCCCGAAGCGTGGATCATAGGATCTGTGGTTTTCCCTCGAGGCTTTCCCTCGAGGCTTTCCCACAGGGCTGTCCCACGTGCCACCGTGGTGTGAGTCGATCCTCGGCGTGAAAGATGAGCCAGTGCAGGGCAAAGAGGTTCCTCTGGAATGGACTGAGACATCTGGGGGACTCTTGGAATGGTGGTACGATCATGGAGTTCCTCTCGCCTTTCCTGTTGAGAGTGCCTCCTCTTGAGATGCGACGGGAACGCCGGGAATTCTTTCCCGTTGAAAGCAGGAAAAGGATCCCTCATCTCGAGCTACGAGGGGGAAACGGGGCTCCTCTGGATGTGGGCGGGACCATCCTGCTTCCTCTCGAGTGGAGACGGGTATGGAACTGAACTTCTTGAGTTGCAGCAAGGGTGTGAAAGACCCTTTCGAAGTTCCAGAGGTTAGGTGTCATTAGTCTCCAGACGCCTCATCGGAAATAGGCCTCATCTCGCCTGGAAGGGAGAACTTCCTGGATTTTCTCGAGTTACGGCAGGTGTTTTCGAGCTACGACGGGGACCTCAGGGACCCGCCCTGGTGGCCTCAGGAGAGGCCAGTCCACATGCGAGTTGCTAGGGGGCCTCTCGGGATTCCTCTCCCGTCGATAACGGGGCCAAAAACCTTGTGTGGAGTCAGGGCCGGAAACGAGGATTCCTCTCAGGGGCTGACATGGATCTTTGGGTACTTCTGGAGTCTCCGCAGGGGAGTCAGGCCTCGTCTCGAGTGGGGGCATGCACGTGCGTTTTCTTTCCATGCTGTAGCAGCAATGTCACGCTTCCCGTCGCGTGGATCAAAGGATCTGTGGTTTTCCCTCGAGGCTTTCCCACAGGGCTGTCCCACGTGCCACCGTGGTGTGAGTCGATCCTCGGCGTGAAAGATGAGCCAGTGCAGGGCAAAGAGGTTCCTCTGGAATGGACTGAGACATCTGGGGGACTCTTGGAATGGTGGTACGACCATGGAGTTCCTCTCGCCTTTCCTGTTGAGAGTGCCTCCTCTTGAGATGCGACGGGAAAGCCGGGAATTCTTCCCCGTTGAAAGCAGGGAAAGGATCCATCATCTCGAGCTCCGAGGTGGAAACGGGGCTCCTTTGGATGTGGGCGGGACCATCATGCTTCCTCTCGAGTGGAGACGGGTATGGCGGTGAACTTCTTGAGTTGCAGCAAGGGTGTGAAAGACCCTTTGAAGTTCCAGAGGTTAGGTGTCATTAGTCTCCAGACGCCTCATCGGAAATAGGCCTCATCTCGCCTGGAAGGGAGAACTTCCTGGATTTTCTCGAGTTGGGGCAGGTGTTCTCGAGTTACGACGGGGACCTCAGGGACCCGCCCTGGTGGCCTCAGGAGAGGCCAGTCCCCATGCGAGTTGCTAGGGGGCCTCTCGGGATTCCTCTCCCGTCGATACCGGGGCCAAAAACTTTGTATGGAGTCAGGGCCGGAACCGAGGATTCCTCTCAGGGGCTGACATGGATCTTTGGGTTCTTCTGGAGTCCCCCCAGGGGAGTCAGGCCTCGTCTCGAGTGGGGGCATGCACGTGCGCTTTCCTTCCAGGCTGTAGCAGCAATGTCACGCTTCCCGTCGCGTGGATCAAAGGATCTGTGGTTTTCCCTCGAGGCTTTCCCTCGAGGCTTTCCCACAGGGCTGTCCCACGTGCCACCGTGGTGTGAGTCGATCCTCGGCGTGAAAGATGAGCCAGTGCAGGACAAAGAGGTTCCTCTGGAATGGACTGAGATATCTGGGGGACTCTTGGAATGGTGGTACGACCATGGAGTTCCTCTCACCGTTCCTGTTGAGAGTGCCTCCTCTTGAGATGCGACGGGAACGACGGGAACTCTTTCCCTTTGAAACCAGGGAAAGGATCCCTCATCTCGAGCTACGAGGGGAAAACGGGGCTCCTCTGGATGTGGGCGGGACCATCGTGCTTCATCTCGAGTGGAGACGGGTATGGCGGTGAACTTCTTGAGTTGCAGCAAGGGTGTGAAAGACCCTTTCGAAGTTCCAGAGGTTAGGTGTCATTAGTCTCCAGACGCCTCATCAGAAATAGGCCTCATCTCGCCTGGAAGGGAGAACTTCCTGGATTTTCTCGAGTTGCGGCAGGTGTTCTCGAGTTACGACGGGGACCTCAGGGACCCGCCCTGGTGGCCTCAGGAGAGGCCAGTCCCTATGCGAGTAGCTAGGGGGCCTCTCGGCATTCCTCTTCCGTCGATACCGGGGCCAACAACCTTGTGTGGAGTCAGGGCCGTAACCGAGGATTCCTCTCATGGGCTGACATGGATCTTTGGGTACGTCTGGAGACTCCCCAGTGGAGTCAGGCCTCGTCTCGAGTGGGGGCATGCACGTGCGCTTTCCTTCCAGGCTGTAGCAGCAATGTCACGCTTCCCGTCGCGTGGATCAAAGGATCTGTGGTTTTCCCTCGAGGCTTTCCCTCGAGGCTTTCCCACAGGGCTGTCCCACGTGCCACCGTGGTGTGAGTCCATCCTCGGCGTGAAAGATGAGCCAGTGCAGGGCAAAGAGGTTCCTCTGGAATGGACTGAGACATCTGGGGGACTCTTGGAATGGTGGTACGACCATGGAGTTCCTCTCGCCTTTCCTGTTGATAGTGCCTCCTCTTGAGATGCGATGGGAACGCCGGGAATTCTTTCCCGTTGAAAGCAGGAAAAGGATCCCTCAACTCGAGCTACGAGGGGGAAACGGGGCTCCTCTGGATGTGGGCGGGACCATCGTGCTTCCTCTCGAGTGGAGACGGGTATGGCGGTGAACTTCTTGAGTTGCAGCAAGGGTGTGAAATACTCTTTCGAAGTTCCAGAGTTCAGGTGTCATTAGTCTCCAGACGCCTCATCGGAAATAGGCCTCATCTCGCCTGGAAGGGAGAACTTCCTGGATTTTCTCGAGTTGCGGCATGTGTTCTCGAGTTACGACGGGGACCTCAGGGACCCGCCCTGGTGGCCTCAGGAGAGGCCATTCCCCATGCGAGTTGCTAGGGGGCCTCTCGGGATTCCTCTCCCGTCGATACCGGGGCCAAAAACCTTGTGTGGAGTCAGGGCCGGAACCGAGGATTCCTCTCAGGGGCTGACATGGATCTTTGGGTACTTCTGGAGTCTCCCCAGGGGAGTCAGGCCTCGTCTCGAGTGGGGGCATGCACGTGCGCTTTCCTTCCAGGCTGTAGCAGCAATGTCATGCTTCCCGTCGCGTGGATCAAAGGATCTGTGGTTTTCCCTCGAGGCTTTCCCACAGGGCTGTCCCACGTGCCACCGTGGTGTGAGTCGATCCTCGGCGTGAAAGATGAGCCAGTGCAGGGCAAAGAGGTTCCTCTGCAATGGACTGAGACATCTGGGGGACTCTTGGAATGGTGGTACGACCATGGAGTTCCTCTCGCCTTTCCTGTTGAGAGTGCCTCCTCTTGAGATGCGACGGGAACTCCGGGAATTCTTTCCCGTTGAAAGCAGGCAAAGGATCCCTCATCTCGAGCTACGAGGGGGAAACGGGGCTCCTCTGGATGTGGGCGGGACCATCGTGCTTCCTCTCGAGTGGAGACGGGTATGGCGGTGAACTTCTTGAGTTGCAGCAAGGGTGTGAAAGACCCTTTCGAAGTTCCAGAGGTTAGGTGTCATTAGTCTCCAGAAGCCTCATCGGAAATAGGCCTCATCTCGCCTGGAAGGGAGAACTTCCTGGATTTTCTCGAGTTGCGGCAGGTGTTCTCGAGTTACGACGGGGACCTCAGGGACCCGCCCTGGTGGCCTCAGGAGTGGCCAGTCACCATGCGAGTTGCTAGGGGGCCTCTCGGGATTCCTCTCCCGTCGATACCAGAGCCAAAAACCTTGTGTGGAGTCAGGGCCAGAACCGAGGATTCCTCTCAGGGGCTGATATGGATCTTTGGGTACTTCTGGAGTCTCGCCAGGGGAGACAGGCCTCGTCTCGTGAGGGGGCATGCACGTGCACATTCCTTCCAGGCTGTAGCAGCAATGTCACGCTTCCCGTCGCGTGGGTCATAGGATCTGTGGTTTTCCCTCGAGGCTTTCCCTCGAGGCTTTCCCACAGGGCTGTCCCACGTGCCACCGTGGTGTGAGTCGATCCTCGGCGTGAAAGATGAGCCAGTGCAGGGCAAAGAGCTTCCTCTGGAATGGACTGAGACATCTGGGGGACTCTTGGAATGGTGGTACCACCATGGAGTTCCTCTCGCCTTTCCTGTTGAGAGTGCCTCCTCTTGAGATGCCATGGGAACGCCGGGAATTCTTTCCCGTTGAAAGCAGGCAAAGGATCCCTCATCTCGAGCTACGAGGGGGAAACGGGGCTCCTCTGGATGTGGGCGGGACCATCCTGCTTCCTCTCGAGTGGAGACGGGTATGGAAGTGAACTTCTTGAGTTGCAGCAAGGGTGTGAAAGACCCTTTCGAAATTCCAGAGGTTAGGTGTCATTAGTCTCCAGACGCCTCATCGGAAATAGGATTCTTCTCGCCTGGAAGGGAGAACTTCCTGGATTTTCTCGAGATGCGGCAGGTGTTCTCGAGTTACGACGGGGACCTCAGGGACCCGCCCTGGTGGCCTCAGGAGAGGCCAGTCCACATGCGAGTTGCTAGGGGGCCTCTCGGAATTCCTCTCCCGTCGATACCGGGGCCAAAAACCTTGTGTGGAGTCAGGGCCGGAAACGAGGATTCCTCTCAGGGGCTGACATGGATCTTTGGGTACTTCTGGAGTCTCCGCAGGGGAGTCAGGCCTCGTCTCGAGTGGGGGCATGCACGTGCGCTATCCTTCCAAGCTCTAGCAGCAATGTCACGCTTCTCGACCCATGGATCAAAGGATCTGTGGTTTTCCCTCCAGGCTTTCCCACAGGGCTGTCCCACGTGCCACCGTGGTGTGAGTAGATCTTCGGCGTGAAAGATGAGCCAGTGCAGGGCAAAGAGGTTCCTCTGGAATGGACTGATACATCTGGGGGACTCTTGGAACGGTGGTACGATCATGGAGTTCCTCTCGCCTTTCCTGTTGAGAGTGCCTCCTCTTGAGATGCGACGGGAACGCCTGGAATTCTTTCCCGTTGAAAGCAGGGAAAGGATCCCTCATCTCGAGCTACGAGGGGGAAACGGGGCTCCTCTGGATGTGGGCGGGACCATCGTGCTTCCTCTCTAGTGGAGACGGGTATGGCGGTGAACTTCTTGAGTTGCAGCAAGGATGTGAAAGACCCTCTCGAAGTTCCAGAGGTTAGGTGTCATTAGTCTCCAGAAGCCTCATCGGAAATAGGCCTCATCTCGCCTGGAAAGGAGAACTTCCTGGATTTTCTCAAGTTGCAGCAGGTGTTCTCGAGTTACGACGTGGACTTCAGGGACCCTCCCTGGTGGCCTCAGGAAAGGCCAGTCCCCATGCGAGTTGCTAGGGGGCCTCTCGGGATTCCTCTCCCGTCGATACCGGTGCCAAATTCCTTGTGTGGAGTCAGGGCCGGAACCGAGGATTCCTCTCAGGGGCTGACATGGATCTTTGGGTACTTCTGGAGTCTCCCCAGGGGAGTCAGGCCTCGTCTCGAGTGGGGGCATGCACGTGTGCTTTCCTTCCAGGCTGTAGCAGCAATGTCACGCTTCCCGTCGCGTGGATCAAAGGATCTGTGGTTTTCCCTCGAGGCTTTCCCTCGAGGCTTTCCCACAGGGCTGTCCCACGTGCCTCCGTGGTGTGAGTCGATCCTCTGCGTGAAAGATGAGCCAGTGCAGGGCAAAGAGCTTCCTCTGGAATGGACTTAGACATCTGGGGGACTCTTGGAATGGTGGTACGACCATGGAGTTCCTCTCGCCTTTCCTGTTGAGAGTGCCTCCTCTTGAGATGCGACGGGAACGCCGGGAATTCTTTCCCGTTGAAAGCAGGCAAAGGATCCCTCATCTCGAGCTACGAGGGGGAAACGGGGCTCCTCTGGATGTGGGCGGGACCATCCTGCTTCCTCTCGAGTGGAGACGGGTATGGAAGTGAACTTCTTGAGTTGCAGCAAGGGTGTGAAAGACCCTTTCGAAGTTCCAGAGGTTAGGTGTCATTAGTCTCCAGACGCCTCATCGGAAATAGGCCTCATCTCGCCTGGAAGGGAGAACTTCCTGGATTTTCTCGAGTTGCGGCAGGTGTTCTCGAGTTACGACGGGGACCTCAGGGACCCGCCCTGGTGGCCTCAGGAGAGGCCAGTCCCCATGCGAGTTGCTAGGGGGCCTCTCGGGATTCCTCTCCCGTCGATACCGGGGCCAAAAACCTTGTGTGGAGTCAGGGCCGGAACCGAGGATTCCTCTCAGGGGCTGACATGGATCTTTGGGTACTTCTGGAGTCTCCCCAGGGGAGTCAGGCCTCGTCTCGAGTGGGGGCATGCACGTGCGCTTTCCTTCCAGGCTGTAGCAGCAATGTCACGCTTCCCTTCGCGTGGATCAAAGGATCTGTGGTTTTCCCTCGAGGCTTTCCCACAGGGCTGTCCCACGTGCCACCGTGGTGTGAGTCGATCCTCGGCGTGAAAGATGAGCCAGTGCAGGGCAAAGAGGTTCCTCTGCAATGGACTGAGACATCTGGGGGACTCTTGGAATGGTGGTACGACCATGGAGTTCCTCTCGCCTTTCCTGTTGAGAGTGCCTCCTCTTGAGATGCGACGGGAACTCCGGGAATTCTTTCCCGTTGAAAGCAGGCAAAGGATCCCTCATCTCGAGCTACGAGGGGGAAACGGGGCTCCTCTGGATGTGGGCGGGACCATCGTGCTTCCTCTCGAGTGGAGACGGGTATGGCGGTGAACTTCTTGAGTTGCAGCAAGGGTGTGAAAGACCCTTTCGAAGTTCCAGAGGTTAGGTGTCATTAGTCTCCAGAAGCCTCATCGGAAATAGGCCTCATCTCGCCTGGAAGGGAGAACTTCCTGGATTTTCTCGAGTTGCGGCAGGTGTTCTCGAGTTACGACGGGGACCTCAGGGACCCGCCCTGGTGGCCTCAGGAGTGGCCAGTCACCATGCGAGTTGCTAGGGGGCCTCTCGGGATTCCTCACCCGTCGATACCGGAGCCAAAAACCTTGTGTGGAGTCAGGGCCAGAACCGAGGATTCCTCTCAGGGGCTGATATGGATCTTTGGGTACTTCTGGAGTCTCGCCAGGGGAGACAGGCCTCGTCTCGTGAGGGGGCATGCACGTGCACATTCCTTCCAGGCTGTAGCAGCAATGTCACGCTTCCCGTCGCGTGGATCATAGGATCTGTGGTTTTCCCTCGAGGCTTTCCCTCGAGGCTTTCCCACAGGGCTGTCCCACGTGCCACCGTGGTGTGAGTCGATCCTCGGCGTGAAAGATGAGCCAGTGCAGGGCAAAGAGCTTCCTCTGGAATGGACTGAGACATCTGGGGGACTCTTGGAATGGTGGTACCACCATGGAGTTCCTCTCGCCTTTCCTGTTGAGAGTGCCTCCTCTTGAGATGCCATGGGAACGCCGGGAATTCTTTCCCGTTGAAAGCAGGCAAAGGATCCCTCATCTCGAGCTACGAGGGGGAATCGGGGCTCCTCTGGATGTGGGCGGGACCATCCTGCTTCCTCTCGAGTGGAGACGGGTATGGAAGTGAACTTCTTGAGTTGCAGCAAGGGTGTGAAAGACCCTTTCGAAATTCCAGAGGTTAGGTGTCATTAGTCTCCAGACGCCTCATCGGAAATAGGATTCTTCTCGCCTGGAAGGGAGAACTTCCTGGATTTTCTCGAGATGCGGCAGGTGTTCTCGAGTTACGACGGGGACCTCAGGGACCCGCCCTGGTGGCCTCAGGAGAGGCCAGTCCACATGCGAGTTGCTAGGGGGCCTCTCGGAATTCCTCTCCCGTCGATACCGGGGCCAAAAACCTTGTGTGGAGTCAGGGCCGGAAACGAGGATTCCTCTCAGGGGCTGACATGGATCTTTGGGTACTTCTGGAGTCTCCGCAGGGGAGTCAGGCCTCGTCTCGAGTGGGGGCATGCACGTGCGCTATCCTTCCAAGCTCTAGCAGCAATGTCACGCTTCTCGACCCATGGATCAAAGGATCTGTGGTTTTCCCTCCAGGCTTTCCCACAGGGCTGTCCCACGTGCCACCGTGGTGTGAGTAGATCTTCGGCGTGAAAGATGAGCCAGTGCAGGGCAAAGAGGTTCCTCTGGAATGGACTGATACATCTGGGGGACTCTTGGAACGGTGGTACGATCATGGAGTTCCTCTCGCCTTTCCTGTTGAGAGTGCCTCCTCTTGAGATGCGACGGGAACGCCTGGAATTCTTTCCCGTTGAAAGCAGGGAAAGGATCCCTCATCTCGAGCTACGAGGGGGAAACGGGGCTCCTCTGGATGTGGGCGGGACCATCGTGCTTCCTCTCTAGTGGAGACGGGTATGGCGGTGAACTTCTTGAGTTGCAGCAAGGATGTGAAAGACCCTCTCGAAGTTCCAGAGGTTAGGTGTCATTAGTCTCCAGAAGCCTCATCGGAAATAGGCCTCATCTCGCCTGGAAAGGAGAACTTCCTGGATTTTCTCAAGTTGCAGCAGGTGTTCTCGAGTTACGACGTGGACTTCAGGGACCCTCCCTGGTGGCCTCAGGAAAGGCCAGTCCCCATGCGAGTTGCTAGGGGGCCTCTCGGGATTCCTCTCCCGTCGATACCGGTGCCAAATACCTTGTGTGGAGTCAGGGCCGGAACCGAGGATTCCTCTCAGGGGCTGACATGGATCTTTGGGTACTTCTGGAGTCTCCCCAGGGGAGTCAGGCCTCGTCTCGAGTGGGGGCATGCACGTGTGCTTTCCTTCCAGGCTGTAGCAGCAATGTCACGCTTCCCGTCGCGTGGATCAAAGGATCTGTGGTTTTCCCTCGAGGCTTTCCCTCGAGGCTTTCCCACAGGGCTGTCCCACGTGCCTCCGTGGTGTGTGTCGATCCTCTGCGTGAAAGATGAGCCAGTGCAGGGCAAAGAGCTTCCTCTGAAATGGACTTAGACATCTGGGGGACTCTTGGAATGGTGGTACGACAATGGAGTTCCTCTCGCCTTTCCTGTTGAGAGTGCCTCCTCTTGAGATGCGATGGGAACGCCGGGAATTCTTTCCCGTTGAAAGCAGGCAAAGGATCCCTCATCTCGAGCTACGAGGGGGAAACGGGGCTCCTCTGGATGTGGGCGGGACCATCCTGCTTCCTCTCGAGTGGAGACGGGTATGGAAGTGAACTTCTTGAGTTGCAGCAAGGGTGTGAAAGACCCTTTCGAAATTCCAGAGGTTAGGTGTCATTAGTCTCCAGACGCCTCATCGGAAATAGGATTCTTCTCGCCTGGAAGGGAGAACTTCCTGGATTTTCTCGAGATGCGGCAGGTGTTCTCGAGTTACGACGGGGACCTCAGGGACCCGCCCTGGTGGCCTCAGGAGAGGCCAGTCCACATGCGAGTTGCTAGGGGGCCTCTCGGAATTCCTCTCCCGTCGATACCGGGGCCAAAAACCTTGTGTGGAGTCAGGGCCGGAAACGAGGATTCCTCTCAGGGGCTGACATGGATCTTTGGGTACTTCTGGAGTCTCCGCAGGGGAGTCAGGCCTCGTCTCGAGTGGGGGCATGCACGTGCGCTATCCTTCCAAGCTCTAGCAGCAATGTCACGCTTCTCGACCCATGGATCAAAGGATCTGTGGTTTTCCCTCGAGGCTTTCCCTCGAGGCTTTCCCACAGGGCTGTCCCACGTGCCACCGTGGTGTGAGTCGATCCTCTGCGTGAAAGATGAGCCAGTGCAGGGCAAAGAGCTTCCTCTGGAATGGACTGAGACATCTGGGGGACTCTTGGAATGGTGGTACGACCATGGAGTTCCTCTCGCCTTTCCTGTTGAGAGTGCCTCCTCTTGAGATGCGATGGGAACGCCGGGAATTCTTTCCCGTTGAAAGCAGGCAAAGGATCCCTCATCTCGAGCTACGAGGGGGAAACGGGGCTCCTCTGGATGTGGGCGGGACCATCCTGCTTCCTCTCGAGTGGAGACGGGTATGGAAGTGAACTTCTTGAGTTGCAGCAAGGGTGTGAAAGACCCTTTCGAAGTTCCAGAGGTTAGGTGTCATTAGTCTCCAGACGCCTCATCGGAAATAGGCCTCATCTCGCCTGGAAGGGAGAACTTCCTGGATTTTCTCGAGATGCAGCAGGTGTTCTCGAGTTACGACGGGGACCTCAGGGACCCACCCTGGTGGCCTCAGGAGAGGCCAGTCCACATGCGAGTTGCTAGGGGGCCTCTCGGGATTCCTCTCCCGTCGATACCGGGGCCAAAAACCTTGTGTGGAGTCAGGGCCGGAAACGAGGATTCCTCTCAGGGGCTGACATGGATCTTTGGGTACTTCTGGAGTCTCCGCAGGGGAGTCAGGCCTCGTCTCGAGTAGGGGCATGCACGTGCGTTTTCTTTCCAGGCTGTAGCAGCAATGTCACGCTTCCCTTCGCGTGGATCAAAGGATCTGTGGTTTTCCCTCGAGGCTTTCCCACAGGGCTGTCCCACGTGCCACCGTGGTGTGAGTCGATCCTCGGCGTGAAAGATGAGCCAGTGCAGGGCAAAGAGGTTCCTCTGGAATGGACTGAGACATCTGGGGGACTCTTGGAATGGTGGTACGACCATGGAGTTCCTCTCGCCTTTCCTGTTGAGAGTGCCTCCTCTTGAGATGCGACGGGAACTCCGGGAATTCTTTCCCGTTGAAAGCAGGCAAAGGATCCCTCATCTCGAGCTACGAGGGGGAAACGGGGCTCCTCTGGATGTGGGCGGGACCATCGTGCTTCCTCTCGAGTGGACACGGGTATGGCGGTGAACTTCTTGAGTTGCAGCAAGGGTGTGAAAGACCCTTTCGAAGTTCCAGAGGTTAGGTGTCATTAGTCTCCAGACGCCTCATCGGAAATAGGCCTCATCTCGCCTGGAAGGGAGAACTTCCTGGATTTTCTCGAGTTGCGGCATGTGTTCTCGAGTTACGACGGGGACCTCAGGGACCCGCCCTGGTGGCCTCAGGAGTGGCCAGTCACCATGCGAGTTGCTAGGGGGCCTCTCGGGATTCCTCTCCCGTCGATACCGGGGCCAAAAACCTTGTGTGGAGTCAGGGCCAGAACCGAGGATTCCTCTCAGGGGCTGATATGGATCTTTGGGTACTTCTGGAGTCTCGCCAGGGGAGACAGGCCTCGTCTCGTGAGGGGGCATGCACGTGCACTTTCCTTCCAGGCTGTAGCAGCAATGTCACGCTTCCCGTCGCGTGGATCAAAGGATCTGTGGTTTTCCCTCGAGGCTTTCCCTCGAGGCTTTCCCACAGGGCTGTCCCACGTGCCACCGTGGTGTGAGTCGATCCTCGGCGTGAAAGATGAGCCAGTGCAGGGCAAAGAGTTTCCTCTGGAATGGACTGAGACATCTGGGGGACTCTTGGAATGGTGGTACGACCATGGAGTTCCTCTCGCCTTTCCTGTTGAGAGTGCCTCCTCTTGAGATGCGACGGGAACGCCGGGAATTTTTTCCCGTTGAAAGCAGGAAAAGGATCCCTCATCTCGAGCTACGAGGGGGAAACGGGGCTCCTCTGGATGTGGGCGGGACCATCGTGCTTCCTCTCGAGTGGAGACGAGTATGGCGGTGAACTTCTTGAGTTGCAGCAAGGGTGTGAAAGACCCTTTCGAAGTTCCAGAGGTTAGGTGTCATTAGTCTCCAGACGCCTCATCAGAAATAGGCCTCATCTCGCCTGGAAGGGAGAACTTCCTGGATTTTCTCGAGTTGCGGCAGGTGTTCTCGAGTTACGACGGGGACCTCTGGGACCCGCCCTGGTGGCCTCAGGAGAGGCCAGTCCCTATGCGAGTTGCTAGGGGGCCTCTCGGGATTCCTCTCCCGTCGATACCGGGGCCAAAAACCTTGTGTGGAGTCAGGGCCGGAACCGAGGATTCCTCTCAGGGGCTGACATGGATCTTTGGGTACTTCTGGAGTCTCCCCAGGGGAGTCAGGCCTCGTCTCGAGTGGGGGCATGCACGTGCACTTTCCTTCCAGGCTGTAGCAGCAATGTCACGCTACCTGTCGCGTGGATCAAATGATCTGTGGTTTTCCCTCGAGGCTTTCCCACAGGGCTGTCCCACGTGCCACCGTGGTGTGAGTCGATCCTCGGCGTGAAAGATGAGCCAGTGCAGGGCAAAGAGCTTCCTCTGGAATGGACTGAGACATCTGGGGGACTCTTGGAATGGTGGTACGACCATGGAGTTCCTCTCGCCTTTCCTGTTTAGAGTGCCTCCTCTTGAGATGCGACGGGAACGCCGGGAATTCTTTCCCGTTGAAAGCAGGCAAAGGATCCCTCATCTCGAGCTACGAGGGGGAAACGGGGCTCCTCTGGATGTGGGCGGGACCATCCTGCTTCCTCTCGAGTGGAGACGGGTATGGAAGTGAACTTCTTGAGTTGCAGCAAGGGTGTGAAAGACCCTTTCGAAGTTCCAGAGGTTAGGTGTCATTAGTCTCCAGACGCCTCATCGGAAATAGGCCTCATCTCGCCTGGAAGGGAGAACTTCCTGGATTTTCTCGAGATGCGGCAGGTGTTCTCGAGTTACGACGGGGACCTCAGGGACCCGCCCTGGTGGCCTCAGGAGAGGCCAGTCCACATGCGAGTTGCTAGGGGGCCTCGCGGGATTCCTCTCCCGTCGATACCGGGGCCAAAAACCTTGTGTGGAGTCAGGGCCGGAAACGAGGATTCCTCTCAGGGGCTGACATGGATCTTTGGGTACTTCTGGAGTCTCCGCAGGGGAGTCAGGCCTCGTCTCGAGTGGGGGCATGCACGTGCGTTTTCTTTCCAGGCTGTAGCAGCAATGTCACGCTTCCCGTCGCGTGGATCAAAGGATCTGTGGTTTTCCCTCGAGGCTTTCCCACAGGGCTGTCCCACGTTCCACCGTGGTGTGAGTCGATCCTCGGCGTGAAAGATGAGCCAGTGCAGGGCACAGAGGTTCCTCTGGAATGGACTGAGACATCTGGGGGACTCTTGGAATGGTGGTACGACCATGGAGTTCCTCTCGCCTTTCCTGTTGAGAGTGCCTCCTCTTGAGATGCGACGGGAACGCCGGGAATTCTTTCCCGTTGAAAGCAGGGAAAGGATCCCTCATCTCGAGCTACGAGGGGGAAACGGGGCTCCTCTGGATGTGGGCGGGACCATCGTGCTTCCTCTCTAGTGGAGACGGGTATTGCCGGGGTCCAGCCCCGGTGGATCCAGGGAATTCGAAGGGTGGACGGCGTTGGCATGGAAAGACTTGTTTATTTATTAATATAAGATTAGATTAAGAAACTGTAGTGCAGTAGGAAGATTAAGTGGAGAAAGAGGGCTGAATAGCTTGGTTTACGCGGAAGACCAATAAAATTCCAGACAAGGAATTTGCACCATCTACGTTGGGCCACCGGTGCCCGCTTGAATATCTAAGGGTGCCTCGCCTTAAGCTCCCTTTCTCGCGGATCTTAATAACCAGGGCAAATAAGTAGACCTGGCGAGCCTCCGCGCCCCAGATGGAAATTCAGCCTGAAATTAAAGTAAAGAGCAGAGGGAAGAAAAGGGAGAGAAAAAGAGAGAGAGAGAGAGACACGGGGGGAGCCAGATTCCCAAGACACCAGGCCGAGACTAGTCCGAGAAACTGGTCTGAGAATCTGGTCCCGTCCTTTATTGTTCAGAAGGCCTTTTATACTTTTGATAAAACATGGAGATCAATGGGTAACACAAAGTTATGCAGCGTTAGCAGTCCAGACTCTTATCAAAACCAGGCTTTTCTCTCTGCATACCTAATTGTATACACAAGTCTTAGGTAATTTACATCATCTTCCAACCAAAAGGGCCAATTAACATTTTACAGCCTTTTTTCTGATAAGGGTTTGTCAACCACAAGACTTATTTGTGTTGATCTTCCCAAGGTCTGGTGCCACTCTCGGAAAGCACTAAAGAAAGTTACATTCTTAGACAGCAAGGATACAGCAACTTATAACAAGTAGAGGGAGTGCAGTGATTTATAGCAAAAGAGAAGCAATTAACTCAAAAGTCTAGTGTTGCTAACATCAAAACTACTATGTATCTTTTTCTACATCCTGCTTACATTAACATCCTTCCAGGTGCCTAAAAGATAAAGAATAAGGAGGTCTGGCAGCAATCCTTGAGTCAACAGTGAAAACCCTCTACCAATATAATTTTTAACTCTTTAGAAAAGGCTCTGTATCTTTAAGATGCTTTTAAGCTTTGTGCCTCCCGCGGTTGGGGGGCTGTAAGCAATTCACAAGCTGTAAGCTTTGTGCCTCTCGCGGTTGGGGGGCTGTAAGCAATTCACAAGCTGTAAGAGGTCTGGGGAACCTGTTAGGCAGACTAGAGAGCTATCAGAGGGGTTTAACTGAAACATCCCTTTCAAATGCAGAAGACTAAAACCCTGAATTGACTTTTTTCCAGAGAATATCAGAGGAGTGGAAAAGCAGAGCACAAAAGCCGGCAGATTTTTGCTGGGGTACATGCTTAGGAATATCCAGAGGGGTCCCTGAAGTCTGAGCACGCCTTGCGTATGTCAGCTTCCTTCCTCATGACCTTGTCACGGGCGGGATTCCTCACACTGGCTTCCGGCAACTCCCCCTTCTTTATTAGTTTTTTAAAAAAATTAGGTGCAGTTCAGTCGCGAGATTCCGAATGCTCTGCCGAAGAGTCCTGACAACACAAGGAAGCACGATTACAAGGAGCAGGATTATGGCACCCACAGCAGCATAGCTTGAGACAGTAGTCAGAAGAGTTTTTCCAGAAATGAAGTCAGAGAAGGTGTGGAAAAAGTCATTGTCTTCTCCTGCGGCGGTAAAATCTAATCGGGAGTGTTCCAAGGTCTGAATCTGATTATGAAGTTTCCCTAAATCTAAACTAATATCTGAGCTGTTCCAGACACCTAAAATATGATTTTTGACCCTCTCCCATTTAAAATCTGTCTCATTTACTTTCAGGGATGTAACACATATCCACCGGTAATCGGCATGACATGAAAGAGCCAATTTCATTTTCAGACTCTGTAATTCATTCCCAATATGCATTACTGCTTCTTCTAAGGCATCAATCCTTATTTCTAGCTTCCTATCTATAATTTCCTGGGTTGCCAGCGTTAGAGAAACATTTTTGGATACGGTGTCAACATATTGGGCAGTATACACTTGTTGAGACAATGATAATGCCGCCACAGTAACAGAAGTAATTGCGGTTATCAAAGCTGATATTCCCAAAACAAGTAAGCCCACAAACCGTCGTGTTCGCATTAAATCTTGTAGCTGTTGCAGTACAGCTAGGCCATGGTTATCATACCAATACGTGGCTACAGTTACAGGTACCATGAGATAGGGCGGACGTTTTAAAACCATGAAAGAGCAAACTTTATATTGAGGAGTTAAACAGGATGAAAGCATACATTGTTCACAAGACACTACATGGGGTCCACCTGTATAATTCAATTGTATGTTAAGTCTTTCAGAATCATTAGTGAAAAGAAAAACATAAGGAGAGGGTAGACAAGCTAAAATAGAGTAAATAGAGGTATTTTTTGGTCGGATTAAAATAATAGGGGCGGTAGCCGCAAGGGCTCTCCAAATTTCTGGCTGCCAAAAGGTTTTACCTCTAGTTATATAAGACAGCATAGGGGGAACAAATTGGTTATGATGCCGTCTGGTGGCAACTAACGGCCAAGAAATTGAATATTCTTTCCAATTATCCAATCTATTGATAAAGTCATCGTCAGACTCAGGGTCTTGACCTGGATTTGGGTTGCTCCAGTCCTGAATCGCACAATTTCTTCCTCCCGGCATATTGTAATCTACTCTCGAATTATAAATACAAGATTTCCAAATCGGATATCCTGAATGATCATCTATAGTTTTCCAAATAACATCTGAGGGAGCAACATCATCACAATTTGGATATTCTGATGGAGTTTTGAGAGACAAAGACTTATAGGGGCCAAGGACCCCAGGCATACGGGCTCGTAATATCCAAGCAGACCGATCCCCTATAGATGCAAATTTAGAGGTTGGGGAATCTGTCATAACTGCTTTTGTGGAGGCTCCAATGCATCCTGTCTTGGTAAAGAAGTCTCCTGTAAGGCCAGGAGGAAAATTAAAGCAGACAGGAAAATCATCTGCTAGTCCTTTAAAGGTATAATTGAAATTAATAGGGTATTGGTCTTTTGTATAGGAAGTAAAAGATCCTCCCAAAAGGCGAGGCTGGTCTGTACTAACTCGTATGGGGTCACTGTTCCAAGTAACAACTTGGAAAGTTGGAGGATCCGGGAGAAACGCCCAATATTTGGTTGGAATGGGAGCAGCGCTTACCTGGCAAGAGAGCAAGGCAAGCATGGCAATAAACACCTTTTCAGGAGAGACTGACGATCCCTGTAGGGTAGCTATCCCCTGTGCCTGGCGACAGAGAGCTTTAATCTGTCCCCAGGTGGGCAAGGAGGCTTGTTGGGTTGACTGAGCTGGGCGTCCTAATGGATTCCTGCGAGGCAAAAAATCAGGGGGTGCAATATCCTGTATCTGAAGTCGTGACATCTGTCCAGTGGGTGGCTCCGATCCGCGCCTATCCGGGATCTCCAATGTCAGCTGTCCTGGGGTCAGCGGCGTTTCCCGTGCTGGCGGAGGGAGCGGGGGAAGAGGGAGTTTCTTCCTTTTTAGAGATCGCGGTGGCGGGGGATTCTGGTATCCGGGGAGCTGAGACATGGCGAATTAGTCTGTCTGGAACCCAAATCGGAGCGTCCGCGTCCTGTGGAAAAACACAAGCATACCCTCGCGCATTGGTTAATAAGGGGTCAGGACCTTTCCATTGTCCGGAAAGAAGGTCCCTCCATTTTACTAATGGTTTTGCATTCAATTGCTCTGGGCACCAATGGCGAAGCATTGCAGTGTTTCCGGATGAATCAGCATTTAAGTTATTTATTACGAAAAGAGCATGTTGCAAAATCTGATGGGGGGAACTATATTTAAATTCCCCTTCTTTTAGTTTTTGAATATGGATTTTCAGTGTTTGATGTGCTCTTTCCACAATGGCTTGTCCTTGTGGGTTATAAGGGATGCCGGTGTTATGTTTAATTTGAAATCTTGTACAGAATTGCTGAAAAGATTTAGAAGTGTAAGCAGGAGCATTATCAGTTTTTAAAGCTTTTGGCAAGCCCAGATAGGAAAAGCATGTAAAAAGATGTTGTATTACATCTTTAACTGCTTCCCCTGTACGAGCAGTGGCAATAATAACATGAGAGAAGGTATCTACAGTTACATGAACAAAAGACAGTTTTCCAAATGAAGAGACATGGGTTACATCCATTTGCCAGAGTGCATTAGGTTTGAGACCGCGAGGGTTAACTCCCAGAGGCAAAGCATTCACGGTAGTAGGACAATGTGAAGAAGAACGAACAATCTCTCGGGCAGATTCTCGAGGAATTTGAAACTGGTATCGTAAGGCAGTGGCATTTTGGTGATGAAGTGAGTGAGAAGCTCGAGCTTCTTCAAAAACAGAAGCCACTGAAATCCTGGTTAACGAATCTGCCAATTCATTGAGAGCATTTAAAGGGCCAGGCAGGCCGGAATGAGCCCGAATGTGGCCGATAAAGAACGCCCAATTTCTTTTCCATATTTGCTGCTGCAGTTTAGTTAACAAATGGAAGATAGCAGTTTTGTTTTCAGGCAAAACTGCAGTCTCAATGTGTGGAAACAGCCTGACCACATACTGAGAGTCAGAATAAAGGTTAAATTCTTTCTCCGCAAACATAACAAAGGCCTCAATAACAGCTGTGATTTCAGCCCTTTGAGCTGAAGTTTCTTGTGTTTCCAAAAGTTTTTGATGATCTCTTGTGACTATAGAGGCTCTACCGTTAGCCGATCCATCAGTAAAGACTACCTGAGCATCTGAAATAGGGAACTGTTTACACCGGACAGGAAAAATAACTGGATGGTTAGACATAAAATTTAGTAAAACATGCGAGGGTAAATGATGCAAAATTTGACCACAGTAATTCCCTATGGCAATCTGCCAGTCTTCATCAAACATTAAAAGAGCATCAAGCTGCTCCTTATTATATGGAATTACAATCTCTGATGGCTCTTTACCAAACAATTCAATGCTCCGCTTCCTTCCTTTTAGCATTAATGTGGCAATTAAACCAGGATAAGAAGCCACGACTTTTTTAGCTTGGGTAGGAAGATGGATCCATTCTAAAGGGCCGCGTTGCCACAGAACTCCCGTAGGCGCCGTTGGAGTAGCTAGGCAAAGGAACTGCCACGTCATCGTCAAATCAATTCTTTTTACATAGCTATTTGATAAGGCTGCTTCTACTTTGCCTAGGGCTTCTTGAGCCTCAGCTGTTAATTGTCTTTTTGAGGTTGGATCAGGATCCCCGCGTAAAGTGTTAAAAAGAGGTTTTAATTCGGCAGTGGTTAATTTTAAATATGGTCTAATCCAATTAATATCACCTAAGAGTTTTTGATAATCATTTAAAGTAATAAGATGGTCTTTTCTCAATTGCAGCGGGGTATGAGTCACCGTTTCCGAATTTATGACTCTTCCTAAGTAAGTTATGGGCGGATTGATTTGAATTTTTTCTGGGGCAATTTTTAGGCCTCTGTCTGTCAATGCCTGGGTCAGGTCCTGGAGCACAGTCTGCAGGTGAACTCTATCAGGATGAGCTATTAAAATATCATCCATATAGTGAATCATATACACGTGTTCATATTTAGCCCTAGTATCTTCTAGAGCGGCATTAACAAATTTTTGGCATAAAGTAGGGCTATTTTTCATTCCCTGAGGCAGAACCTTCCACTGAAACCGTAAATAAGGCTGTTTAAGATTTTCTGATGGCAGACTAAAGGCAAATCGCTTTTTATCCTCAGGATTTAAGGGAATAGTGAAAAAACAATCTTGTAAATCAATAACAATTATATTATATCCCTCTGGAACGGCTACTGGGGAAGGGAGCCCAGGCTGTAAGGCCCCCATGTCCTCCATGGTGGCATTAATAGCTCTCAAATCCTGTAAAAGTCGCCATTTACCAGATTTTTTCTTAATGACAAAAATAGGAGTGTTCCAGGGGCTATTGGAGGGCTCAATATGTCCCAATTCTAATTGTTCAAAGATTAATGCTTTAGCTGCCAATAATTTTTCCTTATGCAGAGGCCACTGTTCTACCCACACCGGATCTTGAGATTTCCATGTGATGGGGTCGGCAGCAAAAACAATGGCCTCAATTATAAATTTGGATATCCCAATCCAGCACGTAGCTTGCGAGGAGTTGGGCAAATTGGCTCAATTATTCCTGTCTGTTGTTTACCCAATCCTTTTGATGGATCATAGCCCATCTGCAACATCTGAGAGGTCACTTTATCATCAGGGCTAAAAAGTAACACTCCCATTTGAGATAGCACGTCCCTCCCCCACAGGGTAAGGGGGAGCGAAGGAACGACATAAGGTTGGAAAGTTCCACGGGTATCCTCAAATTGCCAATCTAAAATTTTTGCACTTTTGGCTATTGTGGGGGCTCTTCCTATCCCCACCAAGTTATTTTCAGTAGTATGTGTGGGCCAGGAGCTGGGCCAGTCTTTTCCTGAAATGCAAGAAACATCTGCTCCTGTGTCTAATAACCCCACAATAGACTTGCCATTAATCAGGATAGTCTTCATAGGACGTTTCTGAGTAATTTCTGTTATCCAAAAAACCATATCACTAGACCCAAATCCTTTATCCTGCCTTTCATTTTGAGTAGCTGTGCGCCCAATTGCAGTGTGGTAAGGCAAAAGCAAAAGTTGGGCTATTCTTTGTCCCTGATGTATTTGGAAAGTTTTAGTTGGGGGTGAAATCATTATCTGGATTTCTCCTGTATAATCTGAGTCAATTACTCCAGGGATGATTGTGAGACCTTGCATAGCTAAGGAACTTCTGCCTAGTATAATTCCTACTAAACCTGTTGGTAATGGGCCTTTAACTCCTGTAGGTATTTTTACAGTGGGGCTATCTGGTGTTAATATTGCTGAGGTGGTGGAACTGAGGTCCAGTCCTGCGCTGCCTGGGGTTGCTCTGATGAGTTCTGCGATGGGACGAAGGGAATGAATGGGTTCAGTGAGGCTGCCCCAATTGTTGTCGGGGCCTGAGGCTGGCCCCTCAATCCGTTTCCCGACTGCTGGTCGGGGCCCAAAAAGGCTCCATTTCTATGGAATTGTGACCTACATTCTTTTGCCCAGTGATATCCTTTTTGACAACGAGGGCAGAGAGATCTAGGGAGATTAGTAGGCACAGCCGGGGAGGGAGAATTCGGCAGAGAAGAACCGGCTGCTTTTTGGGGACAAGCTCGCATAAGGTGCCCTTCCCGTCCGCAAGAGAAGCAGGCCTTGGATAAACCAATATTCTGGCCTGGACTACTGGAATGACTCTTTGACGGGTTATTTCTATTTGTAAAAAAGGACTGTACTGCCTGCTGGTAAGAATTTCCCTTTATGGCTGCAGCTATGGCAACGCCCTGCATCATCGCTGGTCCTACATCTGCACATTGCCTGATATAATCTATTATTTCCCCAGTTTTTTTAATAGGACGTAAAATGGCCTGGCAGGTAGAATTAGCATTTTCAAATGCCAGTTGTTTTATCAATATACTAGCTGCCTCAGTGTTGGAAATTACTCTGTTGACTGCCTCTGCAAGTCTTGATATAAAGTCTTCATATGGCTCTTCTGGTTTTTGTTTAACATTTGAGAAGGAAGAGGTAGATTCTTTCCCTTCAGGCAACAAACGCCAAGCCCCAAGGGCGCAGGCGGTTACTTGATCTAAAGTGGTTTTATCTAATCCCATTTGATCTCTAAGTGTTCCAAAATCATTAGTCCCTGCCAACATATTTTTTATAATATATCTTGGGCCATATTTTTGGTTAGCATCAGCCTGTTTTTGGGCTAGATCTTCATATTCAGTTCTCCAAAGTACATATTGACCTCCAGACAGACAAGCTTTAGCGACTGTCTTCCAGTCATGGGGTGTCATCCATCTGCCCGCTAAAGCTTCCACCAATGATACAGTGTACGGGGCTTTAGGCCCATACAAAGCACAAGCCTGTTTGAGTTCTTTAATCATTTTCATTGGAATGGGTTCCCAGTGGGGGGCTGTTCTCCCACCACTTCCACCAAATATTATGGGGAAACAAGCCTCAAGGTGGGGATCAAGTTCATCATCTGGGCTAGAGAAAACTCTTCTTCGGGGAGCTTCTAGTGGAGGCCCCTCACCCTTATAGGGAGGGGGGGGCAAGGGGTGTCCTATGTCACTTTCTTCGTACTTTGGGAATTTTTTATCCGTTCTGTGTTTAGGTCTTACGGATGTTTTATCTGGGGAATCTGGCCTTAAACTCTCAGGTGCATATAATCTGATGGGGGACATTTGTCTTGAGCCTCTGGAAGCAGAAGGCTTAATTAAGGAAATTTCTCTTGAATTTGTGGAAGCAGGTGGTCTGGTTGGGGAAGTTTTCATTAAGCTCTTTGGAGCAGATAATCTAATTGGAGAAGTTTCTCTTAAACTCCTTGGAGCATCTTTATTTAATAAAGACCAGTCCTCATCAGAATGATCTTGACTTACTTCCTCTTCCAAATCTTCCTCATCTGAAAGCTGCTCTTTTTTGTCATCTCTATCTATTACCTTTTCTTGGGCAGTCATTGCAGCTATCATTTGACTCAACTGCCGATAGTTAGGTGTAGCCTCCTTTTCATCACTCTCCTCTTCGATAGATACCTTTTTCTCTGCACTTTCCTCTTTAAGATGTACCTTTTCAGATTCAGGGGCAGGGTCTAGAGCGTCCCTAATTATATTCCATAAGGAAAAGGCGTCAGTAGGCACCTTTTGTGAGCCATGTTCAGCATGGTAAGTTTTTAGTTGTTTTCCTACTCTCTCCCAGGTGTCTAAGTTAACAGTGCCTTCTTCTGGAAACCAGGGACACTGTTCTTGTACAAAGGAAAAAAAATGAATGAATATTGGATTTTTTAACTTTAATTCCTCGTTTAGTTAGTAACTGCAAGATTACTCCTGTAAAAAGCTGTCTTTCTTTTGATTCACTGTTACCCATGTCAGAAAATTAAGTCTTATAGAAAAGTCTACCTCAACAAAAAGGTTTTACCTTTGGCGAGGGGGGTTTTGTTTTCAACCCTAAGATAGCAGGTTTCTTTTCAACCTCTAGAGCACCAGGTTTCTCTTAAACCCTTGAACACTTCCCACTCCTCCTCACCCTGTCTATCCTACAGGGGGGTCCGCGGCACCCTGAGTGGGGTCCTAGCCGTCCCGAACACTCAACACTGGGGGAGTACCCGAAAGTACTCCGGGGGGAGTGATTAAGTCACTCCGGGGGGGAGCAACAGAGAGTGCTCCGGGGGGAGCAACAGAGAGTGCTCCGGGGGGAGCTACAGAGAGTGCTCCGGGGGGAGCTTTTGCTCCGAGGAACCTACCTTCGAATAGCCTGTTCCGGGCGCCACTTGCCGGGGTCCAGCCCCGGTGGATCCAGGGAATTCGAAGGGTGGACGGCGTTGGCGTGGAAAGACTTGTTTATTTATTAATATAAGATTAGATTAAGAAACTGTAGTGAAGTAGGAAGATTAACTGGAGAAAGAGGGCTGAATAGCTTGGTTTACGCGGAAGACCAATAAAATTCCAGACAAGGAATTTGCACCATCTACGTTGGGCCACCGGTGCCCGCTTGAATATCTAAGGGTGCCTCGCCTTAAGCTCCCTTTCTCGCGGATCTTAATAACCAGGGCAAATAAGTAGACCTGGCGAGCCTCCGCGCCCCAGATGGAAATTCAGCCTGAAATTAAAGTAAAGAGCAGAGGGAAGAAAAGGGAGAGAAAAAGAGAGAGAGAGAGAGACAGGGGGGGAGCCAGATTCCCAAGAAACCAGGCCGAGACTAGTCCGAGAAACTGGTCTGAGAATCTGGTCCCGTCCTTTATTGTTCAGAAGGCCTTTTATACTTTTGATAAAACATGGAGATCAATGGGTAACACAAAGTTATGCAGCGTTAGCAGTCCAGACTCTTATCAAAACCAGGCTTTTCTCTCTGCATACCTAATTGTATACACAAGTCTTAGGTAATTTACATCATCTTCCAACCAAAAGGGCCAATTAACATTTTACAGCCTTTTTTCTGATAAGGGTTTGTCAACCACAAGACTTATTTGTGTTGATCTTCCCAAGGTCTGGTGCCACTCTCGGAAAGCACTAAAGAAAGTTACATTCTTAGACAGCAAGGATACAGCAACTTATAACAAGTAGAGGGAGTGCAGTGATTTATAGCAAAAGAGAAGCAATTAACTCAAAAGTCTAGTGTTGCTAACATCAAAACTACTATGTATCTTTTTCTACATCCTGCTTACATTAACATCCTTCCAGGTGCCTAAAAGATAAAGAATAAGGAGGTCTGGCAGCAATCCTTGAGTCAACAGTGAAAACCCTCTACCAATATAATTTTTAACTCTTTAGAAAAGGCTCTGTATCTTTAAGATGCTTTTAAGCTTTGTGCCTCCCGCGGTTGGGGGGCTGTAAGCAATTCACAAGCTGTAAGAGGTCTGGGGAACCTGTTAGGCAGACTAGAGAGCTATCAAAGGGGTTTAACTGAAACATCCCTTTCAAATGCAGAAGACTAAAACCCTGAATTGACTTTTTTCCAGAGAATATCAGAAAAGTGGAAAAGCAGAGCACAAAAGCCAGCAGATTTTTGCTGGGGTACATGCTTAGGAATATCCAGAGGGGTCCCTGAAGTTTGAGCACGCCTTGCGTATGTCAGCTTCCTTCCTCATGACCTTGTCACGGGCGGGATTCCTCACACTGGCTTCCGGCAGGGTATGGTGGTGAACTTCTTGAGTTGCAGCAAGGCTGTGAAAGACCCTTTCGAAGTTCCAGAGGTAAGGTGTCATTAGTCTCCAGACGCCTCATCGGAAATAGGCCTCATCTCGCCTGGAAGGGAGAACTTCCTGGATTTTCTCGAGTTGCGGCAGGTGTTCTCGAGTTACGACGGGGACCTCAGGGACCCGCCCTGGTGGCCTCAGGAGAGGCCAGTCCCTATGCGAGTTGCTAGGGGGCCTCTCGGGATTCCTCTCCCGTCGATACCGGGGCCAAAAACCTTGTGTGGAGTCAGGGCCGGAACCGAGGATTCCTCTCAGGGGCTGACATGGATCTTTGGGTACTTCTGGAGTCTCCCCAGGGGAGTCAGGCCTCGTCTCGAGTGGGGGCATGCACGTGCACTTTCCTTCCAGGCTGTAACAGCAATGTCACGCTACCTGTCGCGTGGATCAAATGATCTGTGGTTTTCCCTCGAGGCTTTCCCACAGGGCTGCCCCACGTGCCACCGTGGTGTGAGTCGATCCTCGGCGTGAAAGATGAGCCAGTGCAGGGCAAAGAGGTTCCTCTGGAATGGACTGAGACATCTGGGGGACTCTTGGAATGGTGGTACGACCATGGAGTTCCTCTCGCCTTTCCTGTTGAGAGTGCCTCCTCTTGAGATGCGACGGGAACGCCGGGAATTCTTTCCCGTTGAAACCAGGGAAAGGATCCCTCATCTCGAGCTACGAGGGGGAAACGGGGCTCCTCTGGATGTGGGCGGGACCATCGTGCTTCCTCTCGAGTGGAGACGGGTATGGCGGTGAACTTCTTGAGTTGCAGCAAGGGTGTGAAAGACCCTTTCGAAGTTCCAGAGGTTTGGTGTCATTAGTCTCCAGAGGCCTCATCGGAAATAGGCCTCATCTCGCCTGGAAGGGAGAACTTCCTGGATTTTCTCGAGTTGCGGCAGGTGTTCTCGAATTACGACGGGAACCTCAGGGACCCGCCCTGGTGGCCTCCGGAGAGGCCAGTCCCCATGCGAGTTGCTAGGGGGCCTCTCGGGATTCCTCTCCCGTCGATACCGGGGCCAAAAACCTTGTGAGGAGTCAGGGCCGGAACCGAGGATTCCTCTCATGGGCTGACATGGATCTTTGGGTACTTCTGGAGTCACCCCAGTGGAGTCAGGCCTCGTCTCGAGTAGGGGCATGCACGTGCGCTTTCCTTTCAGGCTGTAGCAGCAATGTCACGCTTCCCGTCACGTGGATCAAAGGATCTGTGGTTTTCCCTCGAGGCTTTCCCTCGAGGCTTTCCCACAGGGCTGTCCCACGTGCCACCGTGGTGTGAGTCGATCCTCGGCGTGAAAGATAAGCCAGTGCAGGGCAAAGAGGTTCCTCTGGAATGGACTGAGACATCTGGGGGACTCTTGGAATGGTGGTACGACCATGGAGTTCCTCTCGCCTTTCCTGTTGAGAGTGCCTCCTCTTGAGATGCGACGGGAACGCCGGGAATTCTTTCCCGTTGAAAGCAGGGAAAGGATCCCTCATCTCGAGCTACGAGGGGGAAACGGGGCTCCTCTGGATGTGGGCGGGACCATCGTGCTTCCTCTCTACTGGAGACGGGTATGGCGGTGAACTTCTTGAGTTGCAGCAAGGGTGTGAAAGACCCTTTCGAAGTTCCAGAGGTTAGGTGTCATTAGTCTCCAGAGGCCTCATCGGAAATAGGCCTCATCTCGCCTGGAAGGGAGAACTTCCTGGATTTTCTCGAGTTGCGGCAGGTGTTCTCGAGTTTCGACGGGGACCTCAGGGACCCGCCCTGGTGGCCTCAGGAGAGGCCAGTCCCTAGGCGAGCTGCTAGGGGGCCTCTCGGGATTCCTCTCCCGTTGATACCGGGGCCAAAAACCTTGTGTGGAGTCAAGGCCGGAACCGAGGATTCCTCTCAGGGGCTGACATGGATCTCTGGGTACTTGTGGAGTCTCCCCAGGGGAGTCAGGCCTCGTCTCGAGTGGGGGCATGCACGTGCGCTCTCCTTCCAGGCTGTAGCAGCAATGTCACGCTTCCCGTCGCGTGGATCAAAGGATCTGTGGTTTTCCCTCGAGGCTTTCCCTCGAGCCTTTCCCACAGGGCTGTCCCACGTGCCACCGTGGTGTGAGTCGATCCTCGGCGTGAAAGATGAGCCAGTGCAGGGCAAAGAGGTTCCTCTGGAATGGACTGAGACATCTGGGGGACTCTTGGAATGGTGGTACGACCATGGAGTTCCTCTCGCCTTTCCTGTTGAGAGTGCCTCCTCTTGAGATGCGACGGGAACGCCGGGAATTCTTTCCCGTTGAAAGCAGGGAAAGGATCCCTCATCTCGAGCTAAGAGGGGGAAACGGGGCTCCTCTGGATGTGGGCGGGACCATCGTGCTTCCTCTCTAGTGGAGACGGGTATGGTGGTGAACTTCTTGAGTTGCAGCAAGGCTGTGAAAGACCCTTTCGAAGTTCCAGAGGTTAGGTGTCATTAGTCTCCAGACGCCTCATCGGAAATAGGCCTCATCTCGCCTGGAAGGGAGAACTTCCTGGATTTTCTCGAGTTGCGGCAGGTGTTCTCGAGTTACGACGGGGACCTCAGGGACCCGCCCTGGTGGCCTCAGGAGAGGCCAGTCCCTATGCGAGTTGCTAGGGGGCCTCTCGGGATTCCTCTCCCGTCGATACCGGGGCCAAAAACCTTGTGTGGAGTCAGGGCCGGAACCGAGGATTCCTCTCAGGGGCTGACATGGATCTTTGGGTAATTCTGGAGTCTCCCCAGGGGAGTCAGGCCTCGTCTCGAGTGGGGGCATGCACGTGCACTTTCCTTCCAGGCTGTAGCAGCAATGTCACGCTTCCCGTCGCGTGGATCAAATGATGTGTGGTTTTCCCTCGAGGCTTTCCCACAGGGCTGTCCCACGTGCCACCGTGGTGTGAGTCGATCCTCGGCGTGAAAGATGAACCAGTGCAGGGCAAAGAGGTTCCTCTGGAATGGACTGAGACATCTGGGGGACTCTTGGAATGGTGGTACGACCATGGAGTTCCTCTCGCCTTTCCTGTTGAGAGTGCCTCCTCTTGAGATGCGACGGGAACGCCGGGAATTTTTTGCCGTTGAAAGCAGGGAAAGGATCCCTCATCTCGAGCTACGAGGGGGAAACGGGGCTCCTCTGGATGTGGGCGGGACCATCGTGCTTCCTCTCGAGTGGAGACGGATATTGCGGTGAACTTCTTGAGTTGCAGCAAGGGTGTGAAAGACCCTTTCGAAGTTCCAGAGGTTAGGTGTCATTAGTCTCCAGAGGCCTCATCGAAAATAGGCCTCATGTCGCCTGGAAGGGAGAACTTCCTGGATTTTCTCGAGTTGCGGCAGGTGTTCTCGAGTTACGACGGGGACCTCAGGGACCCGCCCTGGTGGCCTCAGGAGAGGCCAGTCCCCATGCGAGTTGCTAGGGGGCCTCTCGGGATTCCTCTCCCGTCGATACCGGGGCCAAAAAGCTTGTGTGGAGTCAAGGCCGGAACCGAGGATTCCTCTCAGGGGCTGACATGGATCTTTGGGTACTTCTGGAGTCTCCCCAGTGGAGTCAGGCCTCGTCTCGAGTGGGGGCATGCACGTGCGCTTTCCTTCCAGGCTGTAGCAGCAATGTCACGCTTCCCGTCGCTTGGATCAAAGGATCTGTGGTTTTCCCTCGAGGCTTTCCCTCGAGGCTTTCCCACAGGGCTGTCCCACGTGCCACCGTGGTGTGAGTCGATCCTCGGCGTGAAAGATGAGCCAGTGCAGGGCAAAGAGCTTCCCCTGGAATGGACTGAGACATCTGGGGGACTCTTGGAATGGTGGTACGACCATGGAGTTCCTCTCGCCTTTCCTGTTGAGAGTGCCTCCTCTTGAGATGCGACGGGAACGCCGGGAATTCTTTCCCGTTGAAAGCAGGGAAAGGATCCCTCATCTCGAGCACCGAGGGGAAAACGGGGCTCCTCTGGATGTGGGCGGGACCATCGTGCTTCCTCTCGAGTGGAGACGGGTATGGCGGTGAACTTCTTGAGTTGCAGCAAGGGTGTGAAAGACCCTTTCGAAGTTCCAGAGGTTAGGTGTCATTAGTCTCCAGACGCCTCTTCGGAAATAGGCCTCATCTCGCCTGGAAGGGAGAACTTCCTGGATTTTCTCGAGTTGCGGCAGGTGTTCTCGAGTTACGACGGGGACCTCAGGGACCGGCCCTGGTGGCCTCAGGAGAGGCCAGTCCCCATGCGAGTTGCTAGGGGGCCTCTCGGGATTCCTCTCCCGTCGATACCGGGGCCAAAAACCTTGTGTGGAGTCAGGGCCGGAACCGCGGATTCCTCTTAGGGGCTGACATGGATCTTTGGGTACTTCTGGAGTCTCCCCAGGGGAGTCAGGCCTCGTCTCGAGTGGGGGCATGCACGTGCGCTTTCCTTCCAGGCTGTAGCAGCAATGTCACGCTTCCCGTCGCGTGGATCAAAGGATCTGTGGTTTTTCCTCGAGGCTTTCCCTCGAGGCTTTCCCACAGGGCTGTCCCACGTGCCACCGTGTTGTGAGTCGATCCTCGGCGTGAAAGATGAGCCAGTGCAGGGCAAAGAGGTTCCTCTGGAATGGACTGAGACATCTGGGGGACTCTTGGAATGGTGGTACGACCATGGAGTTCCTCTCGCCTTTCCTGTTGAGAGTGCCTCCTCTTGAGATGCGACGGTAACGCCGGGAATTCTTTCCCGTTGAAAGCAGGGAAAGGATCCCTCATCTCGAGCTACGAGGGGGAAACGGGGCTCCTCTGGATGTGGGCGGGACCATCGTGCTTCCTCTCGAGTGGAGACGGGTATGGCGGTGAACTTCTTGAGTTGCAGCAAGGGTGTGAAAGACCCTTTCGAAGTTCCAGAGGTTTGGTGTCATTAGTCTCCAGAGGCCTCATTGGAAATAGGCCTCATCTCGCCTGGAAGGGAGAACTTCCTGGATTTTCTCGAGTTGCGGCAGGTGTTCTCGAGTTACGACGGGGACCTCAGGGACCCGCCCTGGTGGCCTCAGGAGAGGCCAGTCCCCATGCGAGTTGCTAGGGGGTCTCTCGGGATTCCTCTCCCGTCGATACCGGGGCCAAAAAGCTTGTGTGGAGTCAGGGCCGGAACCGAGGATTCTTCTCAGGGGCTGACATGGATCTTTGGGTACTTCTGGAGTCTCCCCAGGGGAGTCAGGCCTCGTCTCGTGTGGGGGCATGCATGTGCGCTTTCCTTCCAGGCTGTTCCAGCAATGTCATGCTTCCCGTCGCGTGGATCAAAGGATCTGTGGTTTTCCCTCGAGGCTTTCCCTCGAGGCTTTCCCACAGGGCTGTCCCACGTGCCACCGTGTTGTGAGTCGATCCTCGGCGTGAAAGATGAGCCAGTGCTGGGCAAAGAGGTTCCTCTGAAATGGACTGAGACATCTGGGGGACTCTTGGAATGGTGGTACGACCATGGAGTTCCTCTCGCCTTTCCTGTTGAGAGTGCCTCCTCTTGAGATGCGACGGGAACGCCGGGAATTCTTTCCCGTTGAAAGCAGGGAAAGGATCCCTCATCTCGAGCTAAGAGGGGGAAACGGGGCTCCTCTGGATGTGGGCGGGACCATCGTGCTTCCTCTCTAGTGGAGACGGGTATGGTGGTGAACTTCTTGAGTTGCAGCAAGGCTGTGAAAGACCCTTTCGAAGTTCCAGAGGTTAGGTGTCATTAGTCTCCAGACGCCTCATCGGAAATAGGCCTCATCTCGCCTGGAAGGGAGAACTTCCTGGATTTTCTCGAGTTGCGGCAGGTGTTCTCGAGTTACGACGGGGACCTCAGGGACCCGCCCTGGTGGCCTCAGGAGAGGCCAGTCCCTATGCGAGTTGCTAGGGGGCCTCTCGGGATTCCTCTCCCGTCGATACCGGGGCCAAAAACCTTGTGTGGAGTCAGGGCCGGAACCGAGGATTCCTCTCAGGGGCTGACATGGATCTTTGGGTAATTCTGGAGTCTCCCCAGGGGAGTCAGGCCTCGTCTCGAGTGGGGGCATGCACGTGCACTTTCCTTCCAGGCTGTAGCAGCAATGTCACGCTTCCCGTCGCGTGGATCAAATGATGTGTGGTTTTCCCTCGAGGCTTTCCCACAGGGCTGTCCCACGTGCCACCGTGGTGTGAGTCGATCCTCGGCGTGAAAGATGAACCAGTGCAGGGCAAAGAGGTTCCTCTGGAATGGACTGAGACATCTGGGGGACTCTTGGAATGGTGGTACGACCATGGAGTTCCTCTCGCCTTTCCTGTTGAGAGTGCCTCCTCTTGAGATGCGACGGGAACGCCGGGAATTTTTTGCCGTTGAAAGCAGGGAAAGGATCCCTCATCTCGAGCTACGAGGGGGAAACGGGGCTCCTCTGGATGTGGGCGGGACCATCGTGCTTCCTCTCGAGTGGAGACGGATATTGCGGTGAACTTCTTGAGTTGCAGCAAGGGTGTGAAAAACCCTTTCGAAGTTCCAGAGGTTAGGTGTCATTAGTCTCCAGAGGCCTCATCGAAAATAGGCCTCATGTCGCCTGGAAGGGAGAACTTCCTGGATTTTCTCGAGTTGCGGCAGGTGTTCTCGAGTTACGACGGGGACCTCAGGGACCCGCCCTGGTGGCCTCAGGAGAGGCCAGTCCCCATGCGAGTTGCTAGGGGGCCTCTCGGGATTCCTCTCCCGTCGATACCGGGGCCAAAAAGCTTGTGTGGAGTCAAGGCCGGAACCGAGGATTCCTCTCAGGGGCTGACATGGATCTTTGGGTACTTCTGGAGTCTCCCCAGTGGAGTCAGGCCTCGTCTCGAGTGGGGGCATGCACGTGCGCTTTCCTTCCAGGCTGTAGCAGCAATGTCACGCTTCCCGTCGCTTGGATCAAAGGATCTGTGGTTTTCCCTCGAGGCTTTCCCTCGAGGCTTTCCCACAGGGCTGTCCCACGTGCCACCGTGGTGTGAGTCGATCCTCGGCGTGAAAGATGAGCCAGTGCAGGGCAAAGAGCTTCCCCTGGAATGGACTGAGACATCTGGGGGACTCTTGGAATGGTGGTACGACCATGGAGTTCCTCTCGCCTTTCCTGTTGAGAGTGCCTCCTCTTGAGATGCGACGGGAACGCCGGGAATTCTTTCCCGTTGAAAGCAGGGAAAGGATCCCTCATCTCGATCACCGAGGGGAAAACGGGGCTCCTCTGGATGTGGGCGGGACCATCGTGCTTCCTCTCGAGTGGAGACGGGTATGGCGGTGAACTTCTTGAGTTGCAGCAAGGGTGTGAAAGACCCTTTCGAAGTTCCAGAGGTTCGGTGTCATTAGTCTCCAGACGCCTCTTCGGAAATAGGCCTCATCTCGCCTGGAAGGGAGAACTTCCTGGATTTTCTCGAGTTGCGGCAGGTGTTCTCGAGTTACGACGGGGACCTCAGGGACCGGCCCTGGTGGCCTCAGGAGAGGCCAGTCCCCATGCGAGTTGCTAGGGGGCCTCTCGGGATTCCTCTCCCGTCGATACCGGGGCCAAAAACCTTGTGTGGAGTCAGGGCCGGAACCGAGGATTCCTCTCAGGGGCTGACATGGATCTTTGGGTACTTCTGGAGTCTCCCCAGGGGAGTCAGGCCTCGTCTCGAGTGGGGGCATGCACGTGCGCTTTCCTTCCAGGCTGTAGCAGCAATGTCACGCTTCCCGTCGCGTGGATCAAAGGATCTGTGGTTTTTCCTCGAGGCTTTCCCTCGAGGCTTTCCCACAGGGCTGTCCCACGTGCCACCGTGTTGTGAGTCGATCCTCGGCGTGAAAGATGAGCCAGTGCAGGGCAAAGAGGTTCCTCTGGAATGGACTGAGACATCTGGGGGACTCTTGGAATGGTGGTACGACCATGGAGTTCCTCTCGCCTTTCCTCTTGAGAGTGCCTCCTCTTGAGATGCGACGGTAACGCCGGGAATTCTTTCCCGTTGAAAGCAGGGAAAGGATCCCTCATCTCGAGCTACGAGGGGGAAACGGGGCTCCTCTGGATGTGGGCGGGACCATCGTGCTTCCTCTCGAGTGGAGACGGGTATGGCGGTGAACTTCTTGAGTTGCAGCAAGGGTGTGAAAGACCCTTTCGAAGTTCCAGAGGTTTGGTGTCATTAGTCTCCAGAGGCCTCATCGGAAATAGGCCTCATCTCGCCTGGAAGGGAGAACTTCCTGGATTTTCTCGAGTTGCGGCAGGTGTTCTCGAGTTACGACGGGGACCTCAGGGACCCGCCCTGGTGGCCTCAGGAGAGGCCAGTCCCCATGCGAGTTGCTAGGGGGTCTCTCGGGATTCCTCTCCCGTCGATACCGGGGCCAAAAAGCTTGTGTGGAGTCAGGGCCGGAACCGAGGATTCTTCTCAGGGGCTGACATGGATCTTTGGGTACTTCTGGAGTCTCCCCAGGGGAGTCAGGCCTCGTCTCGTGTGGGGGCATGCATGTGCGCTTTCCTTCCAGGCTGTTCCAGCAATGTCATGCTTCCCGTCGCGTGGATCAAAGGATCTGTGGTTTTCCCTCGAGGCTTTCCCTCGAGGCTTTCCCACAGGGCTGTCCCACGTGCCACCGTGTTGTGAGTCGATCCTCGGCGTGAAAGATGAGCCAGTGCTGGGCAAAGAGGTTCCTCTGAAATGGACTGAGACATTTGGGGGACTCTTGGAATGGTGGTACGACCATGGAGTTCCTCTCGCCTTTCCTGTTGAGAGTGCCTCCTCTTGAGATGCGACGGGAACGCCGGGAATTCTTTCCCGTTGAAAGCAGGGAAAGGATCCCTCATCTCGAGCTACGAGGGGGAAACGGGGCTCCTCTGGATGTGGGCGGGACCATCGTGCTTCCTCTCGAGTGGAGACGGGTATGGCGGTGAACTTCTTGAGTTGCACCAAGGGTGTGAAAGACCCTTTCGAAGTTCAAGAGGTTTGGTGTCATTAGTCTCCAGAGGCCTCATCGGAAATAGGCCTCATCTCGCCTGGAAGGGAGAACTTCCTGGATTTTCTCGAGTTGCGGCAGGTGTTCTCGAGTTACGACGGGGACCTCAGGGACCCGCCCTGGTGGCCTCCGGAGAGGCCAGTCCCCATGCGAGTTGCTAGGGGGCCTCTCGGGATTCCTCTCCCGTCGATACCGGGGCCAAAAACCTTGTGTGGAGTCAGGGCCGGAACCGAGGATTCCTCTCAGGGGCTGACATGGATCTTTGGGTACTTCTGGAGTCTCCCCAGTGGAGTCAGACCTCGTCTCGAGTGGGGGCATGCACGTGCGCTTTCCTTCCAGGCTGTAGCAGCAATGTCACGCTTCCCGTCGCGTGGATCAAAGGATCTGTGGTTTCCCTCGAGGCTTTCCCTCGAGGCTTTCCCACAGGGCTGTCCCACGTGCCACCGTGGTGTGAGTCGATCCTCGGCGTGAAAGATGAGCCAGTGCAGGGTAAAGAGGTTCCTCTGGAATGGACTGAGACATCTGGGGGACTCTTGGAATGGTGGTACGACCATGGAGATCCTCTCGCCTTTCCTGTTGAGAGTGCCTCCTCTTGAGATGCGACGGGAACGCCGGGAATTCTTTCCCGTTGAAAGCAGGGAAAGGATCCCTCATCTCGAGCACCGAGGGGAAAACGGGGCTCCTCTGGATGTGGGCGGGACCATCGTGCTTCCTCTCGAGTGGAGACGGGTATGGCGGAGAACTTCTTGAGTTGCAGCAAGGCTGTGAAAGACCCTTTCAAAGTTCCAGAGGTTAGGTGTCATTAGTCTCCAGACGCCTCATCGGAAATAGGCCTCATCTCGCCTGGAAGGGAGAACTTCCTGGATTTTCTCGAGTTGCGGCAGGTGTTCTTAAGTTACGACGGGGAACTCAGGGACCCGCCCTGGTGGCCTCAGGAGAGGCCAGTCCCCATGCGAGTTGCTAGGGGGCCTCTCGGGATTCCTCTCCCGTCGATACCGGGGCCAAAAACCTTGAGTGGAGTCAGGGCCGGAACCGAGGATTCCTCTCAGGGGCTGACATGGATCTTTGGGTACTTCTGGAGTCTCCCCAGTGGAGTCAGGCCTCGTCTCGAGTAGGCGCATGCACGTGCGCTTTCCTTCCAGGCTGTAGCAGCAATGTCACGCTTCCCGTCACGTGGATCAAAGGATCTGTGGTTTTCCCTCGAGGCTTTCCCTCGAGGCTTTCCCACAGGGCTGTCCCACGTGCCACCGTGGTGTGAGTCGATCCTCGGCGTGAAAGATGAGCCAGTGCAGGGCAAAGAGTTTCCTCTGGAATGGACTGAGACATCTGGGGGACTCTTGGAATGGTGGTACGACCATGGAGTTCCTCTCGCCTTTCCTGTTGAGAGTGCCTCCTCTTGAGATGCGACGGGAACGCCGGGAATTCTTTCCCGTTGAAAGCAGGGAAAGGATCCCTCATCTCGAGCTACGAGGGGGAAACGGGGCTCCTCTGGATGTGGGCGGGACCATCGTGCTTCCTCTCGAGTGGAGACGGGTATGGCGGTGAACTTCTTGAGTTGCAGCAAGGGTGTGAAAGACCCTTTCGAAGTTCCAGAGGTTAGGTGTCATTAGTCTCCAGACGCCTCATCGGAAATAGGCCTCATCTCGCCTGGAAGGGAGAACTTCCTGGATTTTCTCGAGTTGCGGCAGGTGTTCTCGAGTTACGACGGGGACCTCAGGGACCCGCCCTGGTGGCCTCAGGATAGGCCAGTCCCCATGCGAGTTGCTAGGGGGCCTCTCGGGATTCCTCTCCCGTCGATACCGGGGCCAAAAACCTTGTGTGGAGTCAGGGCCGGAACCGAGGATTCCTCTCAGGGGCTGACATGGATCTTTGGGTACTTCTGGAGTCTCCCCAGGGGAGTCAGGCCTCGTCTCGAGTGGGGGCATGCACGTGAACTTTCCTTCCAGGCTGTAGCAGCAATGTCACGCTTCCCGTCGCGTGGATCAAAGGATCTGTGGTTTTCCCTCGAGGCTTTCCCACAGGGCTGTCCCACGTGCCACCGTGGTGTGAGTCGATCCTCGGCGTGAAAGATGAGCCAGTGCAGGGCAAAGAGGTTCCTCTGGAATGGACTGAGACATCTGGGGGACTCTTGGAATGGTGGTACGACCATGGAGTTCCTCTCGCCTTTCCTGTTGAGAGTGCCTCCTCTTGAGATGCGACGGGAACGCCGGGAATTCTTTCCCGTTTAAAGCAGGGAAAGGATCCCTCATCTCGAGCTACGAGGGGGAAACGGGGCTCCTCTGGATGTGGGCGGGACCATCGTGCTTCCTCTCGAGTGGAGACGGGTATGGTGGTGAACTTCTTGAGTTGCAGCAAGGGTGTGAAAGACCCTTTCGAAGTTCCAGAGGTAAGGTGTCATTAGTCTCCAGACGCCTCATCGGAAATAGGCCTCATTTCGCCTGGAAGGCAGAACTTCCTGGATTTTCTCCAGTTGCGGCAGGTGTTCTCGAGTTACGACGGGGACCTCAGGGACCCGCCCTGGTGGCCTCAGGAGAGGCCAGTCCCTAGGCGAGTTGCTAGGGGGCCTCTCGGGATTCCTCTCCCGTCGATACCGGGGCGAAAAACCTTGTGTGGAGTCAGGGCCAGAACCGAGGATTCCTCTCAGGGGCTAACATGGATCTTTGGGTACTTCTGGAGTCTCCCCAGGGGAGTCAGGCCTCGTCTCGAGTGGGGGCATGCACGTGCACTTTCCTTCCAGGCTGTAGCAGCAATGTCACGCTTCCCGTCGCGTGGATCAAATGATGTGTGGTTTTCCCTAGAGGCTTTCCCACAGGGCTGTCCCACGTGCCACCGTGGTGTGAGTCGATCCTCGGCGTGAAAGATGAGCCAGTGCAGGGCAAAGAGGTTCCTCTGGAATGGACTGAGACATCTGGGGGACTCTTGGAATGGTGGTACGACCATGGAGTTCCTCTCGCCTTTCCTGTTGAGAGTGCCTCCTCTTGAGATGCGACGGGAACGCCGGGAATTCTTTCCCGTTGAAAGCAGGGAAAGGATCCCTCATCTCGAGCACCGAGGGGAAAACGGGGCTCCTCTGGATGTGGGCGGGACCATCGTGCTTCCTCTCGAGTGGAGACGGGTATGGCGGTGAACTTCTTGAGTTGCAGCAAGGGTGTGAAAGACCCTTTCGAAGTTCCAGAGGTTAGGTGTCATTAGTCTCCAGAGGCCTCATCGGAAATAGGTCTCATCTCGCCTGGAAGGGAGAACTTCCTGGATTTTCTTGAGTTGCGGCAGGTGTTCTCGAGTTACGACGGGGACCTCAGGGACCCGCCCTGGTGGCCTCAGGAGAGGCCAGTCCCTAGGCGAGTTGCTAGGGGGCCTCTCGGGATTCCTCTCCCGTCGATACCGGGGCCAAAAACCTTGTGTGGAGTCAGGGCCGGAACCGAGGATTCCTCTCAGGGACTGATATGGATCTTTGGGTACTTCTGGAGTCTCGCCAGGGGAGACAGGCCTCGTCTCGTGTGGGGGCATGCACGTGCACTTTCCTTCCAGGCTGTAGCAGCAATGTCACGCTTCCCGTCGCGTGGATCAAAGGATCTGCGGTTTTCGCTCAAGGCTTTCCCTCGAGGCTTTCCCACAGGGCTGTCCCACGTGCCACCGTGGTGTGAGTCGACCCTCGGCGTGAAAAATGAGCCAGTGCAGGGCAAAGAGGTTCCTCTGGAATGGACTGAGACATCTGGGGGACTCTTGGAATGGTGGTACGACCATGGAGTTCCTCTCGCCTTTCCTGTTGAGAGTGCCTCCTCTTGAGATGCGACGGGAACGCCGGGAATTCTTTCCCGTTGAAAGCAGGGAAAGGATCCCTCATCTCGAGCTACGAGGGGGAAACGGGGCTCCTCTGGATGTGGGCGGGACCATCGTGCATCCTCTCGAGTGGAGACGGGTATGGCGGTGAACTTCTTGAGTTGCAGCAAGTGTGTGAAAGACCCTTTCGAAGTTCCAGAGGTTAGGTGTCATTAGTCTCCAGAGGCCTCATCGGAAATAGGCCTCATCTCGCCTGGAAGGGAGAACTTCCTGGATTTTCTCGAGTTGCGGCAGGTGTTCTCGAGTTACGACGGGGACCTCAGGGACCCGCCCTGGTGGCCTCAGGAGAGGCCAGTCCCCATGCGAGTTGCTAGGGGGCCTCTCGGGATTCCTCTCCCGTCGATACCGGGGCCAAAAACCTTGTGTGGAGTCAGGGCCGGAACCGAGGATTCCTCTCAGGGGCTGACATGGATCTTTGGGTACTTCTGGAGTCTCCCCAGGGGAGTCAGGCCTCGTCTCGAGTCGGGGCATGCACGTGCACTTTCCTTCCAGGCTGTAGCAGCAATGTCACGCTTCCCGTCGCGTGGATCAAAGGATCTGTGGTTTTCCCTCGAGGCTTTCCCACAGGGCTGTCCCACGTGCCACCGTGGTGTGAGTCGATCCTCGGCGTGAAAGATGAGCCAGTGCAGGGCAAAGAGGTTCCTCTGGAATGGACTGAGACATCTGGGGGACTCTTGGAATGGTGGTACGACCATGGAGTTCCTCTCGCCTTTCCTGTTGAGAGTGCCTCCTCTTGAGATGCGACGGGAACGCCGGGAATTCTTTCCCGTTGAAACCAGGGAAAGGATCCCTCATCTCGAGCACCGAGGGGAAAACGGGGCTCCTCTGGATGTGGGCGGGACCATCGTGCTTCCTCTCGAGTGGAGACGGGTATGGCGGTGAACTTCTTGAGTTGCAGCAAGGGTGTGAAAGACCCTTTCGAAGTTCCAGAGGTTTGGTGTCATTAGTCTCCAGAGGCCTCATCGGAAATAGGCCTCATCTCGCCTGGAAGGGAGAACTTCCTGGATTTTCTCGAGTTGCGGCAGGTGTTCTCGAGTTACGACGGGGACCTCAGGGACCCGCCCTGGTGGCCTCCGGAGAGGCCAGTCCCCATGCGAGTTGCTAGGGGGCGTCTCGGGATTCCTCTCCCGTCGATACCGGGGCCAAAAACCTTGTGTGGAGTCAGGGCCGGAACCGAGGATTCCTCTCAGGGGCTGACATGGATCTTTGGGTACTTCTGGAGTCTCCCCAGGGGAGTCAGGCCTCGTCTCGAGTGGGGGCATGCACGTGCGCTTTCCTTCCAGGCTGTAGCAGCAATGTCACGCTTCCCGTCGAGTGGATCAAAGGATCTGTGGTTTTCCCTCGAGGCTTTCCCTCGAGGCTTTCCCACAGGGCTGTCCCACGTGCCACCGTGGTGTGAGTCGATCCTCGGCGTGAAAGATGAGCCAGTGCAGGGCAAAGAGCTTCCTCTGGAATGGACTGAGACATCTGGGGGACTCTTGGAATGGTGGTACGACCATGGAGTTCCTCTCGCCTTTCCTGTTGAGAGTGCCTCCTCTTGAGATGCGACGGGAACGCCGGGAATTCTTTCCCGTTGAAAGCAGGAAAAGGATCCCTCATCTCGAGCTACGAGGGGGAAACGGGGCTCCTCTGGATGTGGGCGGGACCATCGTGCTTCCTCTCGAGTGGAGACGGGTATGGCGGTGAACTTCTTGAGTTGCAGCAAGGGTGTGAAAGACCCTTTCGAAGTTCCAGAGGTTAGGTGTCATTAGTCTCCAGACGCCTCATCGGAAATAGGCCTCATCTCGCCTGGAAGGGAGAACTTCCTGGATTTTCTCGAGTTGCGGCAGGTGTTCTCGAGTTACGACGGGGACCTCAGGGACCCGCCCTGGTGGCCTCAGGAGAGGCCAGTCCCCATGCGAGTTGCTAGGGGGAGTCTCGGGATTCCTCTCCCGTCGATACCGGGGCCAAAAACCTTGTGTGGAGTCAGGGCCGGAACCGAGGATTCCTCTCAGGGGCTGACATGGATCTTTGGGTACTTCTGGAGTCTCCCCAGGGGAGTCAGGCCTCGTCTCGAGTGGGGGCATGCACGTGCACTTTCCTTCCAGGCTGTAGCAGCAATGTCACGCTTCCCGTCGCGTGGATCAAAGGATCTGTGGTTTTCCCTCGAGGCTTTCCCACAGGGCTGTCCCACGTGCCACCGTGGTGTGAGTCGATCCTCGGCGTGAAAGATGAGCCAGTGCAGGGCAAAGAGGTTCCTCTGGAATGGACTGAGACATCTGGGGGACTCTTGGAATGGTGGTACGACCATGGAGTTCCTCTCGCCTTTCCTGTTGAGAGTGCCTCCTCTTGAGATGCGACGGGAACGCCGGGAATTCTTTCCCGTTGAAAGCAGGGAAAGGATCCCTCATCTCGAGCTACGAGGGGGAAACGGGGCTCCTCTGGATGTGGGCGGGACCATCGTGCTTCCTCTCGAGTGGAGACGGGTATGGCGGTGAACTTCTTGAGTTGCACCAAGGGTGTGAAAGACCCTTTCGAAGTTCCAGAGGTTTGGTGTCATTAGTCTCCAGAGGCCTCATCGGAAATAGGCCTCATCTCGCCTGGAAGGGAGAACTTCCTGGATTTTCTCGAGTTGCGGCAGGTGTTCTCGAGTTACGACGGGGACCTCAGGGACCCGCCCTGGTGGCCTCAGGAGAGGCCAGTCCCCATGCGAGTTGCTAGGGGGCCTCTCGGGATTCCTCTCCCGTCGATACCGGAGCCAAAAAGCTTGTGTGGAGTCAGGGCCGGAACCGAGGATTCCTCTCAGGGGCTGACATGGATCTTTGGGTACTTCTGGAGTCTCCCCAGGGGAGTCAGGCCTCGTCTCGAGTGGGGGCATGCACGTGCGCTTTCCTTCCAGGCTGTAGCAGCAATGTCACGCTTCCCATCGCGTGGATCAAAGGATCTGTGGTTTTCCCTCGAGGCTTTCCCTCGAGGCTTTCCCACAGGGCTGTCCCACGTGCCACCGTGTTGTGAGTCGATCCTCGGCGTGAAAGATGAGCCAGTGCAGGGCAAAGAGGTTCCTCTGGAATGGACTGAGACATCTGGGGGACTCTAGGAATGGTGGTACGACCATGGAGTTCCTCTCGCCTTTCCTGTTGAGAGTGCCTCCTCTTGAGATGCGACGGGAACGCCGGGAATTCTTTCCCGTTGAAAGCAGGGAAAGGATCCCTCATCTCGAGCTACAAGGGGGAAACGGGGCTCCTCTGGATGTGGGCGGGACCATCGTGCTTCCTCTCGAGTGGAGACGGGTATGGCGGTGAACTTCTTGAGTTGCAGCAAGGGTGTGAAAGACCCTTTCGAAGTTCCAGAGGTTAGGTGTCATTAGTCTCCAGAGGCCTCATCGGAAATAGGCCTCATCTCGCCTGGAAGGGAGAACTTCCTGGATTTTCTCGAGTTGCGGCAGGTGTTCTCGAGTTACGACGGGGACCTCAGGGACCCGCCCTGGTGGCCTCAGGAGAGGCCAGTCCCTAGGCGAGTTGCTAGGGGTCCTCTCGGGATTCCTCTCCCGTTGATACTGGGGCCAAAAACCTTGTGTGGAGTCAAGGCCGTAACCGAGGATTCCTCTCAGGGGCTGACATGGATCTTTGGGAACTTCTGGAGTCTCCCCAGTGGAGTCAGGCCTCGTCTCGAGTGGGGGCATGCACGTGCGCTTTCCTTCCAGGCTGTAGCAGCAATGTCACGCTTCCCGTCGCTTGGATCAAAGGATCTGTGGTTTTCCCTCGAGGCTTTCCCTCGAGGCTTTCCCACAGGGCTGTCCCACGTGCCACCGTGGTGTGAGTCGATCCTCGGCGTGAAAGATGACCCAGTGCAGGGCAAAGAGCTTCCTCTGGAATGGACTGAGACATCTGGGGGACTCTTGGAATGGTGGTACGACCATGGAGTTCCTCTCGCATTTCCTGTTGAGAGTGCCTCCTCTTGAGATGCGACGGGAACGCAGGGAATTCTTTCCCGTTGAAAGCAGGGAAAGCATCCCTCATCTCGAGCTACGAGGGGGTAACTGGGCTCCTTTGGATGTGGTCGGGACCATCGTGCTTCCTCTCGAGTGGAGACGGGTATGGTGGTGAACTTCTTGAGTTGCAGCAAGGGTGTGAAAGACCCTTTCGAAGTTCCAGAGGTTAGGTGTCATTAGTCTCCAGACGCCTCATCGGAAATAGGCCTCATCTCGCCTGGAAGGGAGAACTTCCTGGATTTTCTCGAGTTGCGGCAGGTGTTCTCGAGTTACGACGGGGACCTCAGGGACCGGCCCTGGTGGCCTCAGGAGAGGCCAGTCCCCATGCGAGTTGCTAGGGGGCCTCTCGGGATTCCTCTCCCGTCGATACCGGGGCCAAAAACCTTGTGTGGAGTCAGGGCCGGAACCGAGGATTCCTCTCAGGGGCTGACATGGATCTTTGGGTACTTCTGGAGTCTCCCCAGGGGAGTCAGGCCTCGTCTCGAGTGGGGGCATGCACGTGCCCTTTCCTTCCAGGCTGTAGCAGCAATGTCACGCTTCCCGTCGCGTGGATCAAAGGATCTGTGGTTTTTCCTCGAGTCTTTCCCTCGAGGCTTTCCCACAGGGCTGTCCCACGTGCCACCGTGTTGTGAGTCGATCCTCGGCGTGAAAGATGAGCCAGTGCAGGGCAAAGAGGTTCCTCTGGAATGGACTGAGACATCTGGGGGACTCTTGGAATGGTGGTACGACCATGGAGTTCCTCTCGCCTTTCCTGTTGAGAGTGCCTCTTCTTTAGATGCGACGGGAACGCCGGGAATTCTTTCCCGTTGAAACCAGGGAAAGGATCCCTCATCTCGAGCTACGAGGGGGAAACGGGGCTCCTCTGGATGTGGGCGGGACCATCGTGCTTCCTCTCGAGTGGAGACGGGTATGGCGGTGAACTTCTTGAGTTGCAGCAAGGGTGTGAAAGACCCTTTCGAAGTTCCAGAGGTTTGGTGTCATTAGTCTCCAGAGGCCTCATCGGAAATAGGCCTCATCTCGCCTGGAAGGGAGAACTTCCTGGATTTTCTCGAGTTGCGGCAGGTGTTCTCGAGTTACGACGGGGACCTCAGGGACCCGCCCTGGTGGCCTCAGGAGAGGCCAGTCCCCATGCGAGTTGCTAGGGGGCCTCTCGGGATTCCTCTCCCGTCGATACCGGGGCCAAAAACCTTGTGTGGAGTCAGGGCCGGAACCGAAGATTCCTCTCAGGGGCTGACATGGATCTTTGGGTACTTCTGGAGTCTCCTCAGTGGAGTCAGACCTCGTCTCGAGTGGGGGCATGCACGTGCGCTTTCCTTCCAGGCTGTAGCAGCAATGTCACGCTTCCCGTCGCGTGGATCAAAGGATCTGTGGTTTTCCCTCGAGGCTTTCCCTCGAGGCTTTCCCACAGGGCTGTCCCACGTGCCACCGTGGTGTGAGTCGATCCTCGGCGTGAAAGATGAGCCAGTGCAGGACAAAGAGGTTCCTCTGGAATGGACTGAGACATCTGGGGGACTCTTGGAATGGTGGTACGACCATGGAGATCCTCTCGCCTTTCCTGTTGAGAGTGCCTCCTCTTGAGATGCGACGGGAACGCCGGGAATTCTTTCCCGTTGAAAGCAGGGAAAGGATCCCTCATCTCGAGCACCGAGGGGAAAACGGGGCTCCTCTGGATGTGGGCGGGACCATCGTGCTTCCTCTCGAGTGGAGACGGGTATGGCGGAGAACTTCTTGAGTTGCAGCAAGGGTGTGAAAGACCCTTTCAAAGTTCCAGAGGTTAGGTGTCATTAGTCTCCAGATGCCTCATCGGAAATAGGCCTCATCTCGCCTGGAAGGGAGAACTTCCTGGATTTTCTCGAGTTGCGGCAGGTGTTCTTAAGTTACGACGGGGAACTCAGGGACCCGCCCTGGTGGCCTCAGGAGAGGCCAGTCCCCATGCGAGTTGCTAGGGGGCCTCTCGGGATTCCTCTCCCGTCGATACCGGGGCCAAAACCTTGAGTGGAGTCAGGGCCGGAACCGAGGATTCCTCTCAGGGGCTGACATGGATCTTTGGGTACTTCTGGAGTCTCCCCAGGGGAGTCAGGCCTCGTCTCGAGTGGGGGCATGCACGTGCGCTTTCCTTCCAGGCTGTAGCTGCAATGTCACGCTTCCCGTCACATGGATCAAAGGATCTGTGGTTTTCCCTCGAGGCTTTCCCTCGAGGCTTTCCCACAGGGCTGTCCCACGTGCCACCGTGGTGTGAGTCAATCCTCTGCGTGAAAGATGAGCCAGTGCAGGGCAAAGAGTTTCCTCTGGAATGGACTGAGACATCTGGGGACTCTTGGAATGGTGGTACGACCATGGAGTTCCTCTCGCCTTTCCTGTTGAGAGTGCCTCCTCTTGAGATGCGACGGGAACGCCGGGAATTCTTTCCCGTTGAAAGCAGGGAAAGGATCCCTCATCTCGAGCTACGAGGGGGAAACGGGGCTCCTCTGGATGTGGGCGGGACCATCGTGCTTCCTCTCGAGTGGAGACGGGTATGGCGGTGAACTTCTTGAGTTGCACCAAGGGTGTGAAAGACCCTTTCAAAGTTCAAGAGGTTTGGTGTCATTAGTCTCCAGAGGCCTCATCGGAAATAGGCCTCATCTCGCCTGGAAGGGAGAACTTCCTGGATTTTCTCGAGTTGCGGCAGGTGTTCTCGAGTTACGACGGGGACCTCAGGGACCCGCCCTGGTGGCCTCCGGAGAGGCCAGTCCCCATGCGAGTTGCTAGGGGGCCTCTCGGGATTCCTCTCCCGTCGATACCGGGGCCAAAAACCTTGTGTGGAGTCAGGGCCGGAACCGAGGATTCCTCTCAGGGGCTGACATGGATCTTTGGGTACTTCTGGAGTCTCCCCAGTGGAGTCAGACCTCGTCTCGAGTGGGGGCATGCACGTGCGCTTTCCTTCCAGGCTGTAGCAGCAATGTCACGCTTCCCGTCGCGTGGATCAAAGGATCTGTGGTTTTCCCTCGAGTCTTTCCCTCGAGGCTTTCCCACAGGGCTGTCCCACGTGCCACCGTGGTGTGAGTCGATCCTCGGCGTGAAAGATGAGCCAGTGCAGGACAAAGAGGTTCCTCTGGAATGGACTGAGACATCTGGGGGACTCTTGGAATGGTGGTACGACCATGGAGATCCTCTCGCCTTTCCTGTTGAGAGTGCGTCCTCTTGAGATGCGACGGGAACGCCGGGAATTCTTTCCCGTTGAAAGCAGGGAAAGGATCCCTCATCTCGAGCACCGAGGGGAAAACGGGGCTCCTCTGGATGTGGGCGGGACCATCGTGCTTCCTCTCGAGTGGAGACGGGTATGGCGGAGAACTTCTTGAGTTGCAGCAAGGGTGTGAAAGACCCTTTCAAAGTTCCAGAGGTTAGGTGTCATTAGTCTCCAGACGCCTCATCGGAAATAGGCCTCATCTCGCCTGGAAGGGAGAACTTCCTGGATTTTCTCGAGTTGCGGCAGGTGTTCTTAAGTTACGACGGGGAACTCAGGGACCCGCCCTGGTGGCCTCCGGAGAGGCCAGTCCCCATGCGAGTTGCTAGGGGGCCTCTCGGGATTCCTCTCCCGTCGATACCGGGGCCAAAACCTTGAGTGGAGTCAGGGCCGGAACCGAGGATTCCTCTCAGGGGATGACATGGATCTTTGGGTACTTCTGGAGTCTCCCCAGGGGAGTCAGGCCTCGTCTCGAGTGGGGGCATGCACGTGCGCTTTCCTTCCAGGCTGTAGCAGCAATGTCACGCTTCCCGTCACGTGGATCAAAGGATCTGTGGTTTTCCCTCGAGGCTTTCCCTCGAGGCTTTCCCACAGGGCTGTCCCTCGTGCCACCGTGGTGTGAGTCAATCCTCGGCGTGAAAGATGAGCCAGTGCAGGGCAAAGAGTTTCCTCTGGAATGGACTGAGACATCTGGGGGACTCTTGGAATGGTGGTACGACCATGGAGTTCCTCTCGCCTGTCCTGTTGAGAGTGCCTCCTCTTGAGATGCGACGGGAACGCCGGGAATTCTTTCCCGTTGAAAGCAGGGAAAGGATCCCTCATCTCGAGCTCCGAGGGGGAAACGGGGCTCCTCTGGATGTGGGCGGGACCATCGTGCTTCCTCTCGAGTGGAGACGGGTATGGCGGTGAACTTCTTGAGTTGCAGCAAGGGTGTGAAAGACCCTTTCGAAGTTCCAGAGGTTAGGTGTCATTAGTCTCCAGACGCCTCATCGGAAATAGGCCTCATCTCGCCTGGAAGGGAGAACTTCCTGGATTTTCTCGAGTTGCGGCAGGTGTTCTCGAGTTACGACGGGGACCTCAGGGACCCGCCCTGGTGGCCTCAGGAGAGGCCAGTCCCCATGCGAGTTGCTAGGGGGCCTCTCGGGATTCCTCTCCCGTCGATACCGGGGCCAAAAACCTTGTGTGGAGTCAGGGCCGGAACCGAGGATTCCTCTCAGGGGCTGACATGGATCTTTGGGTACTTCTGGAGTCTCCCCAGGGGAGTCAGGCCTCGTCTCGAGTGGGGGCATGCACGTGCACTTTCCTTCCAGGCTGTAGCAGCAATGTCACGCTTCCCGTCGCGTGGATCAAAGGATCTGTGGTTTTCCCTCGAGGCTTTCCCACAGGGCTGTCCCACGTGCCACCGTGGTGTGAGTCGATCCTCGGCGTGAAAGATGAGCCAGTGCAGGGCAAAGAGGTTCCTCTGGAATGGACTGAGACATCTGGGGGACTCTTGGAATGGTGGTACGACCATGGAGTTCCTCTCGCCTTTCCTGTTGAGAGTGCCTCCTCTTGAGATGCGACGGGAACGCCGGTATTTCTTTCCCGTTGAAAGCAGGGAAAGGATCCCTCATCTCGAGCTACGAGGGGGAAACGGGGCTCCTCTGGATGTGGGCGGGACCATCGTGCTTCCTCTCGAGTGGAGACGGGTATGGCGGTGAACTTCTTGAGTTGCAGCAAGGGTGTGAAAGACCCTTTCGAAGTTCCAGAGGTTAGGTGTCATTAGTCTCCAGAGGCCTCATCGGAAATAGGCCTCATCTCGCCTGGAAGGGAGAACTTCCTGGATTTTCTCGAGTTGCGGCAGGTGTTCTCGAGTTACGACGGCGACCTCAGGGACCGGCCCTGGTGGCCTCAGGAGAGGCCAGTCCCCATGCGAGTTGCTAGGGGGCCTCTCGGGATTCCTCTCCCGTCGATACCGGGGCCAAAAAGCTTGTGTGGAGTCAGGGCCGGAACCGAGGATTTCTCTCAGGGGCTGACATGGATTTTGGGTACTTCTGGAGTCTCCCCAGGGGAGTCAGGCCTCGTCTCGAGTGGGGGCATGCACGTGCGCTTTCCTTCCAGGCTGTAGCAGCAATGTCACGCTTCCCGTCGCGTGGATCAAAGGATATGTGGTTTTCCCTCGAGGCTTTCCCTCGAGGCTTTCCCACAGGGCTGTCCCACGTGCCACCGTGTTGTGAGTCGATCCTCGGCGTGAAAGATGAGCCAGTGCAGGGCAAAGAGGTTCCTCTGGAATGGACTGAGACATCTGGGGGACTCTTCGAATGGTGGTACGACCATGGAGTTCCTCTCGCCTTTCCTGTTTAGAGTGCCTCCTCTTGAGATGAGACGGGAACGCCGGGAATTCTTTCCCGTTGAAACCAGGGAAAGGATCCCTCATCTCGAGCTACGAGGGGGAAACGGGGCTCCTCTGGATGTGGGCGGGACCATCGTGCTTCCTCTCGAGTGGAGACGGGTATGGCGGTGAACTTCTTGAGTTGCAGCAAGGGTGTGAAAGACCCTTTCGAAGTTCCAGAGGTTTGGTGTCATTAGTCTCCAGAGGCCTCATCGGAAATAGGCCTCATCTCGCCTGGAAGGGAGAACTTCCTGGATTTTCTCGAGTTGCGGCAGGTGTTCTCGAGTTACGACGGGGACCTCAGGGACCCGCCCTGGTGGCCTCCGGAGAGGCCAGTCCCCATGCGAGTTGCTAGGGGGCCTCTCGGGATTCCTCTCCCGTCGATCCCGGGGCCAAAAACCTTGTGTGGAGTCAGGGCCGGAACCGAGGATTCCTCTCAGGGGCTGACATGGATCTTTGGGCACTTCTGGAGTCTCCCCAGAGGAGTCAGGCCTCGTCTCGAGTGGGGGCATGCACGTGCGCTTTCCTTCCAGGCTGTAGCAGCAATGTCACGCTTCCCGTCGCTTGGATCAAAGGATCTGTGGTTTTCCCTCGAGGCTTTCCCTCGAGGCTTTCCCACAGGGCTGTCCCATGTGCCACCGTGGTGTGAGTCGATCCTCGGCGTGAAAGATGAGCCAATGCAGGGCAAAGAGCTTCCTCTGGAATGGACTGAGACATCTGGGGGACTCTTGGAATGGTGGTACGACCATGGAGTTCCTCTCGCCTTTCCTGTTGAGAGTGCCTCCTCTTGAGATGCGACGGGAACGCAGGGAATTCTTTCCCGTTGAAAGCAGGGAAAGGATCCCTCATCTCGAGCTACGAGGGGGAAACGGGGTTCCTTTGGATGTGGTCGGGACCATCGTGCTTCCTCTCGAGTGGAAACGGGTATGGTGGTGAACTTCTTGAGTTGCAGCAAGGGTGTGAAAGACCCTTTCGAAGTTCCAGAGTTTAGGTGTCATTAGTCTCCAGACGCCTCATCGGAAATAGGCCTCATCTCGCCTGGAAGGGAGAACTTCCTGGATTTTCTCGAGTTGCGGCAGGTGTTCTCGAGTTACGACGGGGACCTCAGGGACCGGCCCTGGTGGCCTCAGGAGAGGCCAGTCCCCATGCGAGTTGCTAGGGGGCCTCTCGGGATTCCTCTCCCGTCTATACCGGGGTCAAAAAGCTTGTGTGGAGTCAGGGCCGGAACCGAGGATTCCTCTCAGGGGCTGACATGGATCTTTGGGTACTTCTGGAGTCTCCCCAGGGGAGTCAGGCCTCGTCTCGAGTGGGGGCATGCACGTGCGCTTTCCTTCCAGGCTGTAGCAGCAATGTCACGCTTCCCGTCGCGTGGATCAAAGGATCTGTGGTTTTCCCTCGAGGCTTTCCCTCGAGGCTTTCCCACAGGGCTGTCCCACGTGCCACCGTGGTGTGAGTCGATCCTCAGCGTGAAAGATGAGCCAGTGCAGGGCAAAGAGGTTCCTCAAGAATGGACTGAGATATCTGGGGGACTCTTGGAATGGTGGTACGACCATGGAGATCCTCTCGCCTTTCCTGTTGAGAGTGCCTCCTCTTGAGATGCGACGGGAACGCCGGGAATTCTTTCCCGTTGAAAGCAGGGAAAGGAACCCTCATCTCAAGCACCGAGGGGAAAACGGGGCTCCTCTGGATGTGGGCGGGACCATCGTGCTTCCTCTCGAGTGGAGACGGGTATGGCGGAGAACTTCTTGAGTTGCAGCAAGGGTGTGAAAGACCCTTTCAAAGTTCCAGAGGTTAGGTGTCATTAGTCTCCAGACGCCTCATCGGAAATAGGCCTCATCTCGCCTGGAAGGGAGAACTTCCTGGATTTTCTCGAGTTGCGGCAGGTGTTCTCGAGTTACGACGGGGACCTCAGGGACCGGCCCTGGTGGCCTCAGGAGAGGCCAGTCCCCATGCGAGTTGCTAGGGGGCCTCTCGGGATTCCTCTCCCGTCGATACCGGGGCCAAAAAGCTTGTGTGGAGTCAGGGCCGGAACCGAGGATTCCTCTCAGGGGCTGACATGGATCTTTGGGTACTTCTGGAGTCTCCCCAGGGGAGTCAGGCCTCGTCTCGAGTGCGGGCATGCACGTGCGCTTTCCTTCCAGGCTGTAGCAGCAATGTCACGCTTCCCGTCGCGTGGATCAAAGGATCTGTGGTTTTCCCTCGAGGCTTTCCCTCGAGGCTTTCCCACAGGGCTGTCCCACGTGCCACCGTGCTGTGAGTCGATCCTCGGCGTGAAAGATGAGCCAGTGCAGGGCAAAGAGGTTCCTCTGGAATGGACTGAGACATCTGGGGGACTATTGGAATGGTGGTACGACCATGGAGTTCCTCTCGCCTTTCCTGTTGAGAGTGCCTCCTCTTGAGATGCGACGGGAACGCCGGGAATTCTTTCCCGTTGAAACCAGGGAAAGGATCCCTCATCTCGAGCTACGAGGGGGAAACGGGGCTCCTCTGGATGTGGGCGGGACCATCGTGCTTCCTCTCGAGTGGAGACGGGTATGGCGGTGAACTTCTTGAGTTGCAGCAAGGGTGTGAAAGACCCTTTCGAAATTCCAGAGGTTTGGTGTCATTAGTCTCCAGAGGCCTCATCGGAAATAGGCCTCATCTCGCCTGGAAGGGAGAACTTCCTGGATTTTCTCGAGTTGCGGCAGGTGTTCTCGAGTTACGACGGGGACCTCAGGGACCCGCCCTGGTGGCCTCAGGAGAGGCCAGTCCCCATGCGAGTTGCTAGGGGGACTCTCGGGATTCCTCTCCCGTCGATACCGGGGCCAAAAACCTTGTGTGGAGTCAGGGCCGGAACCGAGGATTCCTCTCAGGGGCTGACATGGATCTTTGGGTACTTCTGGAGTCTCCTCAGTGGAGTCAGACCTCGTCTCGAGTGGGGGCATGCACGTGCGCTTTCCTTCCAGGCTGTAGCAGCAATGTCACGCTTCCCGTCGCGTGGATTAAAGGATCTGTGGTTTTCCCTCGAGGCTTTCCCTCGAGGCTTTCCCACAGGGCTGTCCCACGTGCCACCGTGGTGTGAGTCGATCCTCGGCGTGAAAGATGAGCCAGTGCAGGGCAAAGAGGTTCTTCTGGAATGGACTGAGACATCTGGGGGACTCTTGGAATGGTGGTACGACCATGGAGATCCTCTCGCCTTTCCTGTTGAGAGTGCCTCCTCTTGAGATGCGACGGGAACGCCGGGAATTCTTTCCCGTTGAAAGCAGGGAAAGGATCCCTCATCTCGAACACCGAGGGGAAAACGGGGCTCCTCTGGATGTGGGCGGGACCATCGTGCTTCCTCTCGAGTGGAGACGGGTATGGCGGAGAACTTCTTGAGTTGCAGCAAGGGTGTGAAAGACCCTTTCAAAGTTCCAGAGGTTAAGTGTCATTAGTCTCCAGACGCCTCATCGGAAATAGGCCTCATCTCGCCTGGAAGGGAGAACTTCCTGGATTTTCTCGAGTTGCGGCAGGTGTTCTTAAGTTACGACGGGGAACTCAGGGACCCGCCCTGGTGGCCTCAGGAGAGGCCAGTCCCCATGCGAGTTGCTAGGGGGCCTCTCGGGATTCCTCTCCCGTCGATACCGGGGCCAAAAACCTTGAGTGGAGTCAGGGCCGGAACCGAGGATTCCTCTCAGGGGCTGACATGGATCTTTGGGTACTTCTGGAGTCTCCCCAGGGGAGTCAGGCCTCGTCTCGAGTGGGGGCATGCACGTGCGCTTTCCTTCCAGGCTGTAGCAGCAATGTCACGCTTCCCGTCACGTGCATCAAAGGATCTGTGGTTTTCCCTCGAGGCTTTCCCTCGAGGCTTTCCCACAGGGCTGTCCCACGTGCCACCGTGGTGTGAGTCGATCCTCGGCGTGAAAGATGAGCCAGTGCAGGGCAAAGAGGTTCCTCTGGAATGGACTGAGACATCTGGGGGACTCTTGGAATGGTGGTACGACCATGGAGTTCCTCTCCCCTTTCCTGTTGAGAGTGCCTCCGCTTGATATGCGATGGGAACGCCGGGAATTCTTTCCCGTTGAAAGCAGGGAAAGGATCCCTCATCTCGAGCTACGAGGGGGAAACGGGGCTCCTCTGGATGTGGGCGGGACCATCGTGCTTCCTCTCGAGTGGAGACGGGTATGGCGGTGAACTTCTTGAGTTGCACCAAGGGTGTGAAAGACCCTTTCGAAGTTCCAGAGGTTAGGTGTCATTAGTCTCCAGAGGCCTCATCGGAAATAGGCCTCATCTCGCCTGGAAGGGAGAACTTCCTGGATTTTCTCGAGTTGCGGCAGGTGTTCTCGAGTTACGACGGGGACCTCAGGGACCCGCCCTGGTGGCCTCAGGAGAGGCCAGTCCCCATGCGAGTTGTTGGGGGGCCTCTCGGGATTCCTCTCCCGTCGATACCGGGGCCAAAAACCTTGTGTGGAGTCAGGGCCGGAACCGAGGATTCCTCTCAGGGGCTGACATGGATCTTTGGGTACTTCTGGAGTCTCCCCAGGGGAATCAGGCCTCGTCTCGAGTGGAGGCATGCACGTGCACTTTCCTTCCAGGCTGTAGCAGCAATGTCACGCTTCCCGTCGCGTGGATCAAAGGATCTGTGGTTTTCCCTCGAGGCTTTCCCACAGGGCTGTCCCACGTGCCACCGTGGTGTGAGTCGATCCTCGGCGTGAAAGATGAGCCAGTGCAGGGCAAAGAGGTTCCTCTGGAATGGACTGAGACATCTGGGGGACTCTTGGAATGGTGGTACGACCATGGAGTTCCTCTCGCCTTTCCTGTTGAGAGTGCCTCCTCTTGAGATGCGACGGGAACGCCGGGAATTCTTTCCCGTTGAAAGCAGGGAAAGGATCCCTCATCTCGAGCTACGAGGGGGAAACGGGGCTCCTCTGGATGTGGGCGGGACCATCGTGCTTCCTCTCGAGTGGAGACGGGTATGGCGGTGAACTTCTTGAGTTGCACCAAGGGTGTGAAAGACCCTTTCGAAGTTCCAGAGGTTTGGTGTCATTAGTCTCCAGAGGCCTCATCGGAAATAGGCCTCATCTCGCCTGGAAGGGAGAACTTCCTGGATTTTCTCGAGTTGCGGCAGGTGTTCTCGAGTTACGACGGGGACCTCAGGGACCCGCCCTGGTGGCCTCAGGAGAGGCCAGTCCCCATGCGAGTTGCTAGGGGGCCTCTCGGGATTCCTCTCCCGTCGATACCGGGGCCAAAAACCTTGTGTGGAGTCAGGGCCGGAACCGAGGATTCCTCTCAGGGGCTGACATGGATCTTTGGGTACTTCTGGAGTCTCCCCAGTGGAGTCAGAACTCGTCTCGAGTGGGGGCATGCACGTGCGCTTTCCTTCCAGGCTGTAGCAGCAATGTCACGCTTCCCGTCGCGTGGATCAAAGGATCTGTGGTTTTCCCCCGAGGCTTTCCCTCGAGGCTTTCCCACAGGGCTGTCCCACGTGCCACCGTGGTGTGAGTCGATCCTCGGCGTGAAAGATGAGCCAGTGCAGGGCAAAGAGGTTCCTCTGGAATGGACTGAGACATCTGGGGGACTCTTGGAATGGTGGTACGACCATGGAGATCCTCTCGCCTTTCCTGTTGAGAGTGCCTCCTCTTGAGATGCGACGGGAACGCCGGGAATTCTTTCCCGTTGAAAGCAGGGAAAGGATCCCTCATCTCGAGCACCGAGGGGAAAACGGGGCTCCTCTGGATGTGGGCGGGACCATCGTGCTTCCTCTCGAGTGGAGACGGGTATGGCGGAGAACTTCTTGAGTTTCAGCAAGGGTGTGAAAGACCCTTTCAAAGTTCCAGAGGTTAGGTGTCATTAGTCTCCAGACGCCTCATCGGAAATAGGCCTCATCTCGCCTGGAAGGGAGAACTTCCTGGATTTTCTCGAGTTGCGGCAGGTGTTCTTAAGTTACGACGGGGAACTCAGGGACCCGCCCTGGTGGCCTCAGGAGAGGCCAGTCCCCATGCGAGTTGCTAGGGGGCCTCTCGGGATTCCTCTCCCGTCGATACCGGGGCCAAAAACCTTGTGTGGAGTCAGGGCCGTAACCGAGAATTCCTCTCAGGGGCTGACATGGATCTTTGGGTACTTCTGGAGTCTCCCCAGGGGAGTCAGGCCTCGTCTCGAGTGGGGGCATGCACGTGCGCTTTCCTTCCAGGCTGTAGCAGCAATGTCACGCTTCCCGTCACGTGCATCAAAGGATCTGTGGTTTTCCCTCGAGGCTTTCCCTCGAGGCTTTCCCACAGGGCTGTCCCACGTGCCACCGTGGTGTGAGTCGATCCTCGGCGTGAAAGATGAGCCAGTGCAGGGCAAAGAGTTTCCTCTGGAATGGACTGAGACATCTGGGGGACTCTTGGAATGGTGGTACGACCATGGAGTTCCTCTCGCCTTTCCTGTTGAGAGTGCCTCCTCTTGATATGCGACGGGAACGCCGGGAATTCTTTCCCGTTGAAAGCAGTGAAAGGATCCCTCATCTCGAGCTACGAGGGGGAAACGGGGCTCCTCTGGATGTGGGCGGGACCATCGTGCTTCCTCTCGAGTGGAGACGGGTATGGCGGTGAACTTCTTGAGTTGCAGCAAGGGTGTGAAAGACCCTTTCGAAGTTCCAGAGGTTAGGTGTCATTAGTCTCCAGACGCCTCATCGGAAATAGGCCTCATCTCGCCTGGAAGGGAGAACTTCCTGGATTTTCTCGAGTTGCGGCAGGTGTTCTCGAGTTACGACGGGGACCTCAGGGACCCGCCCTGGTGGCCTCAGGAGAGGCCAGTCCCCATGCGAGTTGCTAGGGGGCCTCTCGGGATTCCTCTCCCGTCGATACCGGGGCCAAAAACCTTGTGTGGAGTCAGGGCCGGAACCGAGGATCCCTCTCAGGGGCTGACATGGATCTTTGGGTACTTCTGGAGTCTCCTCAGGGGAGTCAGGCCTCGTCTCGAGTGGAGGCATGCACGTGCACTTTCCTTCCAGGCTGTAGCAGCAATGTCACGCTTCCCGTCGCGTGGATCAAAGGATCTGTGGTTTTCCCTCGAGGCTTTCCCACAGGGCTGTCCCACGTGCCACCGTGGTGTGAGTCGATCCTCGGCGTGAAAGATGAGCCAGTGCAGGGCAAAGAGGTTCCTCTGGAATGGACTGAGACATCTGGGGGACTCTTGGAATGGTGGTACGACCATGGAGTTCCTCTCGCCTTTCCTGTTGAGAGTGCCTCCTCTTGAGATGCGACGGGAACGCCGGGAATTCTTTCCCGTTGAAAGCAGGGAAAGGATCCCTCATCTCGAGCTACAAGGGGGAAACGGGGCTCCTCTGGATGTGGGCGGGACCATCGTGCTTCCTCTCGAGTGGAGACGGGTATGGCGGTGAACTTCTTGAGTTGCACCAAGGGAGTGAAAGACCCTTTCGAAGTTCCAGAGGTTTGGTGTCATTAGTCTCCAGAGGCCTCATCGGAAATAGGCCTCATCTCGCCTGGAAGGGAGAACTTCCTGGATTTTCTCGAGTTGCGGCAGGTGTTCTTAAGTTATGACGGGGAACCCAGGGACCCGCCCTGGTGGCCTCAGGAGAGGCCAGTCCCCATGCGAGTTGCTAGGGGGCCTCTCGGGATTCCTCTCCCGTCGATACCGGGGCCAAAAACCTTGAGTGGAGTCAGGGCCGGAACCGAGGATTCCTCTCAGGGGCTGACATGGATCTTTGGGCACTTCTGGAGTCTCCCCAGGGGAGTCAGGCCTCGTCTCGAATGGGGGCATGCACGTGCGCTTTCCTTCCAGGCTGTAGCAGCAATGTCACGCTTCCCGTCACGTGGATCAAAGGATCTGTGGTTTTCCCTCGAGGCTTTCCCTCGAGGCTTTCCCACAGGGCTGTCCCACGTGCCACCGTGGTGTGAGTCGATCCTCGGCGTGAAAGATGAGCCAGTGCAGGGCAAAGAGTTTCCTCTGGAATGGACTGAGACATCTGGGGGACTCTTGGAATGGTGGTACGACCATGGAGTTCCTCTCGCCTTTCCTGTTGAGAGTGCCTCCTCTTGATATGCGACGGGAACGCCGGGAATTCTTTCCCGTTGAAAGCAGGGAAAGGATCCCTCATCTCGAGCTACGAGGGGGAAACGGGGCTCCTCTGGATGTGGGCGGGACCATCGTGCTTCCTCTCGAGTGGAGACGGGTATGGCCGTGAACTTCTTGAGTTGCAGCAAGGGTGTGAAAGACCCTTTCGAAGTTCCAGAGGTTAGGTGTCATTAGACTCCAGACGCCTCATCGGAAATAGGCCTCATCTCGCCTGGAAGGGAGAACTTCCTGGATTTTCTCGAGTTGCGGCAGGTGTTCTCGAGTTACGACGGGGACCTCAGGGACCCGCCCTGGTGGCCTCAGGAGAGGCCAGTCCCCATGCGAGTTGCTAGGGGGCCTCTCGGGATTCCTCTCCCGTCGATACCGGGGCCAAAAACCTTGTGTGGAGTCAGGGCCGGAACCGAGGATTCCTCTCAGGGGCTGACATGGATCTTTGGGTACTTCTGGAGTCTCCCCAGGGGAGTCAGGCCTCGTCTCGAGTGGGGGCATGCACGTGCACTTTCCTTCCAGGCTGTAGCAGCAATGTCACGCTTCCCGTCGCGTGGATCAAAGGATCTGTGGTTTTCCCTCGAGGCTTTCCCACAGGGCTGTCCCACGTCCCACCGTGGTGTGAGTCGATCCTCGGCGTGAAAGATGAGCCAGGGCAGGGCAAAGAGGTTCCTCTGGAATGGACTGAGACATCTGGGGGACTCTTGGACTGGTGGTACGACCATGGAGTTGCTCTCGCCTTTCCTGTTGAGAGTGCCTCCTCTTGAGATGCGACGGGAACGCCGGGAATTCTTTCCCGTTGAAAGCAGGGAAAGGATCCCTCATCTCGAGCTACGAGGGGGAAACGGGGCTCCTCTGGATGTGGGCGGGACCATCGTGCTTCCTCTCTAGTGGAGAGGGGTATGGCGGTGAACTTCTTGAGTTGCAGCAAGGGTGTGAAAGACCCTTTCGAAGTTCCAGAGGTTAGGTGTCATTAGTCTCCAGAGGCCTCATCGGAAATAGGCCTCATCTCGCCTGGAAGGGAGAACTTCCTGGATTTTCTCGAGTTGCGGCAGGTGTTCTCGAGTTACGACGGGGACCTCAGGGACCCGCCCTGGTGGCCTCAGGAGAGGCCAGTCCCTAGGCCAGTTGCTAGGGGGCCTCTCGGGATTCCTCTCCCGTTGATACCGGGGCCAAAAACCTTGTGTGGAGTCAGGGCCGGAACCGAGGATTCCTCTCAGGGGCTGACATGGATCTTTGGGTACTTCTGGAGTCTCCCCAGGGGAGTCAGGCCTCGTCTCGAGTGGGGGCATGCACGTGCGCTTTCCTTCCAGGCTGTAGCAGCAATGTCACGCTTCCCGTCGCGTGGATCAAAGGATCTGTGGTTTTCCCTCGAGGCTTTCCCTCGAGGCTTTCCCACAGGGCTGTCCCACGTGCCACCGTGGTGTGAGTCAATCCTGCGCGTGAAAGATGAGCCAGTGCAGGGCAAAGAGGTTCCTCTGGAATGGACTGAGACATCTGGGGGACTCTTGGAATGGTGGTACGACCATGGAGTTCCTCTCGCCTTTCCTGTTGAGAGTGCCTCCTCTTGAGATGCGACGGGAACGCCGGGAATTCTTTCCCGTTTAAAGCAGGGAAAGGATCCCTCATCTCGAGCTACGAGGGGGAAACGGGGCTCCTCTGGATGTGGGCGGGACCATCGTGCTTCCTCTCTAGTGGAGACGGGTATGGTGGTGAACTTCTTGAGTTGCAGCAAGGCTGTGAAAGACCCTTTCGAAGTTCCAGAGGTTAGGTGTCATTAGTCTCCAGACGCCTCATCGGAAATAGGCCTCATTTCGCCTGGAAGGGAGAACTTCCTGGATTTTCTCGAGTTGCGGCAGGTGTTCTCGAGTTACGACGGGGACCTCAGGGACCCGCCCTGGTGGCCTCAGGAGAGGCCAGTCCCTATGCGAGTTGCTAGGGGGCCTCTCGGGATTCCTCTTCCGTCGATACCGGGGCCAAAAACCTTGTGTGGAGTCAGGGCCGGAACCGAGGATTCCTCTCAGGGGCTGACATGGATCTTTGGGTACTTCTGGAGTCTCCCCAGGGGAGTCAGGCCTCGTCTCGAGTGGGGGCATGCACGTGCACTTTCCTTCCAGGCTGTAGCAGCAATGTCACGCTTCCCGTCGCGTGGATCAAATGATGTGCGGTTTTCCCTCGAGGCTTTCCCACAGGGCTGTCCCACGTGCCACCGTGGTGTGAGTCGATCCTCGGCGTGAAAGATGAGCCAGTGCAGGGCAAAGAGGTTCCTCTGGAATGGACTGAGACATCTGGGGGACTCTTGGAATGGTGGTACGACCATGGAGTTCCTCTCGCCTTTCCTGTTGAGAGTGCCTCCTCTTGAGATGCGACGGGAACGCCGGGAATTCTTTCCCGTTGAAAGCAGGGAAAGGATCCCTCATCTCGAGCTACGAGGGGGATACGGGGCTCCTCTGGATGTGGGCGGGACCATCGTGCTTCCTCTCGAGTGGAGACGGGTATGGCGGTGAACTTCTTGAGTTGCACCAAGGGAGTGAAAGACCCTTTCGAAGTTCCAGAGGTTTGGTGTCATTAGTCTCCAGAGGCCTCATCGGAAATAGGCCTCATCTCGCCTGGAAGGGAGAACTTCCTGGATTTTCTCGAGTTGCGGCAGGTGTTCTTAAGTTATGACGGGGAACCCAGGGACCCGCCCTGGTGGCCTCAGGAGAGGCCAGTCCCCATGCGAGTTGCTAGGGGGCCTCTCGGGATTCCTCTCCCGTCGATACCGGGGCCAAAAACCTTGAGTGGAGTCAGGGCCGGAACCGAGGATTCCTCTCAGGGGCTGACATGGATCTTTGGGCACTTCTGGAGTCTCCCCAGGGGAGTCAGGCCTCGTCTCGAATGGGGGCATGCACGTGCGCTTTCCTTCCAGGCTGTAGCAGCAATGTCACGCTTCCCGTCACGTGGATCAAAGGATCTGTGGTTTTCCCTCGAGGCTTTCCCTCGAGGCTTTCCCACAGGGCTGTCCCACGTGCCACCGTGGTGTGAGTCGATCCTCGGCGTGAAAGATGAGCCAGTGCAGGGCAAAGAGTTTCCTCTGGAATGGACTGAGACATCTGGGGGACTCTTGGAATGGTGGTACGACCATGGAGTTCCTCTCGCCTTTCCTGTTGAGAGTGCCTCCTCTTGATATGCGACGGGAACGCCGGGAATTCTTTCCCGTTGAAAGCAGGGAAAGGATCCCTCATCTCGAGCTACGAGGGGGAAACGGGGCTCCTCTGGATGTGGGCGGGACCATCGTGCTTCCTCTCGAGTGGAGACGGGTATGGCGGTGAACTTCTTGAGTTGCAGCAAGGGTGTGAAAGACCCTTTCGAAGTTCCAGAGGTTAGGTGTCATTAGTCTCCAGACGCCTCATCGGAAATAGGCCTCATCTCGCCTGGAAGGGAGAACTTCCTGGATTTTCTCGAGTTGCGGCAGGTGTTCTCGAGTTACGACGGGGACCTCAGGGACCCGCCCTGGTGGCCTCAGGAGAGGCCAGTCCCCATGCGAGTTGCTAGGGGGCCTCTCGGGATTCCTCTCCCGTCGATACCGGGGCCAAAAACCTTGTGTGGAGTCAGGGCCGGAACCGAGGATTCCTCTCAGGGGCTGACATGGATCTTTGGGTACTTCTGGAGTCTCCCCAGGGGAGTCAGGCCTCGTCTCGAGTGGGGGCATGCACGTGCACTTTCCTTCCAGGCTGTAGCAGCAATGTCACGCTTCCCGTCGCGTGGATCAAAGGATCTGTGGTTTTCCCTCGAGGCTTTCCCACAGGGCTGTCCCACGTCCCACCGTGGTGTGAGTCGATCCTCGGCGTGAAAGATGAGCCAGGGCAGGGCAAAGAGGTTCCTCTGGAATGGACTGAGACATCTGGGGGACTCTTGGACTGGTGGTACGACCATGGAGTTGCTCTCGCCTTTCCTGTTGAGAGTGCCTCCTCTTGAGATGCGACGGGAACGCCGGGAATTCTTTCCCGTTGAAAGCAGGGAAAGGATCCCTCATCTCGAGCTACGAGGGGGAAACGGGGCTCCTCTGGATGTGGGCGGGACCATCGTGCTTCCTCTCTAGTGGAGAGGGGTATGGCGGTGAACTTCTTGAGTTGCAGCAAGGGTGTGAAAGACCCTTTCGAAGTTCCAGAGGTTAGGTGTCATTAGTCTCCAGAGGCCTCATCGGAAATAGGCCTCATCTCGCCTGGAAGGGAGAACTTCCTGGATTTTCTCGAGTTGCGGCAGGTGTTCTCGAGTTACGACGGGGACCTCAGGGACCCGCCCTGGTGGCCTCAGGAGAGGCCAGTCCCTAGGCCAGTTGCTAGGGGGCCTCTCGGGATTCCTCTCCCGTTGATACCGGGGCCAAAAACCTTGTGTGGAGTCAGGGCCGGAACCGAGGATTCCTCTCAGGGGCTGACATGGATCTTTGGGTACTTCTGGAGTCTCCCCAGGGGAGTCAGGCCTCGTCTCGAGTGGGGGCATGCACGTGCGCTTTCCTTCCAGGCTGTAGCAGCAATGTCACGCTTCCCGTCGCGTGGATCAAAGGATCTGTGGTTTTCCCTCGAGGCTTTCCCTCGAGGCTTTCCCACAGGGCTGTCCCACGTGCCACCGTGGTGTGAGTCAATCCTGCGCGTGAAAGATGAGCCAGTGCAGGGCAAAGAGGTTCCTCTGGAATGGACTGAGACATCTGGGGGACTCTTGGAATGGTGGTACGACCATGGAGTTCCTCTCGCCTTTCCTGTTGAGAGTGCCTCCTCTTGAGATGCGACGGGAACGCCGGGAATTCTTTCCCGTTTAAAGCAGGGAAAGGATCCCTCATCTCGAGCTACGAGGGGGAAACGGGGCTCCTCTGGATGTGGGCGGGACCATCGTGCTTCCTCTCTAGTGGAGACGGGTATGGTGGTGAACTTCTTGAGTTGCAGCAAGGCTGTGAAAGACCCTTTCGAAGTTCCAGAGGTTAGGTGTCATTAGTCTCCAGACGCCTCATCGGAAATAGGCCTCATTTCGCCTGGAAGGGAGAACTTCCTGGATTTTCTCGAGTTGCGGCAGGTGTTCTCGAGTTACGACGGGGACCTCAGGGACCCGCCCTGGTGGCCTCAGGAGAGGCCAGTCCCTATGCGAGTTGCTAGGGGGCCTCTCGGGATTCCTCTTCCGTCGATACCGGGGCCAAAAACCTTGTGTGGAGTCAGGGCCGGAACCGAGGATTCCTCTCAGGGGCTGACATGGATCTTTGGGTACTTCTGGAGTCTCCCCAGGGGAGTCAGGCCTCGTCTCGAGTGGGGGCATGCACGTGCACTTTCCTTCCAGGCTGTAGCAGCAATGTCACGCTTCCCGTCGCGTGGATCAAATGATGTGCGGTTTTCCCTCGAGGCTTTCCCACAGGGCTGTCCCACGTGCCACCGTGGTGTGAGTCGATCCTCGGCGTGAAAGATGAGCCAGTGCAGGGCAAAGAGGTTCCTCTGGAATGGACTGAGACATCTGGGGGACTCTTGGAATGGTGGTACGACCATGGAGTTCCTCTCGCCTTTCCTGTTGAGAGTGCCTCCTCTTGAGATGCGACGGGAACGCCGGGAATTCTTTCCCGTTGAAAGCAGGGAAAGGATCCCTCATCTCGAGCTACGAGGGGGATACGGGGCTCCTCTGGATGTGGGCGGGACCATCGTGCTTCCTCTCGAGTGGAGACGGGTATGGCGGTGAACTTCTTGAGTTGCACCAAGGGAGTGAAAGACCCTTTCGAAGTTCCAGAGGTTTGGTGTCATTAGTCTCCAGAGGCCTCATCGGAAATAGGCCTCATCTCGCCTGGAAGGGAGAACTTCCTGGATTTTCTCGAGTTGCGGCAGGTGTTCTTAAGTTATGACGGGGAACCCAGGGACCCGCCCTGGTGGCCTCAGGAGAGGCCAGTCCCCATGCGAGTTGCTAGGGGGCCTCTCGGGATTCCTCTCCCGTCGATACCGGGGCCAAAAACCTTGAGTGGAGTCAGGGCCGGAACCGAGGATTCCTCTCAGGGGCTGACATGGATCTTTGGGCACTTCTGGAGTCTCCCCAGGGGAGTCAGGCCTCGTCTCGAATGGGGGCATGCACGTGCGCTTTCCTTCCAGGCTGTAGCAGCAATGTCACGCTTCCCGTCACGTGGATCAAAGGATCTGTGGTTTTCCCTCGAGGCTTTCCCTCGAGGCTTTCCCACAGGGCTGTCCCACGTGCCACCGTGGTGTGAGTCGATCCTCGGCGTGAAAGATGAGCCAGTGCAGGGCAAAGAGTTTCCTCTGGAATGGACTGAGACATCTGGGGGACTCTTGGAATGGTGGTACGACCATGGAGTTCCTCTCGCCTTTCCTGTTGAGAGTGCCTCCTCTTGATATGCGACGGGAACGCCGGGAATTCTTTCCCGTTGAAAGCAGGGAAAGGATCCCTCATCTCGAGCTACGAGGGGGAAACGGGGCTCCTCTGGATGTGGGCGGGACCATCGTGCTTCCTCTCGAGTGGAGACGGGTATGGCGGTGAACTTCTTGAGTTGCAGCAAGGGTGTGAAAGACCCTTTCGAAGTTCCAGAGGTTAGGTGTCATTAGTCTCCAGACGCCTCATCGGAAATAGGCCTCATCTCGCCTGGAAGGGAGAACTTCCTGGATTTTCTCGAGTTGCGGCAGGTGTTCTCGAGTTACGACGGGGACCTCAGGGACCCGCCCTGGTGGCCTCAGGAGAGGCCAGTCCCCATGCGAGTTGCTAGGGGGCCTCTCGGGATTCCTCTCCCGTCGATACCGGGGCCAAAAACCTTGTGTGGAGTCAGGGCCGGAACCGAGGATTCCTCTCAGGGGCTGACATGGATCTTTGGGTACTTCTGGAGTCTCCCCAGGGGAGTCAGGCCTCGTCTCGAGTGGGGGCATGCACGTGCACTTTCCTTCCAGGCTGTAGCAGCAATGTCACGCTTCCCGTCGCGTGGATCAAAGGATCTGTGGTTTTCCCTCGAGGCTTTCCCACAGGGCTGTCCCACGTCCCACCGTGGTGTGAGTCGATCCTCGGCGTGAAAGATGAGCCAGGGCAGGGCAAAGAGGTTCCTCTGGAATGGACTGAGACATCTGGGGGACTCTTGGACTGGTGGTACGACCATGGAGTTGCTCTCGCCTTTCCTGTTGAGAGTGCCTCCTCTTGAGATGCGACGGGAACGCCGGGAATTCTTTCCCGTTGAAAGCAGGGAAAGGATCCCTCATCTCGAGCTACGAGGGGGAAACGGGGCTCCTCTGGATGTGGGCGGGACCATCGTGCTTCCTCTCTAGTGGAGAGGGGTATGGCGGTGAACTTCTTGAGTTGCAGCAAGGGTGTGAAAGACCCTTTCGAAGTTCCAGAGGTTAGGTGTCATTAGTCTCCAGAGGCCTCATCGGAAATAGGCCTCATCTCGCCTGGAAGGGAGAACTTCCTGGATTTTCTCGAGTTGCGGCAGGTGTTCTCGAGTTACGACGGGGACCTCAGGGACCCGCCCTGGTGGCCTCAGGAGAGGCCAGTCCCTAGGCCAGTTGCTAGGGGGCCTCTCGGGATTCCTCTCCCGTTGATACCGGGGCCAAAAACCTTGTGTGGAGTCAGGGCCGGAACCGAGGATTCCTCTCAGGGGCTGACATGGATCTTTGGGTACTTCTGGAGTCTCCCCAGGGGAGTCAGGCCTCGTCTCGAGTGGGGGCATGCACGTGCGCTTTCCTTCCAGGCTGTAGCAGCAATGTCACGCTTCCCGTCGCGTGGATCAAAGGATCTGTGGTTTTCCCTCGAGGCTTTCCCTCGAGGCTTTCCCACAGGGCTGTCCCACGTGCCACCGTGGTGTGAGTCAATCCTGCGCGTGAAAGATGAGCCAGTGCAGGGCAAAGAGGTTCCTCTGGAATGGACTGAGACATCTGGGGGACTCTTGGAATGGTGGTACGACCATGGAGTTCCTCTCGCCTTTCCTGTTGAGAGTGCCTCCTCTTGAGATGCGACGGGAACGCCGGGAATTCTTTCCCGTTTAAAGCAGGGAAAGGATCCCTCATCTCGAGCTACGAGGGGGAAACGGGGCTCCTCTGGATGTGGGCGGGACCATCGTGCTTCCTCTCTAGTGGAGACGGGTATGGTGGTGAACTTCTTGAGTTGCAGCAAGGCTGTGAAAGACCCTTTCGAAGTTCCAGAGGTTAGGTGTCATTAGTCTCCAGACGCCTCATCGGAAATAGGCCTCATTTCGCCTGGAAGGGAGAACTTCCTGGATTTTCTCGAGTTGCGGCAGGTGTTCTCGAGTTACGACGGGGACCTCAGGGACCCGCCCTGGTGGCCTCAGGAGAGGCCAGTCCCTATGCGAGTTGCTAGGGGGCCTCTCGGGATTCCTCTTCCGTCGATACCGGGGCCAAAAACCTTGTGTGGAGTCAGGGCCGGAACCGAGGATTCCTCTCAGGGGCTGACATGGATCTTTGGGTACTTCTGGAGTCTCCCCAGGGGAGTCAGGCCTCGTCTCGAGTGGGGGCATGCACGTGCACTTTCCTTCCAGGCTGTAGCAGCAATGTCACGCTTCCCGTCGCGTGGATCAAATGATGTGCGGTTTTCCCTCGAGGCTTTCCCACAGGGCTGTCCCACGTGCCACCGTGGTGTGAGTCGATCCTCGGCGTGAAAGATGAGCCAGTGCAGGGCAAAGAGGTTCCTCTGGAATGGACTGAGACATCTGGGGGACTCTTGGAATGGTGGTACGACCATGGAGTTCCTCTCGCCTTTCCTGTTGAGAGTGCCTCCTCTTGAGATGCGACGGGAACGCCGGGAGTTCTTTCCCGTTGAAAGCAGGGAAAGGATCCCTCATCTCGAGCTACGAGGGGGAAACGGGGCTCCTCTGGATGTGGGCGGGACCATCGTGCTTCCTATCTAGTGGAGACGGGTATGGCGGTGAACTTCTTGAGTTGCAGCAAGGGTGTGAAAGACCCTTTCGAAGTTCCAGAGGTTAGGTGTCATTAGTCTCCAAAGGCCTCATCGGAAATAGGCCTCATCTCGCCTGGAAGGGAGAACTTCCTGGATTTTCTCGAGTTGCAGCAGGTGTTCTCGAGTTACGACGGGGACCTCAGGGACCCACCCTGGTGGCCTCAGGAAAGGCCAGTCCCTAGGCGAGTTGCTAGGGGGCCTCTCGGGATTCCTCTCCCGTTGATACCGGGGCCAAAAACCTTGTGTGGAGTCAGGGCCGGAACCGAGGATTCCTCTCAGGGACTGATATGGATCTTTGGGTACTTCTGGAGTCTCGCCAGGGGAGACAGGCCTCGTCTCGTGTGGGGGCATGCACGTGCACTTTCCTTCCAGGCTGTAGCAGCAATGTCACGCTTCCCGTCGCTTGGATCAAAGGATCTGCGGTTTTCCCTCGAGGCTTTCCCTCGAGGCTTTCCCACAGGGCTGTCCCACGTGACACCGTGGTGTGAGTCGATTCTCGGCGTGAAAAATGAGCCAGTGCAGGGCAAAGAGGTACCTCTGGAATGGACTGAGACATCTGGGGGACTCTTGGAATGGTGGTACGACCATGGAGTTCCTCTCGCCTTTCCTGTTGAGAGTGCCTCCTCTTGAGATGCGACGGGAACGCCGGGAATTCTTTCCCGTTGAAAGCAGGGAAAGGATCCCTCATCTCGAGCTACGAGGGGGATACGGGGCTCCTCTGGATGTGGGCGGGACCATCGTGCTTCCTCTCGAGTGGAGACGGGTATGGCGGTGAACTTCTTGAGTTGCAGCAAGGGTGTGAAAGACCCTTTCGAAGTTCCAGAGGTTAGGTGTCATTAGTCTCCAGACGCCTCATCGGAAATAGGCCTCATCTCGCCTGGAAGGGAGAACTTCCTGGATTTTCTCGAGTTGCGGCAGGTGTTCTCGAGTTACGACGGGGACCTCAGGGACCCGCCCTGGTGGCCTCAGGAGAGTCCAGTCCCTATGCGAGTTGCTAGGGGGCCTCTCGGGATTCCTCTCCCGTCGATACCGGGGCCAAAAACCTTGTGTGGAGTCAGGGCCGGAACCGAGGATTCCTCTCAGGGGCTGACATGGATCTTTGGGTACTTCTGGAGTCTCCCCAGGGGAGTCAGGCCTCGTCTCGAGTGGGGGCATGCACGTGCACTTTCCTTCCAGGCTGTAGCAGCAATGTCACGCTTCCCGTCGCGTGTATCAAATGATGTGTGGTTTTCCCTCGAGGCTTTCCCACAGGGCTGTCCCACGTGCCACCGTGGTGTGAGTCGATCCTCGGCGTGAAAGATGAGCCAGTGCAGGGCAAAGAGGTTCCTCTGGAATGGACTGAGACATCTGGGGGACTCTTGGAATGGTCGTACGACCATGGAGTTCCTCTCGCCTTTCCTGTTGAGAGTGCCACCTCTTGAGATGCGACGGGAACGCCGGGAATTTTTTGCCGTTGAAAGCAGGGAACGGATCCCTCATCTCGAGCTACGAGGGGGAAACGGGGCTCCTCTGGATGTGGGCGGGACCATCGTGCTTTCTCTCGAGTGGAGACGGGTATGGCGGTGAACTTCTTGAGTTGCAGCAAGGGTGTGAAAGACCCTTTCGAAGTTCCAGAGGTTAGGTGTCATTAGTCTCCAGACGCCTCATCGGAAATAGGCCTCATCTCGCCTGGAAGGGAGAACTTCCTTGATTTTCTCGAGTTGCGGCAGGTGTTCTCGAGTTACGACGGGGACCTCAGGGACTCGCCCTGTTGGCCTCAGGAGAGGCCAGTCCCTATGCGTGTTGCTAGGGGGCCCCTCGGGATTCCTCTCCCGTCGATACCGGGGCCAAAAACCTTGTGTGGAGTCAGGGCCGGAACCGAGGATTCCTCTCAGGGACTGATATGGATCTTTGGGTACTTCTGGAGTCTCGCCAGGGGAGACAGGCCTCGTCTCGTGTGGGGGCATGCACGTGAACTTTCCTTCCAGGCTGTAGCAGCAATGTCACGCTTCCCGTCGCTTGGATCAAAGGATCTGCGGTTTTCCCTCGAGGCTTTCCCTCGAGGCTTTCCCACAGGGCTGTCCCACGTGACACCGTGGTGTGACTCGATTCTCGGCGTGAAAAATGAGCCAGTGCAGGGCAAAGAGGTTCCTCTGGAATGGACTGAGACATCTGGGGGACTCTTGGAATGGTGGTACGACCATGGAGTTCCTCTCGCCTTTCCTGTTGAGAGTGCCTCCTCTTGAGATGCGACGGGAACGCCGGGAATTCTTTCCCGTTGAAAGCAGGGAAAGGATCCCTCATCTCGAACTACGAGGGGGATACGGGGCTCCTCTGGATGTGGGCGGGACCATCGTGCTTCCTCTCGAGTGGAGACGGGTATGGCGGTGAACTTCTTGAGTTGCAGCAAGGGTGTGAAAGACCCTTTCGAAGTTCCAGAGGTTAGGTGTCATTAGTCTCCAGACGCCTCATCGGAAATAGGCCTCATCTCGCCTGGAAGGGAGAACTTCCTGGATTTTCTCGAGTTGTGGCAGGTGTTCTCGAGTTTCGACGGGGACCTCAGGGACCCGCCCTGGTGGCCTCAGGAGAGGCCAGTCCCCATGCGAGTTGCTAGGGGGCCTCTCGGGATTCCTCTCCCGTCAATACCGGGGCCAAAAAGCTTGTGTGGAGTCAGGGCCGGAAGCGAGGATTCCTCTCAAGGGCTGACATGGATCTTTGGGTACTTCTGGAGTCTCCCCAGTGGAGTCAGGCCTCGTCTCGAGTGGGGGCATGCACGTGCGCTTTCCTTTCAGGCTGTAGCAGCAATGTCACGCTTCCCGTCACGTGGATCAAAGGATCTGTGGTTTTCCCTCGAGGCTTTCCCTCGAGGCTTTCCCACAGGGCTGTCCCACGTGCCACCGTGGTGTGAGTCGATCCTCGGCGTGAAAGATGAGCCAGTGCAGGGCAAAGAGGTTCCTCTGGAATGGACTGAGACATCTGGGGGACTCTTGGAATGGTGGTACGACCATGGAGTTCCTCTCGCCTTTCCTGTTGAGAGTGCCTCCTCTTGAGATGCGACGGGAACGCCGGGAATTCTTTCCCGTTGAAAGCAGGGAAAGGATCCCTCATCTCGAGCTACGAGGGGGAAACGGGGCTCCTCTGGATGTGGGCGGGACCATCGTGCTTCCTCTCTAGTGGAGACGGGTATGGCGGTGAACTTCTTGAGTTGCAGCAAGGGTGTGAAAGACCCTTTCGAAGTTCCAGAGGTTAGGTGTCATTAGTCTCCAGACGCCTCATCGGAAATAGGCCTCATCTCGCCTGGAAGGGAGAACTTCCTGGATTTTCTCGAGTTGCAGCATGTGTTCTCGAGTTACGACGGGGACCTCAGGGACCCGCCCTGGTGGCCTCAGGAAAGGCCAGTCCCTAGGCGAGTTGCTAGGGGGCCTCTCGGGATTCCTCTCCCATTGATACCGGGGCCAAAAACCTTGTGTGGAGTCAGGGCCGGAACCGAGGATTCCTCTCAGGGGCTGACATGGATCTTTGGGTACTTCTGCAGTCTCCCCAGGGGAGTCAGGCCTCGTCTCAAGTGGGGGCATGCACGTGCGCTTTCCTTCCAGGCTGTAGCAGCAATGTCAATCTTCCCGTCGCGTGGATCAAAGGATCTGTGGTTTTCCCTCGAGGCTTTCCCTCGAGGCTTTCCCACAGGGCTGTCCCACGTGCCACCGTGGTGTGAGTCGATCCTCGGCGTGAAAGATGAGCCAGTGCAGGGCAAAGAGGTTCCTCTGGAATGGACTGAGACATCTGGGGGACTCTTGGAATGGTGGTACGACCATGGAGTTCCTCTCGCCTTTCCTGTTGAGAGTGCCTCCTCTTGAGATGCGACGGGAACGCCGGGAATTCTTTCTCGTTGAAAGCAGGGAAAGGATCCCTCATCTCGAGCTATGAGGGGGAAACGGGGCTCCTCTGGATGTGGGCGGGACCATCGTGCTTCCTCTCTAGTGGAGACGGGTATGGCGGTGAACTTCTTGAGTTGCAGCAAGGGTGTGAAAGACCCTTTCGAAGTTCCAGAGGTTAGGTGTCATTAGTCTCCAGACGCCTCATCGGAAATAGGCCTCATCTCGCCTGGAAGGGAGAACTTCCTGGATTTTCTCGAGTTGCGGCAGGTGTTCTCGAGTTACGACGGGGACCTCAGGGACCCGCCCTGGTGGCCTCAGGAAAGGCCAGTCCCTAGGCGAGTTGCTAGGGGGCCTCTCGTGATTCCTCTCCCGTTGATACCGGGGCCAAAAACCTTGTGTGGAGTCAGGGCCGGAACCGAGGATTCCTCTCAGGGGCTGACATGGATCTTTGGGTACTTCTGCAGTCTCCCCAGGGGAGTCAGGCCTCGTCTCAAGTGGGGGCATGCACGTGCGCTTTCCTTCCAGGCTGTAGCAGCAATGTCAATCTTCCCGTCGCGTGGATCAAAGGATCTGTGGTTTTCCCTCGAGGCTTTCCCTCGAGGCTTTCCCACAGGGCTGTCCCACGTGCCACCGTGGTGTGAGTCGATCCTCGGCGTGAAAGATGAGCCAGTGCAGGGCAAAGAGGTTCCTCTGGAATGGACTGAGACATCTGGGGGACTCTTGGAATGGTGGTACGACCATGGAGTTCCTCTCGCCTTTCCTGTTGAGAGTGCCTCCTCTTGAGATGCGACGGGAACGCCGGGAATTCTTTCCCGTTGAAAGCAGGGAAAGGATCCCTCGTCTCGAGCTACGAGGGGGATACGGGGCTCCTCTGGATGTGGGCGGGACCATCGTGCTTCCTCTCGAGTGGAGACGGGTATGGCGGTGAACTTCTTGAGTTGCAGCAAGGGTGTGAAAGACCCTTTCGAAGTTCCAGAGGTTAGGTGTCATTAGTCTCCAGACGCCTCATCGGAAATAGGCCTCATCTCGCCTGGAAGGGAGAACTTCCTGGATTTTCTCGAGTTGCGGCAGGTGTTCTCGAGTTTCGACGGGGACCTCAGGGACCCGCCCTGGTGGCCTCAGGAGAGGCCAGTCCCCATGCGAGTTGCTAGGGGGCCTCTCGGGATTCCTCTCCCGTCGATACCGGGGCCAAAAAGCTTGTGCGGAGTCAGTGCCGGAACCGAGGATTCCTCTCAGGGGCTGACATGGATCTTTGGGTACTTCTGGAGTCTCCCCAGGGGAGTCAGGCCTCGTCTCGAGTGGGGGCATGCACGTGCACTTTCCTTCCAGGCTGTAGCAGCAATGTCACGCTTCCCGTCGCGTGGATCAAAGGATCTGTGGTTTTCCCTCGAGGCTTTCCCTCGAGGCTTTCCCACAGGGCTGTCCCACGTGCCACCGTGGTGTGAGTCAATCCTGGGCGTGAAAGATGAGCCAGTGCAGGGCAAAGAGGTTCCTCTGGAATGGACTGAGACATCTGGGGGACTCTTGGAATGGTGGTACGAACATGGAGTTCCTCTCGCCTTTCCTGTTGAGAGTGCCTCCTCTTGAGATGCGACGGGAACGCCGGGAATTCTTTCCCGTTTAAAGCAGGGAAAGGATCCCTCATCTCGAGCTACGAGGGGGAAACGGGGCTCCTCTGGATGTGGGCGGGACCATCGTGCTTCCTCTCTAGTGGAGACGGGTATGGTGGTGAACTTCTTGAGTTGCAGCAAGGCTGTGAAAGACCCTTTCGAAGTTCCAGAGGTAAGGTGTCATTAGTCTCCAGACGCCTCATCGGAAATAGGCCTCATCTCGCCTGGAAGGGAGAACTTCCTGGATTTTCTGGAGTTGCGGCAGGTGTTCTCGAGTTACGACGGGGACCTCAGGGACCCGCCCTGGTGGCCTCAGGAGAGGCCAGTCCCTATGCGAGTTGCTAGGGGGCCTCTCGGGATTCCTCTCCCGTCGATACCGGGGCCAAAAACCTTGTGTGGAGTCAGGGCCGGAACCGAGGATTCCTCTCAGGGGCTGACATGGATCTTTGGGTACTTCTGGAGTCTCCCCAGGGGAGTCAGGCCTCGTCTCGAGTGGGGGCATGCACGTGCACTTTCCTTCCAGGCTGTAGCAGCAATGTCACGCTTCCCGTCGCGTGTATCAAATGATGTGTGGTTTTCCCTCGAGGCTTTCCCACAGGGCTGTCCCACGTGCCACCGTGGTGTGAGTCGATCCTCGGCGTGAAAGATGAGCCAGTGCAGGGCAAAGAGGTTCCTCTGGAATGGACTGAGACATCTGGGGAACTCTTGGAATGGTCGTACGACCATGGAGTTCCTCTCGCCTTTCCTGTTGAGAGTGCCACCTCTTGAGATGCGACGGGAACGCCGGGAATTTTTTGCCGTTGAAAGCAGGGAAAGGATCCCTCATCTCGAGCTACGAGGGGGAAACGGGGCTCCTCTGGATGTGGGCGGGACCATCGTGCTTTCTCTCGAGTGGAGACGGGTATGGCGGTGAACTTCTTGAGTTGCAGCAAGGGTGTGAAAGACCCTTTCGAAGTTCCAGAGGTTAGGTGTCATTAGTCTCCAGACGCCTCATCGGAAATAGGCCTCATCTCGCCTGGAAGGGAGAACTTCCTTGATTTTCTCGAGTTGCGGCAGGTGTTCTCGAGTTACGACGGGGACCTCAGGGACCCGCCCTGTTGGCCTCAGGAGAGGCCAGTCCCTATGCGTGTTGCTAGGGGGCCCCTCGGGATTCCTCTCCCGTCGATACCGGGGCCAAAAACCTTGTGTGGAGTCAGGGCCGGAACCGAGGATTCCTCTCAGGGACTGATATGGATCTTTGGGTACTTCTGGAGTCTCGCCAGGGGAGACAGGCCTCGTCTCGTGTGGGGGCATGCACGTGCACTTTCCTTCCAGGCTGTAGCAGCAATGTCACGCTTCCCGTCGCTTGGATCAAAGGATCTGCGGTTTTTCCTCGAGGCTTTCCCTCGAGGCATTCCCACAGGGCTGTCCCACGTGACACCGTGGTGTGAGTCGATTCTCGGCATGAAAAATGAGCCAGTGCAGGGCAAAGAGGTTCCTCTGGAATGGACTGAGACATCTGGGGGACTCTTGGAATGGTGGTACGACCATGGAGTTCCTCTCGCCTTTCCTGTTGAGAGTGCCTCCTCTTGAGATGCGACGGGAACGCCGGGAATTCTTTCCCGTTGAAAGCAGGGAAAGGATCCCTCATCTCGAGCTACGAGGGGGATACGGGGCTCCTCTGGATGTGGGCGGGACCATCGTGCTTCCTCTCGAGTGGAGACGGGTATGGCGGTGAACTTCTTGAGTTGCAGCAAGGGTGTGAAAGACCCTTTCGAAGTTCCAGAGGTTAGGTGTCATTAGTCTCCAGACGCCTCATCGGAAATAGGCCTCATCTCGCCTGGAAGGGAGAACTTCCTGGATTTTCTCGAGTTGCGGCAGGTGTTCTCGAGTTACGACGGGGACCTCAGGGACCCGCCCAGGTGGCCTCAGGAGAGGCCAGTCCCTATGAGAGTTGCTAGGGGGCCTCTCGGGATTCCTCTCCCGTCGATACCGGGGCCAAAAACCTTGTGTGGAGTCAGGGCCGGAACCGAGGATTCCTCTCAGGGGCTGACATGGATCTTTGGGTACTTCTGGAGTCTCCCCAGGGGAGTCAGGCCTCGTCTCGAGTGGGGGCATGCACGTGCACTTTCCTTCCAGGCTGTAGCAGCAATGTCACGCTTCCCGTCGCGTGTATCAAATGATGTGTGGTTTTCCCTCGAGGCTTTCCCACAGGGCTGTCCCACGTGCCACCGTGGTGTGAGTCGATCCTCGGCGTGAAAGATGAGCCAGTGCAGGGCAAAGAGGTTCCTCTGGAATGGACTGAGACATCTGGGGGACTCTTGGAATGGTCGTACGACCATGGAGTTCCTCTCGCCTTTCCTGTTGAGAGTGCCACCTCTTGAGATGCGACGGGAACGCCGGGAATTTTTTGCCGTTGAAAGCAGGGAAAGGATCCCTCATCTCGAGCTACGAGGGGGAAACGGGGCTCCTCTGGATGTGGGCGGGACCATCGTGCTTTCTCTCGAGTGGAGACGGGTATGGCGGTGAACTTCTTGAGTTGCAGCAAGGGTGTGAAAGACCCTTTCGAAGTTCCAGAGGTTAGGTGTCATTAGTCTCCAGACGCCTCATCGGAAATAGGCCTCATCTCGCCTGGAAGGGAGAACTTCCTGGATTTTCTCGAGTTGCGGCAGGTGTTCTCGAGTTACGACGGGGACCTCAGGGACCCGCCCTGTTGGCCTCAGGAGAGGCCAGTCCCTATGCGTGTTGCTAGGGGGCCCCTCGGGATTCCTCTCCCGTCGATACCGGGGCCAAAAACCTTGTGTGGAGTCAGGGCCGGAACCGAGGATTCCTCTCAGGGACTGATATGGATCTTTGGGTACTTCTGGAGTCTCGCCAGGGGAGACAGGCCTCGTCTCGTGTGGGGGCATGCACGTGCACTTTCCTTCCAGGCTGTAGCAGCAATGTCACGCTTCCCGTCGCTTGGATCAAAGGATCTGCGGTTTTCCCTCGAGGCTTTCCCTCGAGGCTTTCCCACAGGGCTGTCCCACGTGACACCGTGGTGTGAGTCGATTCTCGGCGTGAAAAATGAGCCAGTGCAGGGCAAAGAGGTTCCTCTGGAATGGACTGAGACATCTGGGGGACTCTTGGAATGGTGGTACGACCATGGAGTTCCTCTCGCCTTTCCTGTTGAGAGTGCCTCCTCTTGAGATGCGACGGGAACGCCGGGAATTCTTTCCCGTTGAAAGCAGGGAAAGGATCCCTCATCTCGAGCTACGAGGGGGATACGGGGCTCCTCTGGATGTGGGCGGGACCATCGTGCTTCCTCTCGAGTGGAGACGGGTATGGCGGTGAACTTCTTGAGTTGCAGCAAGGGTGTGAAAGACCCTTTCGAAGTTCCAGAGGTTAGGTGTCATTAGTCTCCAGACGCCTCATCGGAAATAGGCCTCATCTCGCCTGGAAGGGAGAACTTCCTGGATTTTCTCGAGTTGCGGCAGGTGTTCTCGAGTTTCGACGGGGACCTCAGGGACCCGCCCTGGTGGCCTCAGGAGAGGCCAGTCCCCATGCGAGTTGCTAGGGGGCCTCTCGGGATTCCTCTCCCGTCAATACCGGGGCCAAAAAGCTTGTGTGGAGTCAGGGCCGGAACCGAGGATTCCTCTCAGGGGCTGACATGGATCTTTGGGTACTTCTGGAGTCTCCCCAGTGGAGTCAGGCCTCGTCTCGAGTGGGGGCATGCACGTGCGCTTTCCTTTCAGGCTGTAGCAGCAATGTCACGCTTCCCGTCACGTGGATCAAAGGATCTGTGGTTTTCCCTCGAGGCTTTCCCTCGAGGCTTTCCCACAGGGCTGTCCCACGTGCCACCGTGGTGTGAGTCGATCCTCGGCGTGAAAGATGAGCCAGTGCAGGGCAAAGAGGTTCCTCTGGAATGGACTGAGACATCTGGGGGACTCTTGGAATGGTGGTACGACCATGGAGTTCCTCTCGCCTTTCCTGTTGAGAGTGCCTCCTCTTGAGATGCGACGGGAACGCCGGGAATTCTTTCCCGTTGAAAGCAGGGAAAGGATCCCTCATCTCGAGCTACGAGGGGGAAACGGGGCTCCTCTGGATGTGGGCGGGACCATCGTGCTTCCTCTCTAGTGGAGACGGGTATGGCGGTGAACTTCTTGAGTTGCAGCAAGGGTGTGAAAGACCCTTTCGAAGTTCCAGAGGTTAGGTGTCATTAGTCTCCAGACGCCTCATCGGAAATAGGCCTCATCTCGCCTGGAAGGGAGAACTTCCTGGATTTTCTCGAGTTGCGGCAGGTGTTCTCGAGTTACGACGGGGACCTCAGGGACCCGCCCTGGTGGCCTCAGGAAAGGCCAGTCCCTAGGCGAGTTGCTAGGGGGCCTCTCGGGATTCCTCTCCCGTTGATACCGGGGCCTAAAACCTTGTGTGGAGTCAGGGCCGGAACCGAGGATTCCTCTCAGGGGCTGACATGGATCTTTGGGTACTTCTGCAGTCTCCCCAGGGGAGTCAGGCCTCGTCTCAAGTGGGGGCATGCACGTGCGCTTTCCTTCCAGGCTGTAGCAGCAATGTCAATCTTCCCGTCGCGTGGATCAAAGGATCTGTGGTTTTCCCTCGAGGCTTTCCCTCGAGGCTTTCCCACAGGGCTGTCCCACGTGCCACCGTGGTGTGAGTCGATCCTCGGCGTGAAAGATGAGCCAGTGCAGGGCAAAGAGGTTCCTCTGGAATGGACTGAGACATCTGGGGGACTCTTGGAATGGTGGTACGACCATGGAGTTCCTCTCGCCTTTCCTGTTGAGAGTGCCTCCTCTTGAGATGCGACGGGAACGCCGGGAATTCTTTCCCGTTGAAAGCAGGGAAAGGATCCCTCGTCTCGAGCTACGAGGGGGATACGGGGCTCCTCTGGATGTGGGCGGGACCATCGTGCTTCCTCTCGAGTGGAGACGGGTATGGCGGTGAACTTCTTGAGTTGCAGCAAGGGTGTGAAAGACCCTTTCGAAGTTCCAGAGGTTAGGTGTCATTAGTCTCCAGACGCCTCATCGGAAATAGGCCTCATCTCGCCTGGAAGGGAGAACTTCCTGGATTTTCTCGAGTTGCGGCAGGTGTTCTCGAGTTTCGACGGGGACCTCAGGGACCCGCCCTGGTGGCCTCAGGAGAGGCCAGTCCCCATGCGAGTTGCTAGGGGGCCTCTCGGGATTCCTCTCCCGTCGATACCGGGGCCAAAAAGCTTGTGTGGAGTCAGGGCCGGAAGCGAGGATTCCTCTCAGGGGCTGACATGTATCTTTGGGTACTTCTGGAGTCTCCCCAGTGGAGTCAGGCCTCGTCTCGAGTGGGGGCATGCACGTGCGCTTTCCTTTCAGGCTGTAGCAGCAATGTCACGCTTCCCGTCACGTGGATCAAAGGATCTGTGGTTTTCCCTCGAGGCTTTCCCTCGAGGCTTTCCCACAGGGCTGTCCCACGTGCCACCGTGGTGTGAGTCGATCCTCGGCGTGAAAGATGAGCCAGTGTAGGGCAAAGAGGTTCCTCTGGAATGGACTGAGACATCTGGGGGACTCTTGGAATGGTGGTACGACCATGGAGTTCCTCTCGCCTTTCCTGTTGAGAGTGCCTCCTCTTGAGATGCGACGGGAACTCCGGGAATTCTTTCCCGTTGAAAGCAGGGAAAGGATCCCTCATCTCGAGCTACGAGGGGGAAACGGGGCTCCTCTGGATGTGGGCGGGACCATCGTGCTTCCTCTCGAGTAGAGACGGGTATGGCGGTGAACTTCTTGAGTTGCAGCAAGGGTGTGAAAGACCCTTTCGAAGTTCCAGAGGTTAGGTGTCATTAGTCTCCAGATGCCTCATCGGAAATAGGCCTCATCTCGCCTGGAAGGGAGAACTTCCTGGATTTTCTCGAGTTGCGGCAGGTGTTCTCGAGTTACGACGGGGACCTCAGGGACCCGCCCTGGTGGCCTCAGGAAAGGCCAGTCCCTAGGCGAGTTGCTAGGGGGCCTCTCGGGATTCCTCTCCCGTTGATACCGGGGCCAAAAACCTTGTGTGGAGTCAGGGCCGGAACCGAGGATTCCTCTCAGGGGCTGACATGGATCTTTGGGTACTTCTGCAGTCTCCCCAGGGGAGTCAGGCCTCGTCTCAAGTGGGGGCATGCACGTGCGCTTTCCTTCCAGGCTGTAGTAGCAATGTCACGCTTCCCGTCGCGTGGATCAAAGGATCTGTGGTTTTCCCTCGAGGCTTTCCCTCGAGGCTTTCCCACAGGGCTGTCCCACGTGCCACCGTGGTGTGAGTCGATCCTCGGCGTGAAAGATGAGCCAGTGCAGGGCAAAGAGGTTCCTCTGGAATGGACTGAGACATCTGGGGGACTCTTGGAATGGTGGTACGACCATGGAGTTCCTCTCGCCTTTCCTGTTGAGAGTGCCTCCTCTTGAGATGCGACGGGAACGCCGGGAATTTTTTGCCGTTGAAAGCAGGGAAAGGATCCCTCTTCTCGAGCTACGAGGGGGAAACGGGGCTCCTCTGGATGTGGGCGGGACCATCGTGCTTTCTCTCGAGTGGAGACGGGTATGGCGGTGAACTTCTTGAGTTGCAGCAAGGGTGTGAAAGACCCTTTCGAAGTTCCAGAGGTTAGGTGTCATTAGTCTCCAGACGCCTCATCGGAAATAGGCCTCATCTCGCCTGGAAGGGAGAACTTCCTTGATTTTCTCGAGTTGCGGCAGGTGTTCTCGAGTTACGACGGGAACCTAAGGGACCCGCCCTGTTGGCCTCAGGAGAGGCCAGTCCCTATGCGTGTTGCTAGGGGGCCCCTCGGGATTCCTCTCCCGTCGATCCCGGGGCCAAAAACCTTGTGTGGAGTCAGGGCCGGAACCGAGGATTCCTCTCAGGGACTGATATGGATCTTTGGGTACTTCTGGAGTCTCGCCAGGGGAGACAGGCCTCGTCTCGTGTGGGGGCATGCACGTGCACTTTCCTTCCAGGCTGTAGCAGCAATGTCACGCTTCCTGTCGCGTGGATCAAAGGATCTGCGGTTTTCCCTCGAGGCTTTCCCTCGAGGCTTTCCCACAGGGCTGTCCCACGTGCCACCGTGGTGTGAGTCGATCCTCGGCGTGAAAGATGAGCCAGTGCAGGGCAAAGAGCTTCCTCTGGAATGGACTGAGACATCTGGGGGACTCTTGGAATGGTGGTACGACCATGGAGTTCCTCTCGCCTTTCCTGTTGAGAGTGCTTCCTCTTGAGATGCGACGGGAACGCAGGGAATTCTTTCCCGTTGAAAGCAGGGAAAGGATCCCTCATCTCGAGCTACGAGGGGGAAACGGGGCTCCTTTGGATGTGGTCGGGACCATCGTGCTTCCTCTCGAGTGGAGACGGGTATGGTGGTGAACTTCTTGAGTTGCAGCAAGGGTGTGAAAGACCTTTTCGAAGTTCCAGAGGTTAGGTGTCATTAGTCTCCAGACGCCTCATCGGAAATAAGCCTCATCTCGCCTGGAAGGGAGAACTTCCTGGATTTTCTCGAGTTGTGGCAGGTGTTCTCGAGTAACGACGGGGACCTCAGGGACCGGCCCTGGTGGCCTCAGGAGAGGCCAGTCCCCATGCGAGTTGCTAGGGGGCCTCTCGGGATTCCTCTCCCGTCGATACCGGGGCCAAAAAGCTTGTGTGGAGTCAGGGCCGGAACCGAGGATTCCTCTCAGGGGCTGACATGGATCTTTGGGTACTTCTGGAGTCTCCCCAGGGGAGTCAGGCCTCGTCTCGAGTGGGGGCATGCACGTGCGCTTTCCTTCCAGGCTGTAGCAGCAATGTCACGCTTCCCGTCGCGTGGATCAAAGGATCTGTGGTTTTCCCTCGAGGCTTTCCCTCGAGGCTTTCCCACAGGGCTGTCCCACGTGCCACCGTGGTATGAGTCGATCCTCGGCGTGAAAGATGAGCCAGTGCAGGGCAAAGAGGTTCCTCTGGAATGGACTGAGACATCTGGGGGACTCTTGAATGGTGGTACGACCATGGAGTTCCTCTCGCCTTTCCTGTTGAGAGTGCCTCCTCTTGAGATGCGACGGGAACGCCGGGAATTCTTTCCCGTTGAAACCAGGGAAAGGATCCCTCATCTCGAGCTACGAGGGGGAAACGGGGCTCCTCTGGATGTGGGCGGGACCATCGTGCTTCCTCTCTAGTGGAGACGGGTATGGCGGTGAACTTCTTGAGTTGCAGCAAGGGTGTGAAAGACCCTTTCGAAGTTCCAGAGGTTTGGTGTCAATAGTCTCCAGAGGCCTCATCGGAAATAGGCCTCATCTCGCCTGGAAGGGAGAACTTCCTGGATGTTCTCGAGTTGCGGCAGCTGTTCTCGAGTTACGACGGGGACCTCAGGGACCCGCCCTGGTGGCCTCAGGAGAGGCCAGTCCCCATGCGAGTTGCTAGGGGGTCTCTCGGGATTCCTCTCCCGTCGATACCGGGGCCAAAAAGCTTGTGTGGAGTCAGGGCCGGAACCGAGGATTCTTCTCAGGGGCTGACATGGATCTTTGGGTACTTCTGGAGTCTCCCCAGGGGAGTCAGGCCTCGTCTCGAGTGGGGGCATGCATGTGCGCTTTCCTTCCAGGCTGTAGCAGCAATGTCACGCTTCCCGTGGCGTGGATCAAAGGATCTGTGGTTTTCCCTCGAGGCTTTCCCTCGAGGCTTTCCCACAGGGCTGTCCCACGTGCCACCGTGTTGTGAGTCGATCCTCGGCGTGAAAGATGAGCCAGTGCAGGGCAAAGAGGTTCCTCTGAAATGGACTGAGACATCTGGGGGACTCTTGGAATGGTGGTACGACCATGGAGTTCCTCTCGCCATTCCTGTTGAGAGTGCCTCCTCTTGAGATGCGACGGGAACGCCGGGAATTCTTTCCCGTTGAAAGCAGGGAAAGGATTCCTCATCTCGAGCTACGAGGGGGAAACGGGGCTCCTCTGGATGTGGGCGGGACCATCGTGCTTCCTCTCGAGTGGAGACGGGTATGGCGGTGAACTTCTTGAGTTGCACCAAGGGTGTGAAAGACCCTTTCGAAGTTCCAGAGGTTTGGTGTCATTAGTCTCCAGAGGCCTCATCGGAAATAGGCCTCATCTCGCCTGGAAGGGAGAACTTCCTGGATTTTCTCGAGTTGCGGCAGGTGTTCTCGAGTTACGACGGGGACCTCAGGGACCCGCCCTGGTGGCCTCAGAAGAGGCCAGTCCCCATGCGAGTTGCTAGGGGGCCTCTCGGGATTCCTCTCCCGTCGATACCGGGGCCAAAAACCTTGTGTGGAGTCAGGGCCGGAACCGAGGATTCCTCTCAGGGGCTGACATGGATCTTTGGGTACTTCTGGAGTCTCCCCAGTGGAGTCAGACCTCGTCTCGAGTGGGGGCATGCACGTGCGCTTTCCTTCCAGGCTGTAGTAGCAATGTCACGCTTCCCGTCGCGTGGATCAAAGGATCTGTGGTTTTCCCTCGAGGCTTTCCCTCGAGGCTTTCCCACAGGGCTGTCCCACGTGCCACCGTGGTGTGAGTCGATCCTCGGCGTGAAAGATGAGCCAGTGCAGGGCAAAGAGGTTCCTCTGGAATGGACTGAGACATCTGGGGGACTCTTGGAATGGTGGTACGACCATGGAGATCCTCTCGCCTTTCCTGTTGAGAGTGCCTCCTCTTGAGATGCGACGGGAACGCCGGGAATTCTTTCCCGTTGAAAGCAGGGAAAGGATCCCTCATCTCGAGCACCGAGGGGAAAACGGGGCTCCTCTGGATGTGGGCGGGACAATCGTGCTTCCTCTCGAGTGGAGACGGGTATGGCGGAGAACTTCTTGAGTTGCAGCAAGGGTGTGAAAGACCCTTTCAAAGTTCCAGAGGTTAGGTGTCATTAGTCTCCAGACGCCTCATCGGAAATAGGCCTCATCTCGCCTGGAAGGGAGAACTTCCTGGATTTTCTTGAGTTGCGGCAGGTGTTCTTAAGTTACGACGGGGAACTCAGGGACCCGCCCTGGTGGCCTCAGGAGAGGCCAGTCCCCATGCGAGTTGCTAGGGGGCCTCTCGGGATTCCTCTCCCGTCGATACCGGGGCCAAAAACCTTGAGTGGAGTCAGTGCCGGAACCGAGGATTCCTCTCAGGGGCTGACATGGATCTTTGGGTACTTCTGGAGTCTCCCCAGGGGAGTCAGGCCTCGTCTCGAGTGGGGGCATGCACGTGCGCTTTCCTTCCAGGCTGTAGCAGCAATCTCACACTTCCCGTGGCGTGGATCAAAGGATCTGTGGTTTTCCCTCGAGGCTTTCCCACAGGGCTGTCCCACGTGCCACCGTGGTGTGAGTCGATCCTCGGCGTGAAAGATGAGCCAGTGCAGGGCAAAGAGGTTCCTCTGGAATGGACTGAGACATCTGGGGGACTCTTGGAATGGTGGTACGACCATGGAGTTCCTCTCGCCTTTCCTGTTGAGAGTGCCTCCTCTTGAGATGCGACGGGAACGCCGGGAATTTTTTCCCGTTGAAAGCAGGGAAAGGATCCCTCATCTCGAGCTACGAGGGGGAAACGGGGCTCTTCTGGATGTGGGCGGGACCATCGTGCTTCCTCTCGAGTGGAGACGGGTATGGCGGTGAACTTCTTGAGTTGCAGCAAGGGTGTGAAAGACCCTTTCGAAGTTCCAGAGGTTAGGTGTCATTAGTCTCCAGACGCCTCATCGGAAATAGGCCTCATCTCGCCTGGAAGGGAGAACTTCCTGGATTTTCTCGAGTTGCGGCAGGTGTTCTCGAGTTTCGACGGGGACCTCAGGGACCCGCCCTGGTGGCCTCAGGAGAGGCCAGTCCCCATGCGAGTTGCTAGGGGGCCTCTCGGGATTCCTCTCCCGTCGATACCGGGGCCAAAAAGCTTGTGTGGAGTCAGGGCCGGAAGCGAGGATTCCTCTCAGGGGCTGACATGTATCTTTGGGTACTTCTGGAGTCTCCCCAGTGGAGTCAGGCCTCGTCTCGAGTGGGGGCATGCACGTGCGCTTTCCTTTCAGGCTGTAGCAGCAATGTCACGCTTCCCGTCACGTGGATCAAAGGATCTGTGGTTTTCCCTCGAGGCTTTCCCTCGAGGCTTTCCCACAGGGCTGTCCCACGTGCCACCGTGGTGTGAGTCGATCCTCGGCGTGAAAGATGAGCCAGTGTAGGGCAAAGAGGTTCCTCTGGAATGGACTGAGACATCTGGGGGACTCTTGGAATGGTGGTACGACCATGGAGTTCCTCTCGCCTTTCCTGTTGAGAGTGCCTCCTCTTGAGATGCGACGGGAACTCCGGGAATTCTTTCCCGTTGAAAGCAGGGAAAGGATCCCTCATCTCGAGCTACGAGGGGGAAACGGGGCTCCTCTGGATGTGGGCGGGACCATCGTGCTTCCTCTCGAGTAGAGACGGGTATGGCGGTGAACTTCTTGAGTTGCAGCAAGGGTGTGAAAGACCCTTTCGAAGTTCCAGAGGTTAGGTGTCATTAGTCTCCAGATGCCTCATCGGAAATAGGCCTCATCTCGCCTGGAAGGGAGAACTTCCTGGATTTTCTCGAGTTGCGGCAGGTGTTCTCGAGTTACGACGGGGACCTCAGGGACCCGCCCTGGTGGCCTCAGGAAAGGCCAGTCCCTAGGCGAGTTGCTAGGGGGCCTCTCGGGATTCCTCTCCCGTTGATACCGGGGCCAAAAACCTTGTGTGGAGTCAGGGCCGGAACCGAGGATTCCTCTCAGGGGCTGACATGGATCTTTGGGTACTTCTGCAGTCTCCCCAGGGGAGTCAGGCCTCGTCTCAAGTGGGGGCATGCACGTGCGCTTTCCTTCCAGGCTGTAGTAGCAATGTCACGCTTCCCGTCGCGTGGATCAAAGGATCTGTGGTTTTCCCTCGAGGCTTTCCCTCGAGGCTTTCCCACAGGGCTGTCCCACGTGCCACCGTGGTGTGAGTCGATCCTCGGCGTGAAAGATGAGCCAGTGCAGGGCAAAGAGGTTCCTCTGGAATGGACTGAGACATCTGGGGGACTCTTGGAATGGTGGTACGACCATGGAGTTCCTCTCGCCTTTCCTGTTGAGAGTGCCTCCTCTTGAGATGCGACGGGAACGCCGGGAATTTTTTGCCGTTGAAAGCAGGGAAAGGATCCCTCTTCTCGAGCTACGAGGGGGAAACGGGGCTCCTCTGGATGTGGGCGGGACCATCGTGCTTTCTCTCGAGTGGAGACGGGTATGGCGGTGAACTTCTTGAGTTGCAGCAAGGGTGTGAAAGACCCTTTCGAAGTTCCAGAGGTTAGGTGTCATTAGTCTCCAGACGCCTCATCGGAAATAGGCCTCATCTCGCCTGGAAGGGAGAACTTCCTTGATTTTCTCGAGTTGCGGCAGGTGTTCTCGAGTTACGACGGGAACCTAAGGGACCCGCCCTGTTGGCCTCAGGAGAGGCCAGTCCCTATGCGTGTTGCTAGGGGGCCCCTCGGGATTCCTCTCCCGTCGATCCCGGGGCCAAAAACCTTGTGTGGAGTCAGGGCCGGAACCGAGGATTCCTCTCAGGGACTGATATGGATCTTTGGGTACTTCTGGAGTCTCGCCAGGGGAGACAGGCCTCGTCTCGTGTGGGGGCATGCACGTGCACTTTCCTTCCAGGCTGTAGCAGCAATGTCACGCTTCCTGTCGCGTGGATCAAAGGATCTGCGGTTTTCCCTCGAGGCTTTCCCTCGAGGCTTTCCCACAGGGCTGTCCCACGTGCCACCGTGGTGTGAGTCGATCCTCGGCGTGAAAGATGAGCCAGTGCAGGGCAAAGAGCTTCCTCTGGAATGGACTGAGACATCTGGGGGACTCTTGGAATGGTGGTACGACCATGGAGTTCCTCTCGCCTTTCCTGTTGAGAGTGCTTCCTCTTGAGATGCGACGGGAACGCAGGGAATTCTTTCCCGTTGAAAGCAGGGAAAGGATCCCTCATCTCGAGCTACGAGGGGGAAACGGGGCTCCTTTGGATGTGGTCGGGACCATCGTGCTTCCTCTCGAGTGGAGACGGGTATGGTGGTGAACTTCTTGAGTTGCAGCAAGGGTGTGAAAGACCTTTTCGAAGTTCCAGAGGTTAGGTGTCATTAGTCTCCAGACGCCTCATCGGAAATAAGCCTCATCTCGCCTGGAAGGGAGAACTTCCTGGATTTTCTCGAGTTGTGGCAGGTGTTCTCGAGTAACGACGGGGACCTCAGGGACCGGCCCTGGTGGCCTCAGGAGAGGCCAGTCCCCATGCGAGTTGCTAGGGGGCCTCTCGGGATTCCTCTCCCGTCGATACCGGGGCCAAAAAGCTTGTGTGGAGTCAGGGCCGGAACCGAGGATTCCTCTCAGGGGCTGACATGGATCTTTGGGTACTTCTGGAGTCTCCCCAGGGGAGTCAGGCCTCGTCTCGAGTGGGGGCATGCACGTGCGCTTTCCTTCCAGGCTGTAGCAGCAATGTCACGCTTCCCGTCGCGTGGATCAAAGGATCTGTGGTTTTCCCTCGAGGCTTTCCCTCGAGGCTTTCCCACAGGGCTGTCCCACGTGCCACCGTGGTATGAGTCGATCCTCGGCGTGAAAGATGAGCCAGTGCAGGGCAAAGAGGTTCCTCTGGAATGGACTGAGACATCTGGGGGACTCTTGAATGGTGGTACGACCATGGAGTTCCTCTCGCCTTTCCTGTTGAGAGTGCCTCCTCTTGAGATGCGACGGGAACGCCGGGAATTCTTTCCCGTTGAAACCAGGGAAAGGATCCCTCATCTCGAGCTACGAGGGGGAAACGGGGCTCCTCTGGATGTGGGCGGGACCATCGTGCTTCCTCTCTAGTGGAGACGGGTATGGCGGTGAACTTCTTGAGTTGCAGCAAGGGTGTGAAAGACCCTTTCGAAGTTCCAGAGGTTTGGTGTCAATAGTCTCCAGAGGCCTCATCGGAAATAGGCCTCATCTCGCCTGGAAGGGAGAACTTCCTGGATGTTCTCGAGTTGCGGCAGCTGTTCTCGAGTTACGACGGGGACCTCAGGGACCCGCCCTGGTGGCCTCAGGAGAGGCCAGTCCCCATGCGAGTTGCTAGGGGGTCTCTCGGGATTCCTCTCCCGTCGATACCGGGGCCAAAAAGCTTGTGTGGAGTCAGGGCCGGAACCGAGGATTCTTCTCAGGGGCTGACATGGATCTTTGGGTACTTCTGGAGTCTCCCCAGGGGAGTCAGGCCTCGTCTCGAGTGGGGGCATGCATGTGCGCTTTCCTTCCAGGCTGTAGCAGCAATGTCACGCTTCCCGTGGCGTGGATCAAAGGATCTGTGGTTTTCCCTCGAGGCTTTCCCTCGAGGCTTTCCCACAGGGCTGTCCCACGTGCCACCGTGTTGTGAGTCGATCCTCGGCGTGAAAGATGAGCCAGTGCAGGGCAAAGAGGTTCCTCTGAAATGGACTGAGACATCTGGGGGACTCTTGGAATGGTGGTACGACCATGGAGTTCCTCTCGCCATTCCTGTTGAGAGTGCCTCCTCTTGAGATGCGACGGGAACGCCGGGAATTCTTTCCCGTTGAAAGCAGGGAAAGGATTCCTCATCTCGAGCTACGAGGGGGAAACGGGGCTCCTCTGGATGTGGGCGGGACCATCGTGCTTCCTCTCGAGTGGAGACGGGTATGGCGGTGAACTTCTTGAGTTGCACCAAGGGTGTGAAAGACCCTTTCGAAGTTCCAGAGGTTTGGTGTCATTAGTCTCCAGAGGCCTCATCGGAAATAGGCCTCATCTCGCCTGGAAGGGAGAACTTCCTGGATTTTCTCGAGTTGCGGCAGGTGTTCTCGAGTTACGACGGGGACCTCAGGGACCCGCCCTGGTGGCCTCAGAAGAGGCCAGTCCCCATGCGAGTTGCTAGGGGGCCTCTCGGGATTCCTCTCCCGTCGATACCGGGGCCAAAAACCTTGTGTGGAGTCAGGGCCGGAACCGAGGATTCCTCTCAGGGGCTGACATGGATCTTTGGGTACTTCTGGAGTCTCCCCAGTGGAGTCAGACCTCGTCTCGAGTGGGGGCATGCACGTGCGCTTTCCTTCCAGGCTGTAGTAGCAATGTCACGCTTCCCGTCGCGTGGATCAAAGGATCTGTGGTTTTCCCTCGAGGCTTTCCCTCGAGGCTTTCCCACAGGGCTGTCCCACGTGCCACCGTGGTGTGAGTCGATCCTCGGCGTGAAAGATGAGCCAGTGCAGGGCAAAGAGGTTCCTCTGGAATGGACTGAGACATCTGGGGGACTCTTGGAATGGTGGTACGACCATGGAGATCCTCTCGCCTTTCCTGTTGAGAGTGCCTCCTCTTGAGATGCGACGGGAACGCCGGGAATTCTTTCCCGTTGAAAGCAGGGAAAGGATCCCTCATCTCGAGCACCGAGGGGAAAACGGGGCTCCTCTGGATGTGGGCGGGACAATCGTGCTTCCTCTCGAGTGGAGACGGGTATGGCGGAGAACTTCTTGAGTTGCAGCAAGGGTGTGAAAGACCCTTTCAAAGTTCCAGAGGTTAGGTGTCATTAGTCTCCAGACGCCTCATCGGAAATAGGCCTCATCTCGCCTGGAAGGGAGAACTTCCTGGATTTTCTTGAGTTGCGGCAGGTGTTCTTAAGTTACGACGGGGAACTCAGGGACCCGCCCTGGTGGCCTCAGGAGAGGCCAGTCCCCATGCGAGTTGCTAGGGGGCCTCTCGGGATTCCTCTCCCGTCGATACCGGGGCCAAAAACCTTGAGTGGAGTCAGTGCCGGAACCGAGGATTCCTCTCAGGGGCTGACATGGATCTTTGGGTACTTCTGGAGTCTCCCCAGGGGAGTCAGGCCTCGTCTCGAGTGGGGGCATGCACGTGCGCTTTCCTTCCAGGCTGTAGCAGCAATCTCACACTTCCCGTGGCGTGGATCAAAGGATCTGTGGTTTTCCCTCGAGGCTTTCCCACAGGGCTGTCCCACGTGCCACCGTGGTGTGAGTCGATCCTCGGCGTGAAAGATGAGCCAGTGCAGGGCAAAGAGGTTCCTCTGGAATGGACTGAGACATCTGGGGGACTCTTGGAATGGTGGTACGACCATGGAGTTCCTCTCGCCTTTCCTGTTGAGAGTGCCTCCTCTTGAGATGCGACGGGAACGCCGGGAATTTTTTCCCGTTGAAAGCAGGGAAAGGATCCCTCATCTCGAGCTACGAGGGGGAAACGGGGCTCTTCTGGATGTGGGCGGGACCATCGTGCTTCCTCTCGAGTGGAGACGGGTATGGCGTTGAACTTCTTGAGTTGCAGCAAGGGTGTGAAAGACCCTTTCGAAGTTCCAGAGGTTAGGTGTCATTAGTCTCCAGACGCCTCATCGGAAATAGGCCTCATCTCGCCTGGAAGGGAGAACTTCCTGGATGTTCTCGAGTTGCGGCAGGTGTTCTCGAGTTACGACGGGGACCTCAGGGACCCGCCCTGGTGGCCTCAGGAGAGGCCAGTCCCCATGCGAGTTGCTAGGGGGCCTCTCGGGATTCCTCTCCCGTCGATACCGGGGCCAAAAAGCTTGTGTGGAGTCAGGTCCGGAACCGAGGATTCCTCTCAGGGGCTGACATGGATCTTTGGGTACTTCTGGAGTCTCCCCAGGGGAGTCAGGCCTCGTCTCGAGTGGGGGCATGCACGTGCGCTTTCCTTCCAGGCTGTAGCAGCAATGTCACACTTCCCGTCGCGTGGATCAAAGGATCTGTGGTTTTCCCTCGAGGCTTTCCCTCGAGGCTTTCCCACAGGGCTGTCCCACGTGCCACCGTGTTGTGAGTCGATCCTCGGCGTGAAAGATGAGCCAGTGCAGGGCAAAGAGGTTCCTCTGGAATGGACTGAGACATCTGGGGGACTCTTGGAATGGTGGTACGACCATGGAGTTCCTCTCGCCTTTCCTGTTGAGAGTGCCTCCTCTTGAGATGCGACGGGAACGCCGGGAATACTTTCCCGTTGAAAGCAGGGAAAGGATCCCTCATCTCGAGCTACGAGGGGGAAACGGGGCTCCTCTGGATGTGGGCGGGACCATCGTGCTTCCTCTCGAGTGGAGACGGGTATGGCGGTGAACTTCTTGAGTTGCAGCAAGGGTGTGAAAGACCCTTTTGAAGTTCCAGAGGTTTGGTGTCATTAGTCTCCAGAGGCCTCATCGGAAATAGGCCTCATCTCGCCTGGAAGGGAGAACTTCCTGGATTTTCTCGAGTTGCGGCAGGTGTTCTCGAGTTACGACGGGGACCTCAGGGACCCGCCCTGGTGGCCTCAGGAGAGGCCAGTCCCCATGCGAGTTGCTAGGGGGCCTCTCGGGATTCCTCTCCCGTCGATACCGGGGCCAAAAAGCTTGTGTGGAGTCAGGGCCGGAACCGAGGATTCCTCTCAGGGGCTGACATGGATCTTTGGGTACTTCTGGAGTCTCCCCAGGGGAGTCAGGCCTCGTCTCGAGTGGGGGCATGCACGTGCGCTTTCCTTCCAGGCTGTAGCAGCAATGTCACTCTTCCCGTCGCGTGGATCAAAGGATCTGTGGTTTTCCCTCGAGGCTTTCCCTCGAGGCTTTCCCACAGGGCTGTCCCACGTGCCACCGTGTTGTGAGTCGATCCTCGGCGTGAAAGATGAGCCAGTGCAGGGCAAAGAGTTTCCTCTGGAATGGACTGAGACATCTGGGGGACTCTTGGAATGGTGGTACGACCATGGAGTTCCTCTCGCCTTTCCTGTTGAGAGTGCCTCCTCTTGAGATGCGACGGGAACGCCGGGAATACTTTCCCGTTGAAAGCAGGGAAAGGATCCCTCATCTCGAGCTACGAGGGGGAAACGGGGCTCCTTTGGATGTGGTCGGGACCATCGTGCTTCCTCTCGAGTGGAGACGGGTATGGTGGTGAACTTCTTGAGTTGCAGCAAGGGTGTGAAAGACCTTTTCGAAGTTCCAGAGGTTAGGTGTCATTAGTCTCCAGACGCCTCATCGGAAATAAGCCTCATCTCGCCTGGAAGGGAGAACTTCCTGGATTTTCTCGAGTTGCGGCAGGTGTTCTCGAGTTACGACGGGGACCTCAGGGACCCGCCCTGGTGGCCTCAGGAGAGGCCAGTCCCTAGGCGTGTTGCTAGGGGGCCTCTCGGGATTTCTCTCCCGTTGATACCGGGGCGAAAAACCTTGTGTGGAGTCAGGGCCGGAACCGAGGATTCCTCTCAGGGGCTGACATGGATCTTTGGGTACTTCTGGAGTCTCCCCAGGGGAGTCAGGCCTCGTCTCGAGTGGGGGCATGCACGTGCGCTTTCCTTCCAGGCTGTAGCAGCAATGTCACGCTTCCCGTCGCGTGGATCAAAGGATCTGTGGTTTTCCCTCGAGGCTTTCCCTCGAGACTTTCCCACAGGGCTGTCCCACGTGCCACCGTGGTGTGAGTCGATCCTCGGCGTGAAAGATGAGCCAGTGCAGGGCAAAGAGGTTCCTCTGGAATGGACTGAGACATCTGGGGGACTCTTGGAATGGTGGTACGACCATGGAGTTCCTCTCGCCTTTCCTGTTGAGAGTGCCTCCTCTTGAGATGCGACGGGAACGCCGGGAATTCTTTCCCGTTGAAAGCAGGGAAAGGATCCCTCATCTCGAGCTACGAGGGGGAAACGGGGCTCCTCTGGATGTGGGCGGGACCATCGTGCTTCCTCTCTAGTGGAGACGGGTATGGCGGTGAACTTCTTGAGTTGCAGCAAGGGTGTGAAAGACCCTTTCGAAGTTCCAGAGGTTTGGTGTCAATAGTCTCCAGAGGCCTCATCGGAAATAGGCCTCATCTCGCCTGGAAGGGAGAACTTCCTGGATGTTCTCGAGTTGCGGCAGCTGTTCTCGAGTTACGACGGGGACCTCAGGGACCCGCCCTGGTGGCCTCAGGAGAGGCCAGTCCCCATGCGAGTTGCTAGGGGGTCTCTCGGGATTCCTCTCCCGTCGATACCGGGGCCAAAAAGCTTGTGTGGAGTCAGGGCCGGAACCGAGGATTCTTCTCAGGGGCTGACATGGATCTTTGGGTACTTCTGGAGTCTCCCCAGGGGAGTCAGGCCTCGTCTCGAGTGGGGGCATGCATGTGCGCTTTCCTTCCAGGCTGTAGCAGCAAGGTCACGCTTCCCGTGGCGTGGATCAAAGGATCTGTGGTTTTCCCTCGAGGCTTTCCCTCGAGGCTTTCCCACAGGGCTGTCCCACGTGCCACCGTGTTGTGAGTCGATCCTCGGCGTGAAAGATGAGCCAGTGCAGGGCAAAGAGGTTCCTCTGAAATGGACTGAGACATCTGGGGGACTCTTGGAATGGTGGTACGACCATGGAGTTCCTCTCGCCATTCCTGTTGAGAGTGCCTCCTCTTGAGATGCGACGGGAACGCCGGGAATTCTTTCCCGTTGAAAGCAGGGAAAGGATTCCTCATCTCGAGCTACGAGGGGGAAACGGGGCTCCTCTGGATGTGGGCGGGACCATCGTGCTTCCTCTCGAGTGGAGACGGGTATGGCGGTGAACTTCTTGAGTTGCACCAAGGGTGTGAAAGACCCTTTCGAAGTTCCAGAGGTTTGGTGTCATTAGTCTCCAGAGGCCTCATCGGAAATAGGCCTCATCTCGCCTGGAAGGGAGAACTTCCTGGATTTTCTCGAGTTGCGGCAGGTGTTCTCGAGTTACGACGGGGACCTCAGGGACCCGCCCTGGTGGCCTCAGAAGAGGCCAGTCCCCATGCGAGTTGCTAGGGGGCCTCTCGGGATTCCTCTCCCGTCGATACCGGGGCCAAAAACCTTGTGTGGAGTCAGGGCCGGAACCGAGGATTCCTCTCAGGGGCTGACATGGATCTTTGGGTACTTCTGGAGTCTCCCCAGTGGAGTCAGACCTCGTCTCGAGTGGGGGCATGCACGTGCGCTTTCCTTCCAGGCTGTAGTAGCAATGTCACGCTTCCCGTCGCGTGGATCAAAGGATCTGTGGTTTTCCCTCGAGGCTTTCCCTCGAGGCTTTCCCACAGGGCTGTCCCACGTGCCACCGTGGTGTGAGTCGATCCTCGGCGTGAAAGATGAGCCAGTGCAGGGCAAAGAGGTTCCTCTGGAATGGACTGAGACATCTGGGGGACTCTTGGAATGGTGGTACGACCATGGAGATCCTCTCGCCTTTCCTGTTGAGAGTGCCTCCTCTTGAGATGCGACGGGAACGCCGGGAATTCTTTCCCGTTGAAAGCAGGGAAAGGATCCCTCATCTCGAGCACCGAGGGGAAAACGGGGCTCCTCTGGATGTGGGCGGGACAATCGTGCTTCCTCTCGAGTGGAGACGGGTATGGCGGAGAACTTCTTGAGTTGCAGCAAGGGTGTGAAAGACCCTTTCAAAGTTCCAGAGGTTAGGTGTCATTAGTCTCCAGACGCCTCATCGGAAATAGGCCTCATCTCGCCTGGAAGGGAGAACTTCCTGGATTTTCTTGAGTTGCGGCAGGTGTTCTTAAGTTACGACGGGGAACTCAGGGACCCGCCCTGGTGGCCTCAGGAGAGGCCAGTCCCCATGCGAGTTGCTAGGGGGCCTCTCGGGATTCCTCTCCCGTCGATACCGGGGCCAAAAACCTTGAGTGGAGTCAGGGCCGGAACCGAGGATTCCTCTCAGGGGCTGACATGGATCTTTGGGTACTTCTGGAGTCTCCCCAGGGGAGTCAGGCCTCGTCTCGAGTGGGGGCATGCACGTGCGCTTTCCTTCCAGGCTGTAGCAGCAATCTCACACTTCCCGTGGCGTGGATCAAAGGATCTGTGGTTTTCCCTCGAGGCTTTCCCACAGGGCTGTCCCACGTGCCACCGTGGTGTGAGTCGATCCTCGGCGTGAAAGATGAGCCAGTGCAGGGCAAAGAGATTCCTCTGGAATGGACTGAGACATCTGGGGGACTCTTGGAATGGTGGTACGACCATGGAGTTCCTCTCGCCTTTCCTGTTGAGAGTGCCTCCTCTTGAGATGCGACGGGAACGCCGGGAATTTTTTCCCGTTGAAAGCAGGGAAAGGATCCCTCATCTCGAGCTACGAGGGGGAAACGGGGCTCTTCTGGATGTGGGCGGGACCATCGTGCTTCCTCTCGAGTGGAGACGGGTATGGCGTTGAACTTCTTGAGTTGCAGCAAGGGTGTGAAAGACCCTTTCGAAGTTCCAGAGGTTAGGTGTCATTAGTCTCCAGACGCCTCATCGGAAATAGGCCTCATCTCGCCTGGAAGGGAGAACTTCCTGGATTTTCTCGAGTTGCGGCAGGTGTTCTCGAGTTACGACGGGGACCTCAGGGACCCGCCCTGGTGGCCTCAGGAGAGGCCAGTCCCCATGCGAGTTGCTAGGAGGCCTCTCGGGATTCCTCTCCCGTCGATACCGGGGCCAAAAAGCTTGTGTGGAGTCAGGTCCGGAACCGAGGATTCCTCTCAGGGGCTGACATGGATCTTTGGGTACTTCTGTAGTCTCCCCAGGGGAGTCAGGCCTCGTCTCGAGTGGGGGCATGCACGTGCGCTTTCCTTCCAGGCTGTAGCAGCAATGTCACACTTCCCGTCGCGTGGATCAAAGGATCTGTGGTTTTCCCTCGAGGCTTTCCCTCGAGGCTTTCCCACAGGGCTGTCCCACGTGCCACCGTGTTGTGAGTCGATCCTCGGCGTGAAAGATGAGCCAGTGCAGGGCAAAGAGGTTCCTCTGGAATGGACTGAGACATCTGGGGGACTCTTGGAATGGTGGTACGACCATGGAGTTCCTCTCGCCTTTCCTGTTGAGAGTGCCTCCTCTTGAGATGCGACGGGAACGCCGGGAATACTTTCCCGTTGAAAGCAGGGAAAGGATCCCTCATCTCGAGCTACGAGGGGGAAACGGGGCTCCTCTGGATGTGGGCGGGACCATCGTGCTTCCTCTCGAGTGGAGACGGGTATGGCGGTGAACTTCTTGAGTTGC